>NW_016805750.1:854241-1020417 GCF_001698545.2 Rhinopithecus bieti
TCTCTCTCCCCCCCTTCTCCTCTTCCCCCTCTCTCCCTCCCTCTCTTTCCCTTTCTCTCTCCCTCTCTCTCTCACTCTCTCCTTCTCTCTCTCTTCCCCCTCTCTCCCTCTCTCTCCTTCCTTCTCTTTCCCTCTCTCTCTTCTGTCCCCCTCTCTGTCCTTCTGTCTCCTCCTCTCTTTTTCTCTCCCTCTTTATCTCTCCTCTCTCTCTTTCCCTCTTTCTTCCTTTCTCGCTCTCTCCTCCTTTCTCTCTCTCTCCCTATCTTGCCCTTTCTCTCTCTCTCTCCCTCTCTTTCCCTCTCTCCCCGCTCTCCTCTCTCCTCTCTCTCCTCTTCTCTTTTTTCTCTCCCTCTTTCTCTCCCTCTCTCTCTTCCTCTTTCTCTCTCCTCTCTCTCTCTTTCCCTCTTTCTTCCTTCCTCCCTTTCTCCTCCTTTCTCTCTCTCCCCCATCTCTCCCTTTCTCTCTCTCCCTCTCTTTCCCTCTCTCTCCCTCTGTCTTTCCTCTCCTCCTTCCCTCTCTCTCTCCTCTGCTCTACTTCTCTCTCTCCCTCTCTCTCCTCCTCTTTCTCTCTCTCCCTCTCTCTCCATCTCTTTCCCTCTTTCTCTGTCTCTCCCCTCTCCTTCTCTCTCTCTGTCCCTCTCTTTCTCCCTTTCTCCTCCTCTTTTTCTTTCTCCCTCTCTCTTCCTTTATCTCTCTCCTCCTCTTCCTCTCTCTCTCTCCCTTTCTCTCTCTCTCTCTCCCCACTTCACCCCCACCAGTCTTCTTCTGACATTTTCTACTCTGAGGTTGCGTTACTCTGTGTGCTTGGAGAAGATGATGGCAACACAGGATTCTGCATGTAAGGATTTCCCTAAGGGAAACAGGGTTGGGAGAAAATGGAGGGAAAGTGGGAAAAACCTGGAGAATCATCAAAAGATGGTGCAAACCTGGCCCTAAGTGAAGGGAAGTGGGAGGCAAGCTTGGGTGGGAGCCGCCTAGACCACGATATGGTCTAGGGAACATCCACCAAGGCTGTCAGGGAAGCCTCCAACCAAAATCAGCCAGCAGAGAGGTTCCCGCTCCCAGTCTCCCAGGGTTTGCCTGTCTTGGGAGCCCTGCCTGGCTCAGGCACGGCTGGGAGCAGCTCCTGGGAAGTTTTGGTACAAACGCTGCTCGGAGCACAGAAGCTTGGTCCAGATCCCTGCCTTTGGGGATCTGCCAGGCGCATTCCCAGGTCACGGTAGCAAACCAGCCCCACTGACATGGGATGCTTCCTGCAGGGCTCCCTGGACACGCACTCGCCCCCAGTGCTGAATCCAACGGATTCTTTCTGTACTCACTGATTGTCCTCCTTCTCCACGGAGGGGGTTAGGCTCCGGGCCCTAGGAGAGCCAGGCTAAGGGAAGTGGTGGGAAAACATGAAATTGTTTGAGGGAGGGGGACATGGAGGGGTGGATGCTCACTGGCTGAAGCTGAGGGGCAGGTTAATGCAGGAGGGGCAAGGAATGGCTCCCAGCCGCTGTGGTCTGACGGAGGCTGCTTGCTACCTTGATGCAGCTTTTAATCTTTATCTCATTTGACAGATTAGTATATCTCACACTTTATCATGCTGCAAGAACGCTGCAGGCTGCAGAACTTGGCAACCACAGATTTCTGGGCTCTGTTTCCAGAGAAGTTGCTTTTCTAACAAATTCCCAGTCATGCTGATATCACCAGCCCAGAGACCACACTACTCAAATAATTTTGGTGAGAGCCACTTTGGACTCCCATCCCTAGAGGTGCTTCTTCTTTTCTGAGGAGGACACCCAGGGCCCAGGGACATACATGTTTGCTTTAGGGAGCTTCTGGCCGGAGCCAGGCCATCCTCTCATCCCAGGCGGCCCAACTCCCTTTGCAGTGCCTCCATCTGGGGGAAGAAAAGGGAAGAGGTGTCAAGCCCAGTCAAAGGCAGGAGAGACCAATGTCCACGCCGGTCTCATCCCTGGGGCCTGTTGTGGTCACGTTTAGTCCTGTCTCCTACTGGGGGCTGCTGAATTTGCCAAGGGAAGACATTCTCTTGTCATTGGGGTGACACTGCAAACTCTGCCTCCTGGGTTCAAAAAGTGATTCTCCTGCCTCAGTCTCCTGAGTAGCTAGGATTACAGGCATGCGCCATCACGCCCGGCTAATTTTTGTATTTTTAGTAGAGACAAGGTTTCACCATGTTGGCCAAGTTGGTCCCAAACTCCTAACCTCAGGTGATCCACCTGTCTCCGCCTCCCAAAGTGCTCTGATTACAGGCGCGAGCCATTGCGCCTGGCCGCAAAGGGCATGTTGAAGCTCTTGGCCCCAATCCATCCCTCCATGCTGCAGATGAGGGCACAATCAAGGGCAGAGAGGGGAGAGGGAGGAGCAGCCCTTAGTAGAAACGGTTTCCTTAGTGCATCCTGGGCACTGGTGGATATGAACAGGAGCATTTTCTCTTCCCATTTGTCTCCAAAGCATGTGAGATGTTTGTGCTATGGCAATACGACACCCATAGGAGGGTGTTGTGGGTTGAATTGCGCTCCCCCAGAAAGACATGGTGAAGTTCAGCTCTCAGGATCTCAGCTGTGACCTTATTTGGAGACAGGGTGATTGAGGTGTGATGAGCTGAGAGGCAGTCATCCTGGAGCAGGGTGGCCCCCAGTCCATGCTCACTGGCATTTTAACAAAGAGACAGCCTTGAGAAGGCACAGGGTGGCACGGAGCATGCCACATGAAGACGCAAGCAGAGAGGGGAGTGATGTGGCCACCAGCTGGGATTGGACTTCCCGGGTTGTCAGGAGCTGGGAGAGGCCAGGAAGGACCCTCTTCCTGAGGCTGCAGAGAGAGCACGGCCAGGCTGACAGCTTGAATGGTTTGGACTTCTGGCCTCCAGAACTGTGAGAGGATACATTTCTGTTTGTTACAGAAGCTCTAGAAAAGTTACAACAGAAGGTGTCTGAGGAACCATGCCTGGGGGTTCCTGGGAGTGCCTGGGGATTCCTGGGGGGTGCATGGGGGTTTTTGGGAGTGCCTGGGGTTTCCTGGGACTGCCTGGGAATTCCTGGGGGTGAATGGGGTTCCTCGGGGTGCCTGGGGCGTAGCAGGCAGGGACAGCACATGATTGTTCTGCTGGCAGGACTGGGGGCTGGACTGGCCACCCCAAATGTAACCCTGGGCTTCTGCTCAACAGCCCAAACAGAGGGAATAATAGACCCCCAAAGACAGCTCTGTCCCTGAGCCCTAGAAAGCTGTGTGAGAGCTGCCTTCGAGGTCAAATTCTTGCCTCCTCCTTCTGTTGGTCCGTGAGCTCCAGGATCCTCTTCCTGGCTCTATACTGAGGCCTGGACTTGGAAGCTGCCATCCTAAGAACCGCATTTAATGAGGAGAACGTAAGGATGTCTAGGCCATTAGAATAAATCACACAGATGTTCCTTTTGGGATGTTTGCAATCACTTCATAATTAACTGATGGCTTCATAGCAGCCACTTTCACGTGTGTCCAATGGCCACATAACGACATTGCCTACTCTGTGTGTACACCACAGCAGCGTGAGAGGGTGTACACTAAGGGTGCATCCTGTCACCTCTGCAGCCCGGGAGCACTCCCCCAGCAGCAGGGGCTCACGAGGACCTGGGCATCGGATGTGTGCTCAGTGCACCTCTCCTCTCACCTCGTCATGAAACCTACGGTGGGTCCTCTCGCAACAGCAGCATCTGTGGTGACCACCTGCGGATGGGCCACTGTACCGGGCATTGTACTGACAATGTCTACATTATCCGGTGGACTTTGCAGCAACCCTGCAGAGGGGAGCCTGAGGCTCGGAAAGGTGACATGACCTGCCTGAAGACAAGGAGTCAGCGAGGGGTGGGGCTGGGGCTCAGCCTCAGCGGTAAGGCTCCCGAACCCTACTCGTGAATCAGTGTGCTGGGGAGAGCAGCGTGGATTTGGGATTTAGCCACCTCCGGGCTGTCTTTCTGCCCAGCACTAACCCTCAGCATCCCCCTGTGGGCTGCAGAGGGGCTGGGGCTGGGGACAAGGTGCCCTGCCCACTGTCTCTTAGTGAGGTAAATGGAAAATGAATAAATGTCCTGAGGTAAGTGGTCAGGCAGGACTTGCAGAAAGTGAAATGATTCAATAATTAGATTTTTAAAATCAATTAATGAATCAGGATTTTTTTTTTTTTTTTTTTTTGAGACAGGGTTTCACTCTTGCCCAGGCTAGACTGCAGTGATGCGATCATAGCTTACTGCAGCCTCAACCTCCTAGGCTCAAGGATCCCCTCACAGCCTCCTGAGTAGCTGGGACTACAGGAACATGCCACCATGCCCATCTAATCTTAAATTTGTTTTTAATAAATTTAAGATGGGGTCTTGTTGTGTTGCTCAGGTTGGTCTCAAACACCTTGGCTCAATCCATCCTCCCACCTTGGCCTCCCAAAGTGCTGGGATTACAGCTGTAAGCCACCTCACCCAGCCAATAGTTAGATTTTGCTAATGATTTTAGATGCTCCTTCAATAGGTTCCCTCTCTAGCTTTCCCCAACTGTTGCCTTCCAGTGCAGCTGTGAAAGGGAACCAGGAGAGTCCCCCTCCAACCCCCACTCTCCAGAACTACCCACTGGTGGAAGGAACTCCTGCCCCTCCCCTCTCCCCATCCCTCTTCCATTCAGGGCCTCCTGGAGGTCGGGTGTGCCACACGTCTACATGAGCTGTTCATAACCAGAGGGTCTGAAGTCACATGATCCGGGGTCCAGCTCTGCCCCTTGTGAGCCAAGTGAGCTCAGAGAATTCACTTCTTCTCTCTGATCTCTACCTCCCCATCTAAAAGATGAAGACATGAAACAGATTTCCTTCAGGGGCTCATTGATCTACTCTACAAATATTTCAGAACCTTTTCTGCCAGGCCCTGTTCAAGGCTCTCGGTGTAAATCAACGAACCCAACAAAATCCCCTGCTCTAGCCCAAGGGAGGCGAACACCAAAGAAAGTAGTGTATAGGGTTAGAAGGAAGACAAAGCAGAGTGGAAGCATGGGGTGCCTCTGCACAGGGAAGCCTTCTCTCCCGCAGCAGGAAACCCTGGGCTGCAGCTGGGGACCGCGGTACCACGGGAAAGACAGGAGCACTGAGCCTGGAGAGGGAGTCCCAAGGACTTCATTTGAGTCCCTGGACGCAGCCTTGCCTGAAGGGACATCTGCCCTCCTGGTCTTTGGAATTCTTAAAGCTAATCCACTTTCCCCACCGAAGCTAATCCACTTTCCCCACCCCTACCTGACTTTCCCGTTTTATTTAAATCAGAGTTGGGTTTCTGTCATCGTCATTTGAGAGGGTCCTGGCTCAGGCACATGCTTAAAAGCTTCTAGTTTGTTTTTCCTTCTATTTAGAGGGTAAGATGATTTCACCATGCATGTGGAGTGGGGGTCTGAGTCTGCAGGCAAGAGGAGAGGGCTCGCTGCTGATGATGAGTGCACATCCTCTTCCTCTCTCTGTCTAGGGAGAACCAGGCAAGGGGATCCAAGCCCTCGCACCCATCAGGAGCTCAGCCCGCTTTTCTGAGAGCATTTCCGCATCACCATGTGCCTGTGGACTCCTTTATTGATTGCTCCTTAGAGCCTAAAACCCAATTCTTTTATGAAAATTATGAAACCATCAAGCAGCCTACAATGAAAATAATGCCTCCCTAGTATCAGTGTTGTAACACTCCCTCCCGTGTTTCTGAGCAATACATTCATCCCTGTGACTGTGGAGCAGGCAGGAACCTGAGTGGCGTGATTAATGGGGCCCTCTGCAGCCTCCCACAGCCAGAGACAGGGCTGGGAGTGAAAGGCAAAGCCTTGTTCCATCAGGAATAGATTATTCATAATTTCATCCCCTTTGGACCTGCCAGGGTCATTAATCTACTGAGAGCCTCAAGTCCTAGAGTGGCAGAAGCCTTGACCACATGCAATGCAGTGCATCAGAGTCCTGGGGTGGAGACCATCCCATCCTTCCCAGGTCATGCTGGGGGCGGCCTCCAAGCTCCTATCTGCAAACTGGAATAGAGTGAGAATGTTCTATGGAGGTAACAACTTTGGACATAAATGTCTGTCATGTGGGCTTGTGCAGGTGGAGTTGAGCTCCTGTATATCCTGTTCAGAAGGGGAGGCCTCAAGGTCAGAGGAAGTCCGTGCTGTGCTCCTCCTAGGACCCAGTGCCTTTCCTGTGGTGGCCACAGGTGTGCGCAGCCTGACTCCATGGCACACATTCAAGTGGGGTGTGTGCAGTGCAGGAACACTGTGGTTGGGGAGGGGGGCTTTGTGCCACTCCTGCAGTGGGGAAGGGGGATGTCCAGAGATGACTTGGGTCAGGCGGCTGAAACCTCAGCGGGCAGTGGGGAGCAGCTGGGGCACCAAGAGCTCCTCTTCAGGATACTTATTTGATAGGTGAGAAAGGAAGGCGGGAAAGTCCAGCGGCTCGCATGAGGTTACACAGCTGGTAAGGGTGGGGCTGGGAGACACAGCCTGTGCCTGGGGCCTCACTCTCAGTTGCCACTTCTGAGGGCCTTCCTGGCACACACACTAGGTGTCCAGTTCTGTTCTGCATGCCAGCTGTCGCCAGCAGGGCCCAGGTGAGCACACAGTGGGGCAAGGGCTGAGGAAGAAGATGTGATCAAAAGCTCAGTTCTAGGTGGTGGGAGAAGGAGTAGGATGTGGAGAGGGGGTGAGAGAGCCCTGACTTCCTCGCCAAGCAAGGCTTTCCTGCACAGGTTTTTATAGGGGACTCTGACAGTAGAGGACTGTGGGGTGACTGGGTGCTGCCAAGCTAAGGAAGCTGGTGGCATGGGGAGGACCTGGAAATGCCTTCCCCGGCAGAGCCTCCAGCCTGGAGCAGCAGACAGGCAGACTGTAAGTAACAGAGGAGGGTAATGGGAATACAGCAGGGACATTGAGGAGGAAGGATTCGCCTTGGGGTGTGATGCCTGCAAGAGCCCCACTGCATCCATTCTGGGAGATGCTCCCCACTGTCAGCCCCATCCAAGCTGGACCGGGAGCGGAGGAAGACAGCTGAACTATGCCCCACTGATTGAGCAAAGGGCAATGCCTTTGCTCTCCTTAATCTAAATTGAATCTGGGCAGGGGGATGATTGCAAGGTGGAAGTGAAAACCCAGCCACATTTCAAAATTACACTGATCAAAACAGAAATGGTCTGGAGGTTTTGAGGAAGGACGGCTGGTGTGGGTACAAACCTTACTTCATGTTAAATGGTGCCCTTTTCAGGGAGGAAAGGGCAGGAATAACTTCATCATACTATAAACCAAGACTGGCCACTGCCATCCGTGCTAAGAAGCCCAGGAAGACTTTGAGGCTGGAATCCTTGCTCCTCATTGTCTAGACCCTGACGCCTGCAGAGGTCTAGAGGCATCCCCTGCTGTGTCTTCTCAAGGGTGAAGATCTCCTGCCCTGATCTCACAGCCTTCTCTGTCCCCTCTGACACTCTTTGACCCAAGTCTCAACAGTGCCTGCCCAGTTGTGGAGGCAAAAGGTGCAGAAGAAGGGTCAGTAGCTTGGGACTGGCTGTAGCTTGGAGCCCAGTCTTACCTCCATCTGCTTCAAGGCCTTCCCTGAGTCATTGGCCCTTACGGAGAACATTCTCCCCTCTCCACACCTACCCAGTCTCCAGGGACTGCCCTGCCAACATCCTCAGGATCCCTCATTCTGGTCAGCACAGCAGGGTGCGGGTCATTGTCTCCAGGGTTCCAGAATCCATCCCAGGAGTTCACCCTCACACTCCTTCCCTTAAAGCATATAGGAAGATATCCCCTAGATACACCCTTATCTCTCCTTGAAATTAAGCAGTATTCACTCAGCCTGCAGGAAAGAAGTCCATGACTTTTTTTCACGTTAATCTAAATTAAATCTTCAAATGGAAAGAAGGCCTCATGTGAGAAGTCAATCTCATCCAGTTGCTGGCCGAGTGTTAGAGGGAGAGCGAGTGCCTGGGTGAGCAAATGCGTCAATGTGAAATGTGCATCCTGCACAGGACCGTGTGCACATGTACAGGTGTCTGGGGAGGGAGCCTGGGCCATGATTCCCAACCTGCCTCCAGGGAGGTCCCTGGCATTCTAGATGTTCTGTATTTAAAAATAGCCTCTCTAGTGGTTTCAGGTATGAAAAGGATAAAATCTAAGAGCTGTGTGATCCCACCCTGCCCAAACCTTTCCACCTCATTCATCCAGGACTCAGAAGCCTCAGGGCCATTGCTGTGCCTCTGAGGCAGATTTGGGCTCCCTGAAGCCCACATGGCCCAAGATAGCTTGGTCTGAAAGCTCAGCATCTGCCTCACTCCTCTGAGCTAAGCTGTCTTGGCTCTAGAGAGTCTTTGACAGAGTGTGAATAACCTGGGAGGTTTCATACTCACCAACACAGCCGCCTTGGGCCAGGGAAGAAAGGGTTTGCTGCCTGGTCCTGCCGGAGAAAACCTGGAATGTGGACCAGCAGGTGGGGGCCCTGGGTAGGTGGGAAACCAAAGTTCTCCAAGTGCCTTAAGCTGCTGATGCGATGGGGCTGCCAGGTAAAGTACAGGATGCTGAGTTACATTTGAATTTCATGTTGGTGATGAATCTTTTTAAGTATAAGTATGCCCCATGCAGCATTTGAGGCATACTTATACTGAAAAAATGTTTATTATTTATCAGAAATTCAAGTGTAACTGGGCATTTTAAATGTTTATTTGCTAGATCTGCTGATCCTAGTTGCTGAGGGAAATGGTGTCTTGCAAATAAGATTCAGGGAGCAACGATCCTAGTGAGTTTCCACCTAAGGAGCCAGCCTTTCAGGGGACAGTGCATGCCACGCCAGCTGGGAATGGCTGAAACACTGTGCCAAAGCCACCGCTTCTCAAACGAGTTGACAGATGGAATCCTGTCTTTATTGATATCTGTCTAGTGAGGTCTTCCCTGAGACTGCTGCTTAAAGGCATAGGTGCATCCCAAATCTGTCTGTGTGCCCTGCAGGGCCAGCTCAAGCCCAGGCAGTGCTAGGAGCTGACACCTTGGGCCTGGGCGCTGTGTTGCATGTCTGTAATCCCAGCACTTTGCGAGGTCAAGGTGGGCGAATCCCTTGAACCCAGGAGTTCAAGACCAGCCTGGGCAACATAGTGAGACCTCATCTCTACTAAATCAATAAACAAATAAAGGTGGTGCATGCCTGTAGTCCCAGCTACTCAGAAGGCTGAAGTGGGAGGTTTGCTTGAGCCTAGAAGGTCAGGAGGTTGAAGCTGCAGTGAGCCATGATCCACTACTGTAGTCCAGCCTGGGTGAAAGAACAAGATGCTGTCTTAAAAAAAAAAAAACAAAAGAGAGACTTTGGGTTTAGTTCCATTTTTGCTGGACACAACCTTTCTAACACTACATGTCCTCATCTGTAAAAATGGGGTCAGTCATCTCTTCTCTACTTGTCCCACAGTTGCTTGTCACAAATAAATGATAAGTTTTAGGTAAATAGTTGGTGAACTGTAAAATATTTCAAATCAAACATCCTACAGTATTTGTGTTGCTGTCAAAATAGGACTATTACATTCCCCTGAGCAGAGATGTCTTACTTGGTTCCTCCCTCCTTGGTGGGAGCAGCCCCACCTTACCAAATGGGTTTCCCAGAAGGCTGTCACAGAAGGCCTCAGTGTAGGATGGACTTGCTTCGGTCACAGTGGCACGGCAGCCCCACCATGGACATCGGCAGCCAAGCCTCCACCAGTTGCTCTGACCAATGTTGCAGGCAATAGGAGGCAGTAGGGTGGCATCAGCACACCCCAGCTTGGACTGTCTGTTTTTAAATAAAATCAACCCTGAGCCAGGCGCAGTGGCTCACGCCTGTAATCCCAGCATTTTGGGAGGCCGAGGCGGGGCAGATTACCTGAGGTCAGGAGTTCGAGACCAGCCTGGCCAACATGGGGAAACTAAAATAAAAAAATTAGCTGGGTGTGGTGCCATATGCTTGTAGTCTCAACTACTTGGGGAGGCTGAGGCAGGAGAATCGCTTGAATCCAGGAGGCAGAGGTTGCAGTGAGCCGAGATCACGCCACTGCACTCCAACCTAGGTGACAGAGCGTGACTCTGTCTCAAAAATATATATATAAATATAAACAAACAAACAAACAAACCCTGCAAGGGATGCAGTGTGTCGGGAACGGATATAATTGTAAGTGTTTCTAACTGAAATACGTAGATTGATAGCTGAATCACAAGGACATAGCAACAGACATATGTTTATTCCCACACTTTCAACCGTGTACTCAACACACCTTTCCTCAGCCCACAGTGAGTCCGTTCTTCCCTCTGGGAAGCCGAGACAGGGTGCTGCAGGCTGCTCCATGGGAGATCGGGGGCTCCTCAGAACTCCCCTCCCCAGGCCTGGCAGTTCAGTGTCCACCCTCAGGTCAGGCCCGGCCCCACTGCCCACCTGTCTTTCTGTCTCTGTCTTCCTCTAGGGCTCAGGTGGAGTTCCACCAGGGTCTCCAACTCAGGTGCTGGAAACCAGTCACTGAACTGGGCTTGGTGACGCCAGGCCAGGGACCTAACGGACCCTGTGTAGAGCTGACTCTTGCTCCTCTACACAGGGGGTGGGGCTGCTGTCCTTCAGCAGAGCCTCGGCTTTCATTTAAAGCCAGCGGTTTGAGCCACAGCACGTGGTCAGAGCTTTGCGGAAGCCTGCCGCTCCCGGGGAGGCTTCCCTGATTGCTGCAGCTTACACCAGGCTCCCTGCTTCCTTTCTGCTTCTCAGTGGACATGGGTCAGCTCCCTCATCCTGCCTGGGGTGTCCTCAGCTCCTGGGCAAAGTCAGCAGCTGCTCTCCGTGCCCACCGCGGGGGTGGAAACACAGAGGTATTTAGGTTGAGACTCGATTAGAATTTTTAGAAATCTCCCCCTGGTATTATCCAAGCTAGTGAAGAAACAGAAATCCATAACAACCATGAAGCAGCAGTGTGACAGCTGCATGCTGTGGTACTGGAGCAAGGAGATCAGCCCTGTGCTCAACAGCATACATTTATTTTTTTATTTTTTGAGACGGAGTTTCGCTCTTGTTGCCCAGGTTGGAGTGTAATGGCGCGATCTCGGTTCACCTCAATCTCCGCCTCCTGAGTTCAAGCGATTTTCTAGCCTCAGCCTCCTGAATAGCTAGGATTACAGGCACCCGCCACCACACATGGCTAATTTTTATATTTTTAGTAGAGACAGGGTTTCTCCATGTTGGCCAGGCTGGTCTCGAACTCCTGATCTCAGGTGATCCACCCACCTCAGCCTCCCAAAGTGCTGGGATTACAGACATGAACCACAGTGCCTAGCCAATAGCATGAATTTTTAGGACCCTGCAGGAGGAAACTGTCTGGGGCCCAGAAATGGGTTCATTTCCACCCAGGAAGCTCAGCAGCCCAGGAAGGTCACAGAACTGCTCGTGCCTGCTAGACTGGGCTAGGACAGAGCCGGGACAAAAGGTGAGGGGCAGATGCCTTGTGCATTTGGGAGAAGAACGGAGCCGAGAAGTAGGCAGTGGTGGCCACTCTCAGCCACAGCTTCACCAGGCTCTAACGTCAGGGGACACAGGCCTGGTGACAGCCCCAGGATCTCACTACCTGGGTCAACTACCCTCTGGCACTCTTCTCTAGGCCTCATGGTCTTTGTGTCACTCTGTCTCCTCTGTGGATTTTTCATTATGGGCATAACAATTACTGGGTCGATACATTGCCTTTGAAAGCCTTGTTGGAAGCGTGTCGCTTTGGAGAAATGTGCTCAGGGGAAGCCTTGAACGTACATTATCCACCCCCCAGGTAGGCAGGCCTCTGTCTTGAGAGCACACAGGGTGTCTTCTCACTCCTTAGATCTCCTGATAAGTGCCTGGTGCTGGGGCGTTGTCAACCATGGTGATGTGATGGGAGGGGCGCTGTGATGGGAGGGGGGCACCAGGGTGTGCAGGGAAGAGCAGGCTGACTTCTGGCTCTGCGAAGCTGGAGAACCCTGCTAGCATAGCACAAAGAGCACCAGATTGGGTGCCAGGACACCGGGTCCCAGTCTTGACTCTAGCTGCGCGTCATTCGGCATTGCTTCCTCTCTCAGTGTCCTCATTTGCATAATTAGGAGACGGAATATTTTTACAAGAGTTGCTCATTCATTCATTTAAGAATATTTCCGAGGCTGGACACGGTGGCTCATGCCTGTAATTCCAACACTTTGGGAGGCCGAGGTAGGCAGATCACCTGAGGTCAGGAGTTCGAGACCAGCCTGACCAACATGGAGAAACCTCGTCTCTACTAAAAATACAAAAATTAGCTGGGTGTAGTGTTGCATGCCTATAAATCCCAGCTACTCAGGAAGCTGTGGTAGGAGAATCACTTGAACTTGGGAGGCAGAGGTTGCAGTGAGCTGAGACTGCACCAATGCACTCCAGCCTGGGAGACTCTATCTCAAAAAAAAAAAAAAAAGAGAGACAGAGATAATATTGCTGGGTGTGGTGGCTCACACCTGTAATCCCAACACTTTGGGAGGCCAAGGGGGCAGATCACTTGAGGCCAGGAGTTTGAGACCAGCCTGGCCAACATGTTGAAGCCCCGTCTCTACTAAAAATACAAAAATTATCCAGACATAGTGGTGCATGCCTGTAGTCCCAGTTACTCGGGAGGCTGAGGCAGGAGGATTGCTCGAACCTGGAAGGTGGAGGTTGCAATGAGCCAAGATCATACCACTGCACTCCAACCTGGGCAACAGAGTGAGACTCCATCCCAGAAAGAAAAAGAATATTTATTGAGTGCCTACTCTGTGCCAGGCACTAATGTGGGCATTTGGGCTGCAGGAGTGAACCAAAGACCCCTAGTGCAGGAGAAGGGGAGTGCTCAAAATAGAACTTGAAGCAGGGTGCTCTGGAGAAGCCCCATTGGAAGAGTGTCTCTTAGCAACTTTCTTTTCCTTCAACCCAGCAAGGCCAGGCCTGTGGGTGAAGAGCCGTTCATTTACAAATAGACTAGGCCAAGAAAATCTTACCCTCTTTGCAAGTGAAGATCAATAACTCATGAATTGAAAACTAGGTTTGTGAACAATGATGCTTATGTTAATTTAATTTTATCAGTAGGTTTAATAATGTCTTATTAATTCAATAGAAGGCTTTTTAAAAAAAAAAAATGAAAAGTTGCATTTGAATTAGTCCTGAACCAAACAGGGCCCTGACCTTGGTCTCCCCTGGCGATCCACAAATAGGGCTTTTTGGTGGACGAGTCGCGCCTGCTCCCGCCATGCACAGTTCTTTCCATCCCACCCCACACTGGTTTCTGGCATCTGGCTTGGCCTGTCTGATGCAATGCAGAGAAAGAGATCCAGAGGGAACGTGGAAAGTGGGAGATGATGGCGGGAATAAAGATGAGGACACCCTTCCTTTCCTCTGTTTTCAATTCCTTGCCACATGGGCCTCCCCAACATCATGTGTTTTTCCATCAAAGCCAGCAAGGCAGAGAAGCAATAAAGTCAGCTAGCAAGATGGAAATTACAGTCTTTTGTAACCGAATTATGAAAGTGACACCGCATCACATGTGTCACGTTCTTGCTTTTAGAAGCAAGTTACGAGTGGCCAGGCCAGCCCACATTCCAGAAGAGGGGATGACTCAAAGGCGTGCATGCGAGGACATAGGGATTATTGGAAGCTCCTATAGTTTGAATGTTTGTGTCTCTCCAAAATTCATGTTGAAACGTAATCCTCAAAGCACCAGTATTAAGAGATGGGTCTGTTAGGAGGTGATTAGGCTATGAGGGCTCCACTCTTAGGGTTGAGATCAGCATCCTATAAAAGGGCTTGAGGGGTCAAGTTCATCCCTTCCATTTCTTCCACCATCTCAGGATGCAGCAAAAAGTGCTACCTTGAAAGCAGAGAGCCAGCCTTCCACAGAAACCACATCTGCTGTCTCCTTGATCTTGGACTTCCCAGCCTCCAGAGCGGTGAGAAATAACTTTCTGTTGTTACAAACGATACAGTTTAAGGTATACTGTTGAAGCAGCACAGAACAGACTAGGACAGGAGGCAACTTATTCTGTCCACCGCGCTAACCCTTTAGTCAAATTCAGTGGTGCGAGGGACTCCAGATGGAATCAGCAGAGATGAACAGCCCAAACAACTCATAGAATGGTGAGAAAAAAAATGCTCTTTTCAGCTTCTAAATTTTGGGCTGGTTTGTTATACAATCAGAGCTAAATGCAGTAATTCAATTTTGTGTCAGAAATGGCATCCTGCTTTAACAAAAACCTAAAATGTGGCATGAACCTTGAGACAAACAAGCAGACAAAGGCTGAAAAAGCAGCTTCTGGAAAATGGCTGGTGGAGGCTGAAAGTTCCAATAGGAAGCTGTGGGGAGGATGACATTTGTGGTGTGTAATCATGGAGTATTGAAGAGCCATGCCTGTGGTCAGTTCACAGATAGAAATGTACCTCATGAATTTGTAGCTAGGGCTCAGGAGATATCCAGGCGGTAAGCAGAACGTATCAGTTGGCTTTTTATTTCTCGTATGCATTAGATAAGATATAGAAAGAGGGGGATAAACTGAAGAAGGGACTGCTGAATTTGAAATTAGAATTTTGAAGAAATATAAAAGAACCAGGATTTTCTGCAGTGGAAAATAAAACTGTTGCTCATCTTCAGTTTTTTTCAACTATAAAAATATGCTCTAAGTACATTAAAACCTGGGTGAACTTGGAAGGGTGCTACCAGCAAAATATGCCCTCAGGGTCAAGATCAAATCAAGGATATAGTAGGGAAGGTCAAATGCAAACTTCTGAACTGTCCCTTTGGTCAAGACAGTAAATAAGAAGCAATGCCATATTCCAGGTAAAATGTCAGGAAGCAGAGCTCCCCTCAAAGATTAAAAGATGCAGTGGTTCCCGCTATATTCCTGAGTTGAATTCATTAATACAGCCATGTAAGAACCAGAGGAACATGGATACACCAGGACCACAAATGATCATGGTATATCAGAGAAGACTCCTGTGGTAGACTTAAAGGCCCCTGCCCGTATCTAGGCCTAGTCTCTGTGAGTGTTGCCTTTGTATGGCAAAGGGAATTTGCAGATGTAATTAAGTTGAAGGTCTAGAGATGGGGAGACTATCACCAATTATCCAGGTAAGCCCTGAGTATAATCACTCATGTCCTACTAAGAAAGAGGCAGAGGGAGATTAGAATACAGAAAAAATATTGAAAATTGGGCAAAGGACATGGACACTTCTTAAAAGAAGACATACACACGGCCAGGCATGGTGGCTCACGCCTATAATCCCAGCACTTTGGGAGGCCGAGGTGGGCGGATCACTAGGTCAGGAGATCGAGACCATCCTGGCTAACACAGTGAAACTCGGTCCTCACATGGGCTTTCCTCTGTGCTTCTGAGGAAACAGAAAGACCTCTCTGGTCTCTCTTCCTTTTCTTATAAGGACACTGGTCCTACTGGATAGGGCCTGCCCTTATGACCTAATTTAACCTTAATGATCTCCAAACAGGTCACATAGTGTTTCAACATATAAATTTGGGGGAGACACAATTCAGTCTATGACATATCTGCAACTGAAAATTATCCACAATTTAAAAGGCAGTGCCTGACCTGCTATTGGGTCCTACCAGAGACTGCACACCTGATCATAGAGCATCAAATTTCTTCCTAGTATGATTTGAGTTTTGCCTCCTGAGCTGGGTGTTGTCAGCCCACTAATTCATAAGGTTAGGCAGGCATAACATCATTTTATCCTACAGTGGCAATAAAACATTTGGGATGAGACTGAGTAGATCCAGAGGACACAAATAAATTAAACTACCTCTTGGCCCAGACCCTCATATCCCCTATCTTTGCTGCACAGATGGGTCTGCCTCATTCCATACCTATGGCTTTATGAATGTTTACTACCACCAGCTGAAAAAGGAGGAAAAACATCCTTGGTTCACTGATAAGTCAGGACAGTATGTTGTTATAAGCACAGAATGGACTGTTGTTACCCTTTAGTTGTATTTCAGAGGTAAAGAAGACTTCTCAGTGGCTAGGCTTAAGCAGTACACCTGGTTATTAGCTCGTATTAGAGGGAGAAATGTCCTAAGATAAGAATATTCAGGACCTTTGGCTACTATGAGTGGCTTTGCTGGTTGTTCAGGAACTTTGGGTGGGGTTGGGGGGCTGCAAGAGGGGAAATGTCCCAGGATAAAGTATGTAGATGTATCTGTGAGAGTGGCCTTGAGGTGTGAAAATAGTTGTATCACATGCTCATGCCCACTGGAGAGCACAGAGGAGGCACTGATCCACTAAGTAGCCCTGATGATCCATCTTTGCCCACTCCAGTGCCTGCAGGATGGGTCCATGAGCAGAGAAGCCACAGTGGCAGTGGGTGGCAATGGTGCAGGTTACGTACAGTTCCAAGTGGGCTGTTGCTCATCAGGACTAATGCAGCCACTGTCGTTATTGAAGATCTGACGGATGAGTACTCGATGCCAAGGTTGGGCCCTCCATGGGTACCGGCTCCCAAGAACAGTGTGCCAGTGTGTTCTCCAGGAAGCAGATGTCAAGATGGAGTCAGGAATATAAGAGAGTTGTTGGGGGTAATGCCTGTGAAAGATAGAGGGAAGAGGGGTAGACTAGGAAGGGCAAGCCTGCCAGATGTGAGGCAAACTTTCCCGGGGGGGGCGAGAAAGGAGGAGGATTGGGTAGGAAGAGTTTCCATCTGAGACATGAGAAATAAAAATAAAATTCTAAGCCTCCATCCAACTGAATAGTAGACCTCCTTTTGGTCAAGGGGACCCCAGAGTGACCTTGCAAACTGAATTCTCGGCCATGACAGGAGGGAGGTCGGACACACCTCATTACGCCCCCTCCCTTGCTAACCACCACTACGCCTTCTTCCCGAAGAACCAAAGAGAAACCAGCCCTTTTAACAGACTCTACACTGGTATCAACCAACCACCTAACGCCACCACTCTGTTTTGTGGTTTCAACACAATTGACCAGCATTTTTTCCCGACAAGAGATCACTGATCATGGCATGGTTCTGGTGAGTCTATGGAGAATGCCCAGTAAATGTTTTTGTGTCCTCTGCTTCACCTTTTAATGTCAGGGGGCTGAAAACTCCACCCTTGGTTCATGCTGACACCATATTTTGTACATGGAACCCATGAAGGGGCGTGAAGCTCCATTGTGCATGTGTGCATGTCTCTTTTCATAAATATTCATGACTACTCCTATAGCTTACTAAATATGTATACTTAGCCATCCTGCTCAGCATAAATGTCTGTTCCTTTTTCTTCTCCCTCCAAAGGTTGGTTTTTGGTTTCCGACCAGAGGCTATGCTTCCTGGCCTGTCAGAATGACCACCCTGCCAGCTGCAACATTTTATAAGAAAGAAAGCTCTCTTTTCCAAATTTATGAACCTCGTCATTCTTCAGTTGACAGGTGCAACTCTAAGAATGTCTCTGCCAGCCCAAAAGGGAGATCTGGCAGGACTGATGGCTCGGAATGGTGCCTGGTTCCACTGCATGAGGAATCTGTGGCCTCAGCTTGAAACCAGAGGCAAATTTTGAAGGCACTCATAGCTGGAGGCTACTGTGAGTTAACTGAGCTTCCATGACTGCCACAGTTACCAGCTAGCCATATGGTGGCAAGTGGACTCTACTGGGCACATTGCCCCATGGAGGAAGCGGTGTTTCACCCTCACTTGGGACTGTTGCATATTCTTAAGAAGAATTTGGCTTCTCTGCCTGAAGAGTCTCAGTGTCTGGTTGTTCAGAGAATCTCACATATCATTGGTTCCCACCAAGGGACCAAATTTATAATGAAAGAGGTTCCACAATGGCAGATAACCAAGGACTCCAGTCCACGGTATGTGCATTGGAGCCAGCTTGTATTGGCTTAGGAGAGTTGGCTGTTAAATATTCAAGAATTTTGAGAGAGAGTTGTGAAATCTCTGGGAGATTGAAATTGGCAATAGCAAAAATACTTACATAACAAAACTTAGGCAGTCTCTACAAATTGGATATCCCTCCCCCTTCCCCCTACACACAAACCAGTTTACAAACACACTGGTGCTAATACACTACATCACCCAGAACTGCCAGCAGCCTGAGAAAATGCCGGAATGGCCACTTCAAGGACATGAACACCAGATTGGGAAGAGTCCTTTGTGGGTTTAGGGGTGGAATTTTTCAAAATGCAATCTCTATTTGGAACCAAAGACTACGTATGGTACTGTGTCCACAATAGATAGGGCGCATTTGTCTGGGAACCAAGGAGTGAAAATAGGAGAAGACTCTGCTATTAAGTCAAATGACCCACCTGGGGAATTTCTGCTGCCTATCCCCAAAGCTTCAGGCTCTGCTGGGCTAGACACCCTGGAAGAAACACTGCCACCAGGGGACACAGTATGGATTCCACTGAACCTGAAGCTGCAGCTGCTGGCTTGTCATTTGCAGTTCCTTATTGCAGTAAACCTGTAAGCAAAGAAAGGAGTTACTAGCCTGACAGGGTATTGGCCAAGCTTATCATGAATGACAGAGTTGCTGCTGTATATGGGAAGCCAGGAGGAGTTTGTTTGGAGCTCAGGGAACTTACTTGGGCAGCAAATCTTGATGATTCCTTGTTTGTTGATAACTGCTAATGTTGATAACTTCAAAGGCATGGCTTGACAACCGTATGAGAACCAAATGCCCAGATCCATCAGTCATGAAAGTCCAGGTTACCAGGCAAGCAGCCTATAGCATGCTGAATGCTGATAGATGGTGATGGGAACGTAGAAGTAGTGGCAAAGGAGTGAGATATTGAATAGGAAGCCCCAACCTCAGGAGCAACTGACCCCAGCTACAGCTTGTCCCACAAAATTTCCTGTTGATGATTGACAAACTGTGATTGACCACGAAGAGAAGTTGTCATCAGGGTAAATTTAATGTGGGTCACAAGTGAACCTGAGAGGCAAACGGATGGACCACAGTGAATGCTGTTGGTCTCCCATCCATATTCCTCCTAGCCATACCAGTGCAGTGAGCCAGCTGACTTCAAATTGCCAATACCTGTGTCTTTTTTCAGGAAGACTTTTTCCAAAGTCATATTGAAGCCACTCTGCCTGCTTGTAGCACAGCCTAGAAATCCAAAATATTAATATTCACCAGGACCAGGTCTCCATTGATAATATAGCCCCCATGCTAAAAGGATAACCCTAAGACATAGGTTCCATATCATTTTCTAGGGAGTTCCTGCAGGATTCAGCTCTAGTTAGCCACAGTTGGATCTGGCTTAGTAATGCCCCCACCACAACCATGGAAATAGAAGGGGATTCCTTTGTTTTAAGGTTTTCTTTTTCTTTTTTCTCTCTCTCTTTTTTTTTTTTTTTTTTTTTTGAGACAGAGTCTTTCTCTGTCACCCAGGCTGGAGAGCAGCGGCATGATCTCAGCTCACTACAACCTTCACCTCCCGGGTTCAAGCAATTCTCCTGCCTCAGCCTCCTGAGTAGCTGAGATTACAGGCATGTGCCACCACGCCTAGCTAATTTTTGTATTTTTAGTAGAGGAGGGGTTTCACCGTGTTGGTCAGGTTGGTCTCGAACTCCTGACCTCAGGTGATCCGCCCACCTCGACCTCCCAAAGTGCTGGGATTACAGGTGTGAGCCACTGCACCTGGCCAGGTTTTCTTTTTACCTTACAGTCACTGTCTCACCTTCCCACTCCCCTGTCAGTGTTTTAGGTACCACCCAGATAAATAATTTGCATTTTAATCTTTATAGCAGGATCCACTTCTAAGGGAAACCAAAACTAAGACAAGTGGATGCAGTAAATATGGAGAAAGGTAGATTCCTAAGCTATTTTTTGAATAAGACTTGCAGGTGGGCTGAATGTGGCAACTGAAAGAAAGAGAGAAAATTAGGGACAATGCCTGGATTTCTCACTTAAGTGAGTGGGTAGAAAGGGGTATCATTTACCGAGATGAGAGGTAATTAGAAGTATAGAAAGTTAAGAGTCCCATTTTGTTAACATTACATTTGAGACCTTTTTTTTTTTTTTTAGTCAGGGTCTCACTCTGTTGGCCAGGCTGGTGTACAGTGGTATGATCATGACTTACTGCAGTCTCTACCTCCCAGGCTCAAACAATCCTCCCACCTCAGCCTTCCAAGTAGCTAGGACTACAGGCATGTGCCACCACACTCATCTCATTTTTTACTTCTTGTTTTTGTAGACGTGAGGTCTTATCAGGTTGCTCAGGCTGGTCTCAAATACCTGGCTTCAAGCGATCCTCCCATTTCAGCCTCTGGTAGTGCTCGGATTACAGACATGAGCCACCATGCCCAGCCATACATTTGAGATTACGATAAGACACCAAAGCAGAGATTCAGTTAAAGTCAGAGCTAGAGATACAGCTTTGGGAAGACGGTAGGGGTCACAAAAAGTTGAGTGTCACCATGAGACTTTCTACGACCATTAACTGTGGTCAGAGTAAGCTGCCTTCTGCCCCAGGCACTAGCAATATTAAAGAGAGCGGCTGCTGCGTTGGCCTGGGCCCCGGAGGGAGGACACGTGGAGCAGTGCCCTGCCCTCCGTGGACTTGGCTCACAGCGAGGAATAATTCTTATTGTCGTAAGCGTCTGTGAATCTTAGATGTCGCGACAACGACAGACACTGCATTACTCTAACTGGTGCAGAAACCCTCGCTTATTAAAACAGGAGGGAAGAGGCACGTGAGGGACATGATTTAAGTTAGGTTGAGGGGTCTGATGTTGAGAAAATAAATGAGTTCACATGTAGCATTAGTCCAGAGGAAAAAAAAAACAGTATAAACGCCATTTTCATTCCCCAAATCAGAGCGTTGGAAAAAGTCATCTAGCACTGTTTTTCTAGCCAGCATAACAGGAGTGTGACCTTTACCTGGATTGACATCCCAGGGTGTGTGTAATCAATGTAAAAAATTCATTATTATGTCGACTCTCAATTGATTGTGTAACAGAGAATGCAGGTCACACAGGAGCCCCAGAACCGTTTGGCTGTGATTTCTTCATATGCTGGCTGTTTTGCTGCTGGTTTACTTTCTGCTTTCGTTTTATTTTATTTATTTATTTATTTTTTTGTCTGCTGACATTAAAAAGTCTTCATTACTCCTGACAGGCAGGTGGAGACAGGCAGGGAACGAAGGTCTGGGTTAGGATTCTCCAGGCACGCCCATTCGCAGCTAATTGGGAGCCGGTTGCATCCTCTGAAAGACCCGAATGGCGGACTGCCTAGAGGGGTGGGATTCTCACAACCCACTTCCCTATTCAGAGCATTCTTCCTGCACCTGTTCACTGAAGTCTGAAATTCATTTACAGGAGACACAGCCTTTTATTCCCAGATTAGAGCTTAGGCTTCCATTGCAAAAGTCCAGGGAGAAAGGTTGTGTCTCCTGTAAATGAGGAGGAGGAGCAGTGCGTGTAGAGGAAGGAGGTGCACAAATCAGGCCGAAACAGGAAAACAACTAAGTTTTTACGACAGAAGAAGTTTAATTCAGCTAAATGGTTACAGAAATGATGTAAACTCAGAGATTAGTAAGAAAAGAAAGACACGACTTTCCCTGGGCCAGTGGGACCAAGGGAAGATGCAGAGTTTGTGGGACCGAGGTCAGCCCTCTAAAACTCAGACTACAGGGATATCCGTGCCAGAGCCAGAGCCACAGAAAAGACCAGCTGCTGCCAGAGAAGCTGCCCGAGACAGGGAGGAAGGGGAAGATGCACCAGACTTCTCGCATCCTGCAGTCTCCCCAGTGCATCTCATCGCTGTCCCCAACTGGAGGCAAAGGCAGAAGCCTGGGAAAAGCAGCCAATAGCAGTCAGATCCCTTGCTACGCAGAGCAGAGCAAAGGAAGGGCAGTATATGAATCAGTGGGAAAACAGACACAGAAAGTGCAGCTCCTGGGACTTGGGGTGGCTGCCTAATGAAACACAATTCCTTCTGCAGCTGCACCCCTGCCATTCCCCATTCTTAGGAAGGACTGCTCCCTTCTGGCTTCTGCTCCTCAACCCTGATCTAGCCATGATCTCTGAAGAGGTATAAATGATCCTATTACAGGGCTGGGTGCGGTGGCTCACGCCTGTAATCCCAGCACTTTGGGAGGCCAAGGTGGGTGGATCACCTAAGGTCAGGAGTTGGAGACCAGTCTTGCCAACATGGTGAAACCTTGCCTCTACTAAAAATACAAAAATTAGCTGGTCACGGTGGCATATGCCTGTAATCCCAGCGACTTGAGAGGCTGTAACAGAAGAATCGCTTGAACCTGGGAGGCAGAGGTTGCAGCGAGCTGAGATCACACCACTGCACTCCAACCTGGAGTGCAAGACTCCATCTCAAAAATAAAAAAATAAAAAATCCTATTACAGCTGGGTGTGGTGGCTCATGCCTATAATCCCAGCACTTTGGAGGCTGAGGTGAGAGAATTGCTTGAGCCTAGGAGTTTGAGATTGGCCTGGCAACATAGTGAGACACCATCTCTACACACACACAAAAAAAATTAGCTGGGTCATGGTGGTTTGTGCCTGTGGTCCCAGCTGCTTTGGGGGCTGAGGTGGGAGGATCATCTTAGCCTGGGAGTTTGAGGCTGCAGTGAGCCATAATTACACCACTGAACTCCAGCCTGGGTAACAGAGTAAGACCCTGTCTACAAAAAAACAGAAAACAAAACAAAACAAAACTGATTCTATTACATGATCTCATTCCCAGCCCTTTGTGATTGGGCAAAAGATGGGCACATGACCTGGTTGGGCCAATCAGAGTCTCCTCTGGGATTTTCACACTGGGGAGGTGGAGAAGAGTCCTGTCTGCTCTGGTTGTGGAGTGGAAGAACAGGAGTCTGTACACCCCCATCCTTGACCTGTGATGGGAGGCAAAAGTGATTTAAATAGATGGGACATAGCCAAAGTCCCTGTGCAGAGAAAAGTGAAAGGAACGAGAGTAAGACAGAGAGGGGGACTAGAGACTGGATGGTTTCCCAGGCCCCGACTCTGGGAAGGGCCAAGGAGAGCTCCATCCTGCTCCTTCACAATGTGGTTGTTGGAGCCTATAGATCACTCTTCTGGCTTAAAGTAGGATATCATTGTTCTGTCCCTGATAACTACAACACAGATACATTCTGAACAAGTGGGAGAAAGAACACAGGGCCTGATATACTAAAACTCTCGCTAAGAACAAAAGGGGCTGAGAGGGCAAGGAAGGTCAGACAGTCGCATAGCAAACAGGCACCAGCAAGAAGGTGGCTAGGATACCGATGTGCAGAGTCACGGTTTTTTTGAGGGTGTCAGAGGTTCAAATCCAAGCTTCCTTCCAGGGAGGGACGGCCAATGAGAAGTCAGCTGAAGTCATGGGACAGAACTTTTGGGAAAGTTCTGTCAAAGAGGAGAGGGGTTGAGAGGACAAGCTCCTTTCTCTACACCCATCACTGCCAGACTCATTCCCCTCTCTCCCTTGCATCACCCAGATTCATTGGATAATGAGGAACCTGAGGGTCCTTGCCCAAGACAAGCAGAGCTGCCAGGAGGAAGGAGACAGAATCCTCCATGCCAGTGGAGCTGCATACAGTTCCGACTGCTCACAGTTTTCATTACCTGAGGAAAAAATACAACGTTTTTGTTCCTTTGTGTATTTTTCTGTTCTTTTGTTTTATTTAAGCTGCTGTTTTTCAGGTCTTAACTATTCTGCGCTGATAGGAATTCCTAATTGACAGAGGACCCACATATGCCTGCTGTGTTAGTCCACTCGTGTGGCTATGAAGGATGCCTGTGGCTGGGTAATTGATAAAGAAAAGAGGTTTAATTGGCTCATGGTTCTGTGGGCTGTACAAGCAGCTTGGCACCAGCTTCTGCTCAGTTTCTGGTGAGGCCTCAGGAAACTTATTCTCATGGCAAAAGGTGGAGGGGAGCAGGCCTCACACGGTGTGAGAGGGAGCAGAGAGAGAGGAGGAGTGCCGGGCTTTCTAACAACCAGCTCTCCCACGAACTAATCACCAGGAGGATGGCACCAAGCCATCTATGAGGGATCCACCCCCGTGACCCAACACCTCCTACCAGGCCCCACCTTCCACTCTGGGGACCACATTTCAACATGAGATTTGGAGGGGTCAAAACATCCCAACCATGGCAGGTGCCTTTTTGTGAGATGCTTTTTTCTCAAATGAAAATCTTTGCTTTCAGGATCTCCATAAGAGATCCTTCTCCTAGGAGAAGTCCACGTCTTCCCTATGCCAAGGGTGAGTCCAACAAGGATGAAAACCCCACTTGAACTGTGTACCATGGGCCACGGCCACGAGCTAGCAAGGTACACCCAGCTGGAGAAACCTGGAGGCCTGCAGGGCCCGCAGAGGGGCTCACGCCGGGGAAGTCATGCACACGGGATCCTCTAGCTCTGAGAGACAGAAAGCACCCAGAGGCACTCCTGCTTGTTCACTGCAGTCCCAAATCAGCTCCCTCGCCTCTCTAATCCCAAACATGGCCAAGGGACTATGGGGGGTTCTTTGACTAATCCACCATATCATTAGCTCCTTCCTTTTTGTGCTGGTTAATTTTAGGTGTCTGCTTGACACTGTGGGGTGCCAAGACATTTGGCACATTATTCTGGGTGTGTCTATAAGTGTATTAGTCTGTTTTCACACCACTGATAAAGACATACCCAATACCGAGTAATTTCTAAAGAAAAAGAGGTTTAGTGGACTCACAGTTCCACATGGCTAGAGAGGTCTCACAATCATGGCAGAAGGTGAAAGGCACATCTTACATGCCGGCAGAGAAGAAAGAATGAGAGCCAAGCAAAGGCAAAAACCCCCTATCAAACCATCAGATCTCATGAGACTTAATCACTAGCATGAGAACAGTATGGGGGAAACTGCCCCAGAATTCAATTATCTCCCACTGGGTCCCTCCCACAACACATGGGAATTATGAGAGCTATAATTCAAGATGAGATTTGGGTGGGGACACAGCCAAACCATATCAATGAGGGTGTTTCCAGACGAGATTCACATCAAAATTGATAGACTGGGTAAAGCAGAGTTATTCAATGTGGTGGGTGGGCAGGGTTCATGCAATTTGTTCAAGGCTTAAATACAATAAAAGGCTGAGTGGGAAAATATTCTTTCTCTCTGTCTGACTGTCTTAGAGCTGGGATGTCTGTTGTCTCCTGCCCTTGGACTTGGATTCAGACTGAAACTGACACTATCAGCTCTCCTGGTTCTCAGGCCCTTGGACTCACACTAGAGCTAAACCATTGGCTCCATTGGGTGCCAGCTTGATAGCTGTAGGATGTGTACTTCTCAGCCTTTATAATCTGAGCCATTTCCTTATAGTAAATCTGAGCCAATAGTAAACAGGAGCTGATTCCCTATAGTAAATCTCTTTGTATATCTACACGTCTACACCTATATCTATATTTATTTCTATGCTACTGGTTTCATTATTCTGGAGAAGCCAGGCTAATACACTCCCCAAGACAAAGGCCTAGATCAAAGGAGAATGGGGGCAGGACTCCCAGCAGAGCTCAGGCCACTGCTTTTCACCAAGACCCCCTGCCTTCAAAGAATCTGATTTTCAAATCTCACTGAGGGCTGAGGGTGTCAGAATTATTCACACAAGTGCATATCTTTCCAGTCTCATAAGGGTTCCGATTTCTTACGTTTGGAGAATTGTTAAGACAAAAATTATTTTAAAATAATAGTCTGTTAAGATTTGCTTCCAGTGCTGTGTCCCCAATGATGGCCCTAAAGACATGCAGTAGAGAGAGAGGATCCTACAGGAAGATTCAGGGAACCAAAGACTGCCACTCAAATACCAGGCCCAGCTGGGAGCAGTTTTAATGCTTCTGTTTACAAGAAGGAACGAAGTTCAGGAAAGTTGCTTTTCTGTGCAAAAATGTCAGTGACTGTGAGCTCAGATGCAGGGGAGTGCAAAGTGGTTAATCAGTGTCACATAAAAATAACAAAGACCCCTGGGGGCCCTTAACTCAATTTTGCAAGTCACGCAGGATGAATGGAGAATTCTTCCTGGGCCTTTTTTAAAAAATCTTTTTTTAGTAGTGGGGAGGGTACAATGGGTGGGCAGGAAGAAGATTAATTCTCTGTGATGAACAGAGTGTCGAGGCCAGGATTCTCCCAACAGAACAAGCCTCATTTGGGGGTCCCTTGGAGGTCACCCTCCCAATGTACTCTCAGTGTGGGGGTGTGCGGTTTTCCACCTGCCCACCTCTAGTAGCTGAATGCTTCATACAGAAAGCCAACATTTTAGCCCAGAGTCACCCCATGGCCAAGGACAGAGCCCTAGGCATCAGGGCTCTACATGAAGCAGACTGCCCCCCCATCCCCACCACTTTCCCTTGGGCACCTAATGCTGTTGAATGTCACAGCATGAGCCTGTGCTGCTCCACAAGATCACATGCCATCTGGGTGTCTGCCAGTGGACCTGGGCAACCCACCCTCTGCTAGCACTTGCCTGATCAGTCTTCCTGAGGGCTTTCTAAAAGGGGTCACATACGGGCCAGACATGGAGCCAGACATGAAGCAAGGTTGGGGGCAAGGCCCGTGGTCCAGCAGCCCCTGCCCTGTCCCTCAGCTCAGAGGTGTTTGTAATATTGTGTGGCTGCTCCAGGCATGGGTTCAACCTGAGGGCACAAAGCCTATAAGCCTCAGGGCACTCCGTGCAGGACTAGGTTCCCTAGAGAGCAGGCTCTAAGATGGAGAGGAGCAGTCAGGATGGTTACTGGGATCAATATCTGTTGGACACAGGGGAAAGAAGCAGGATTTGGCAGAGGGAGAGGGAGATATCCCGCTGGGATGTGGACCAACAAAGACTGCAGCCGCCTTGCACAGAACTTTGGAGTTGCAGTGGCCCTGCAGAGATGCTCCTGATGGGGGAGGGGCTGAAACTTTATAGCCTTCATTGACCAATCATTGGGAAGCCTATGTCACCTTGGGTGAGGCTTTTCTTCTTCTCCTCCTCCTCCTCCTCCTTCTTCTTCTTCCTCTTCTTCTTCTGTAATGTTTATTTTTTTAGAAGGCAGTGTCTTGCTGTGTCATCTGGGCTGTAGTACAGTGATGTGATCATAGCTCACTGCAGCCTCTACCTCCTGAGCTCAAGTCATCCTCCTGGCTCAGCTTCCTGAGTAGCTGGGACTACAGATGCACATCACTACACCCGGATAATTTATTTATTGATGTATTTTGTAGAGACGGGGTCTTGCTATGTTGCCTAGGCTGGTCTTGAACCCCTGAGCTCAAGCAATCCTTCTTCCTCAGGCTCCCAAAGTCCTGGCTATAGCTGCTTTCTTCAGCAAAAATACTATCCAAAGCACAGCTGAGGGCCACCTTCTGGCTGTCCTCCAACAGCTTGGGAATAAATCCTTGGCTGCTGAAAGGGGTCTGGGTTGCATACACAGTGTCCCCTCACCCTCCCTAGGCCCTAGCTCCAGGAATTCTGTGAATGCTCTCTTGGGTTCCAGCTCTAGGCCCAGGAGTCCTCTGCAACAATGACCATACTCTAAGCTTGATAAAGTAAGACAAAGTAAGATAAACCATACTTTACCGAAGAGTGGGATTGTGATGAAAGAAAGAGAAGAGCACACTAGCTGTGAAAGGAAAGCTGGATGTTCTGAAGGCAAGCATTGTCCTGCCCAGGGGCCTTTCCAGTTTTCATTTTTATTTTACTTTATTTTATTTTATTTTATTTTTGAGACGGAGTCTCGCTCTGTAGCCCGGGCTGGAGTGCAGTGGCCGGATCTCAGCTCACTGCAAGCTCCGCCTCCCGGGTTTACGCCATTCTCCTGCCTCAGCCTCCAGAGTAGCTGGGACTACAGGCGCCTGCCACCTCGCCCGGCTAGATTTTGTATTTTTTTAGTAGAGACGGGGTTTCACCGTGTTAGCCAGGATGGTCTCGATCTCCTGACCTCGTGATCCGCCCGTCTCGGCCTCCCAAAGTGCTGGGATTACAGGCTTGAGCCACCGCGCCCGGCCTATTTTATTTTATTTTATTTTATTTTATTTTATTTTATTTTGAGACGGAGTCTTGCGCTGTCACCCAGGCTGGGGTGTAGTGGCATGATCTCAGTTCACTGCAACCTCCGCTTCCCAGGTTCAAGTGATTCTCCCGCCTCAGCCTCCTGAGTAGCTGGGACTACAGGCTTGCACCACCATGCCCGGCTAATTTTTATATTTTTCATAGAAACGGGGTTTTGCCATGTTGACCAGGCTGGTCTCGAACTCCTGATCTCAGGTGATCTGCCTGTCTCAGCCTCCCAAAGTGTTAGGATTACAGGCATGAGCCACCACGCCCGACTTTATTTTACTTTATTTTATTTTATTTTATTTTATTTTTTTTGAGACGGAGTCTCGCTGTGTCACCCAGGCTGGAGTGCAGTGGCGTGATCTCGGCTCACTGCAAGCTCCGCCTCCCGGGTTTACGCCATTCTCCTGCCTCAGCCTCCCAAGTAGCTGGGACTACAGGCGCCCGCCATCTCGCCCGGCTAGTTTTTTGTATTTTTTTTTTTAGTAGAGACGGGGTTTCACCGTGTTAGCCAGGATGGTCTCGATCTCCTGACCTAGTGATCTGCCCGTCTTGGCCTCCCCAAGTGCTGGGATTACAGACTTGAGCCACCGCACCTGGCCTATTTTACTTTATTTTTAATGCACCTAACTAACAGTGAAACAGAAAAATTCTTGAGTCCACTGGTCAGTCTGGGTGAGACTTGCCCATTCTCTCGACATTTCACCTTCTTTCCTGTCAACGTTCTGGTGGACAAACTTCACATTAGACATATGTTAAGGCTTCAACCCTGAGCATAGCCCATTCTCCAAAATCAGCCCCACCCACTGGCCCCACTGGGTATGTGATCGCCTATGTGACCTCCTAGCAATGAGCAATCGAATGAGAGGTGAGAGCCAGCCTCGCAGGCGTGTGCGCTGGGTTAGTCCATCCACTCTGCTGCAATCTGCATGCGGCTGGTGAGGACTGAGTCACTTGGCAGTGGGACCCGCAGCAGAACAGCAATGACATAGAAAGGACCTAGCACAGGCCACCACTTCGGGTATAAAAGTGAGCAGAGGAGCACCCCAGCAGAGAAAAGGAAGCTTAAGTTCACAGCCAACTGACAAGGCGGGAGAGCTGGGAGCAGCAGCTGCTGACCAGGCAGCTTCCCAGACACAGGTGCCTGGAGCTGAGCTCTCCAGGAAACTTGCCCTCACGAGAGGTGGTCAGGGTGGGCAAAGGGCGAGTTCTGGCTGAGGGGACTTGAGGAACTGCTGGGGGCTTCAGATGATCATTTCTTCTTTGGTGAAAAAGGAAAGAGAGCTGAGTCCTTTAGCCCTTCCTGCTTGTAGATATAGAATATTCAGATCTCCAGTAGCCATTCTGCACCCATGAGGGAAGATGGAGAGAATCCCCAGAAATGAATTTGGCAGACTCCGAGCTTCTAAAATCCCACAAACATCCTGCTTTTACATTTACCACCCTAATAGAAAAGCACAGTCCTGTCACTGAAGTCACTGGCATCCCAGGAGCCTTGACTTACAACCAAATACTTCCTTGCAGAACAGGAGCAAGGATGGCTGCCAAGGACAGCAATAAGTGCAGTTTCAGGAGCCCCATCCTCAAGTGGGTTTCATGGGGAGAATGTCAAAGAAGGGCTGGTGCAGAAGCATGTTCGGCAGTTTCCTGAGGCTGCCATGGCAGATTCCACAAACCAGATGCTTGGACCAACACGAATGTATTCTCTCATAGTCCCAGAGACCAGGAGTCCAAAATTCGCAGGTGTCAGGTGGGCCACACTTCCTTTGAAGGTTCCAGGGGAGACTCCCTGGCCTCTTCCAGCTCCTGGGGACCCCAGGTATTCCTTGGTCTGTGGAAGCATCACTTAAGTCTGGGCCTCTGTCTTCATATGGCCTTCTCGTGTGTGTGTGTGTGTCTGTCCTCTTCTTAGAAGGACACCAGCCATTGGATTTTGGGCCCACCCTAATCTGGTATGACCTCATCTTAATTAATCTACAGACCCTATTTCCAAGTAAAGTCACATTCTGAGGTTCGTGGTGGATATGAGTTTTGGGGGATACCATTCAACCCTCCAAACATGGATGACTATGTCCAGGTCTCTGTGAGGCCCACAGCTGGTATTTTCTAAATCACTCAGAGAAGAAAGTTTTCAGAGAACTGAGGTCCTGCCCGGAGCCAGTGAGGTCTGAATTGCTGTTGTTTAGAAAACCAGAAAACCCGCTCTGACCAGAGTGCCGTGAGGTCTTGAGAAACGCAGGTGCCTGCAGCATTGAGCTGCAAAGCAGGTGTGTTTTCAGGACTAATGAATACCTGAAAATGCCACCAAGATCTTGGAGACATAATTTCTGCTCAGTCACACAGTGCACCAGACTGCAAAATGAACAGGGCCTCGAGGCATTAAGGGAGAGTTAATGGTACCAGGAGGTCTGCAAGGGTCGCCGTTGAATATCATTCTCAATGAGCCAGTGGGAATTCACATGTCTCAGGCCCTGCATAGAATAGCCATGGGCTCGCCTCTCCTCTTTCCCAGCAGTGAACAAGGAGAGGGGCCTTCAGGGAGACAGAACTGCCTGGGGTCCATTGACTATTAATAGAAGAAAATTTGCATCTTGGCAGAAAGAAAACCACCATGCCTCAGGCTGTGAATAAAAGTACCCAGTCTGCACCCACACGATTTAGCAGCAGGTTGGAGACCCAAACGCGTAGAATTCCTTGGACTACTGTGCAAGTAGCCATGGCCAGAAGACATTGAAGAATGACAGAGTTGGCCCAGGGGTTCAGGGGATGTCAACCCAATATGACCATGCTCTTTTTACAAAAGGAAGACTCAAGACCAGCAGAGAGGAGGTGGTAGGCTGCGGTCATCGAGTCGGCCCACCGCAGAACCAAGTGGAGCTGGGACCATGTCTCTGCACTTGGGCCACAGGTTTCCCTTTGTGAATTTTTTTTTTTTTTTTTTTTTTTTTTTTTGAGATAGGATCTTGCTCTGTCACCCAAACTGAAGTGCAGTGGTGTGATCATAGCTCACCGTAGCCTTGGACTTTTGGGATCAAGCAATCTTCCCAAGGAGCTGGAAGTACAGGCATGTGCCACCTTCCACGGCTGATACTTTTATTTTCTGTAAAGACGGGGTCTTGCTATGTTGCCCAAGCTGGTCTGGAACTCCTGGCCTCAAGTGATCCTCCCAGCTCAGCCTCTCAGAGTGCTGGGATTACAGACATGAGCCACTGCACCTGACCTGTTTCCCTTCTGAAGGAAAGTGTGACATATCCAGCCCTGTAGTGTTCCTAGACTTGGTAACAGTCTCCAGAGTCCTCTTTCTGTCCTGTAGAGATTTTCCCCAAAATAATGCCCAGGACCTTCCTGACTGTCTGCAAACTATCATTCTTGTCATTTGAGGCCCAGAGATTTGGGGGACATTTCTGAGGTTCACTGTGACTTTCCCATGGCCTGCACAGCCAAAATGCAAACAGAGCCGAAGCCAGAAGCCAAGGATATGGTGACAGGACGTTTTCACCAGGGACGTACCTGAGCAAATGACATCCATCAGCCTAGCTCACAGAGACGCCTGAGGCTCAGTTTGGTCCAGATCCCAGAGAAGGACTGGGTCTTGAGGGGCAGTGCCTGTTGTGTGGGAGGCCCTCATCCAGCGTTCTCATTTCAGGTGGGTAATTGTGAGCCCAAGAAGAATCTGATATTCAAGACAAAGCTTCCAAGGGCAATGCACTGTCTTCATTCCCTTCTTGATTCTTGATGGGATTATCTTACTTATTTTTGATGGGATTCACTGCCCAGAGTGTTAGAAATAGAAAATCAGAGACAGAGGTGTGAATCAGAGATGTGCTGTGGTTTTCTTACTCACCTATCTGTGATCAGGTATGTGCACCTCGACCGCTAAATGGAACCCTGTCCCGCTCCACCACTGCTGGCTTCCAGCCAGAAGCCTACATATCCCCAGGGGAGGACAGAGGTGGTACCACTGGGGGCAACCGGCTAGATGCCTTACATATACACTCACTGAGTATCAACCTCATAGGGAGATTGTGAGACTGAGTTTCCTTCTGTTAAAGTAAGGGAACAATGAAGTCATACTTGTTCATAATTAACTCAACATATGTTAATTAGGAAGCTATAGGATGAGAAGAGAATGGGAAGCAAGAAACCAGCTGGCTCTTGCCTTTACAGAACTTTGGGTTTTTTCAACTTTTATTTTAGATTCAAAGGGTACATGTGCAGGTTTGTTACATGAGTAAATTGGGTGTCACCGAGGTTTTGGGTACAAATGATCCCATCACCCAGGTAATAAACATAGTACTCAATAGGTAGCTTTTCAATCTTCCCCCTCCTCCCCTCCACACCCTCAAGTAGGTGCTGGTGTCTGCTGCTCCCATCTCTATGTCCACATGTGCTCACTGTGTAACTCCCAGTATAAGTGAGAACATGTGGTCTTCTGTTTCTGTATTAATTTGCTGAGGATAATGGCCTCCAGCTGCATCCATGTATTTGGAAAGGACATGATTTCATGCTTTTATGTGGTTGTGTAGTATTCCATGGTGATATGTACCATATTTTCTTCATCCAGCTCACTGCTGATGGGCACCTGGGTTGAGTCCATGTCTTTGCTATTGTGAGTAACACTGTGATGAAAAAACAAGTGCAGGTGTCTTTATGGTGGAAGAATTGGTTTTCTTTTCAATTATATACCTAGTAATGGGATTGCTAGGAAGAATGGCAGTGCCAAGTTCCTTGAGAAATCTCCAAACAACTCTTTGCCGTGGCTGAACTAATTTGCATTCCCACCAGCAGTGTATAAGCACTTCCTTTTCTCCATAGCCTCGCCAGCATCTGTTATTTTTTGACTTTTTTACAGAGCTTTTGCATAAGGGAGAGATAGGATACAGTCACAGTAGCAAATGGGAAATTGCAATTGTGGAGTTGAAGCAGGAATGGTGAGTTAGAGATTACTTGGCAAGGAAGGGAGGGAAGGACACTCCAAGCAAAGGAACAGCACCTGCCAAGGCTCGGGAGGACATGGTAAGTGCAAAGATGGATGCAGGGCGGTGGGGCTGGGGGGCAGGGGTGGGGTGGTGGGCGAGCTGGCCAAGGTGATGGGCTCTGTCCATGCAGGCAGCAGTGGAAAGCCATGGAAAGCTCATGAGTAGATACTGATTCGATTGGCCTCATGCTTCGAAATAAATAAAGCAAAAGAAATGTTGGAGGTGAGGGCAGCACACAGGGCCTGCAAGGAGGCTCTGTTGATGGTCCAAGTGACAGGGAACTTGAAATGCAGGATCACACAGGTAGTAGGAGCTAAAGCCTGGACTCAAGCACAGCCTAGGACTGCTTATCCACTGCTGATGGAAATGCACATCGGCTCAGCCACTGGGGACAGCAGTTTGCAGATTTCTCAAAGAACTAAAAATCGAACTACCATCTGACCCAACAATCTCATGACTGGTATAGACGTAAAGGAATATAAGTCATTCTACCAGAAAAGATGCCTGCACTCATGTGTTTACCACAGCACTATTCTCAACAGCAAAGGCATGGAATCAACTCAGGTGCCTATCAATGGTGAGCTGGATAAAGAAATTGTGGTACATACACACCACAGAATACTATGCAACCATAAAAAAGGAACAAAATCATGTCCTTTGCAGAAACATGGATGCAGCTGGAGGCCCTTATCCTAAGAGGATTAACAGAGAAATAGAAAAACAAACACTGCATGTTCTCACTTACAAGTGGGAGCTGAACATTGAACACACATGGACACAAAGATGGAAACTGTAACAGACACTGGAGACCCCTAGAGGAGACAGAGAGAGGGAGAGGGCAGGGGCTGGAAAACCTACCTATTGGGTACTATGCTCACTAACTGGGTGATGGGATCAATCGTACCCCAAACCTCAGCATCACACAATACACTCATGTAACAAATGTACACATGTACCCACCAAGTTAAAATAAAAGTCAAAATAAAATTTAAATAAAAAGCAAAGCCAAAGCTAGACCCCCTGCACTCAGCCTCGTAGGTGAGTGTCTTAACCACATCAGGAACTCCTTGAGGCTTGCTTTGGAAAGAATCTCCAGGTGGGGCAGCTCATGCCTGTAATCCCAGCACTTCGAGAGGCTGAGGCAGGTGGCTCATTTGAGGTCAGGAGTTTGCGACCTGCCTGGCCAACATGGTGAAATCCTGCCTCTACTAAAAATACAAAAATTAGCTGGGTGTGATGGTGCATGCCTGTAATTCCATCTACTCAGGAGGTTGAGGCAGGAGAATCACTTGAACCCAGGACGTGGAGGTTGCAGTGAGCTCAGATCTCACCACTGCACTCCAGCCTGGGTGACGGAGTGAGACTCTGTCTCAAAAAAACAAAAAGGAAAAGAATCTCTGGCACTGTGCCTAGGAAGGGCTGGCCAGAGAATGACACGTTTGTGCGTCTCCAGGGTAGATCTCTGAAAGAAAGGATCCAATATCCAGGGTTTGACATTTCCCAACAGATAGCCTCAAGATCCCAGTAAGGGCCTCCAGGCCAGGCCCTCTGGGAGTCAGTGCTCCCCTACTATCCTGGGAAGATGATGCTGAAGTTTTGCCTCAATAGCCCACTGCTCCCTCAGTCCTGTGAAGTGAAGACACAACTTCCACATACCACATTGTCTAGATAAACAACTAAATTACTAGTTTTAGCCAAAACTGGAAATCAACTCCTATCCTAGGTTGCTGGAGCGAAATGGGCTCAGAGATGTGGATGACAGAGTACAAGTCAAAACTCCATGCTGTAAAATACGGCATGCTTTTTATAAATGGTAATTGGTGAGAGTATCATAATTTTTACACACATGTAAATAAGGTTAATGAATTTTATTCCACACAGATGATTTAAATTATAAAACAATCAAATTACTTTTCAGGTAATACTCTGGGCCCAAATGAAATAAAATTTCGAGTCATTATAACTTTAGAAAAAGAAACTAATTTGAATATGTGATTTAGATCCATTAATAGTCTTCTCAACTTTAAATAGTGATAATAGAAATCAGAAAAGCTGGGGAGTGGTTAAGATTAATTAAGAGTGAATGCATTTGGGAAAAGGAAATTATGATGCTAGAATTTTAGAATGCAAATGAGGTCAAGAAGTTTAAACTAATGTGCATCTATATAAACACAGCCTCAATAAAGGAAAAATATTTCATTACAAGGGTTTATAAGTACTGTATTCTCTACTTCTTGTTACATGAGTAGCAACAAATTGATAAACAGCAACCTGTTGTCAGTTAATTACAGCACCCTTGTGGCTGCCAATAGTTAAGCTGGTACGAAATTAGAAATCTTCATTTTCAAAGTTCTATGCAGCCTGGTTTCTTTCCCTATGAGGTAGGCAGTGCTGGTGACCCACTCAATCCTTTGAATCCTTTCGTAGTAGCCCATCTTCTATTTTGTGGGCTTGGCTACAAAAGGCCCCCACCTGCAAGGGTCTTCAGGCACTTTCTCTTGGGCTACCAGAGCCACCTCCTCCAAGCAGACAGCCAGGAATGCCTGGAAGCTATGCTCTCCACCTCCACTCCTCATCCTGGTTAATCACTGGTGTGAGCTTGCAAAGCCCACCTTCCTTGCCTTGAGGTGGGAGAAACTCGGGTATATTTAGACTCCAGACCACAGGGTAAGGCTACGTCTAGGACTCGTCTTGAAATTGCAACCCTGCAGCTGGACTTGTGTTAGGGTCCCTCGAAGTAGAGCCTGAGAGGAGGATTTTTATGAAACTCTTTTACAGATAACACTTTCTGATGAAACGTGTGCAGAAGTGGGGAAAGCAAGGAGGAGCAGTGAAGAGGCAGGCAAAGACATGGGTTCCGCTGAAGTCTGGCCTCAGCCTGATCACAGAGGGTGCTCTGGGAGGAGAGGGGAGACAGTACTATCCGGTTGTCCCACTTGAGGGAACAGGGTGGTCTTTCATATTCCCATATCAGTTAGCCCTTGGCTATGGGCCAATCTCAGGAAATACAAACTATGTCAACCCAAGGTGATTCTCTAGAGAATGGTAAGTCACAAGCAGCCCAGACTCAGCAACTGAAGAATCTGCTCCCAGCTCACTGAAGACAAGCTGGGCACTCACAGCCTCTGCTGCAGTGTCCCCCTTCCTGATCCTGCTCCTCTCCTGCCTGCCCTTTCTCTTTCCTCTCTCCTTGAAAACTCACTTGCACCTGAATCCCAGGCACAGCTTCAGAAAAGCCCAACCTAGAACACCCTCCTACTCTAAGGATCAAGAACTACACTGGATTTGATGCCACAGCTTTCCTTAACCTGAAAGCTGCTGTTGTTGTTTTTTTTTCCTTTTTTGACTCAGGGTATCACTGTGTTCCCCAGGCTGGAGTGCAGTGGTGCAGTCACAGCTCACTGCAGTCTCAAACTCCTGGACTCAAAGGATCCTCCCATCTCAGTTTCTTGAGAAGCTGGGACCACAGGTGCACCCCCACACCCAACTAATATTTATATCTGTAGAGATCGGGTCTCACTATGTTGCCCAGGCTGGTATTAAACTCCTGTCCTCCAGTGATCCTTCTGCCCTGACCTCCCAGCTTTCTGAGTCCATGTGAGGGAACAGCATTTGAAGGAGGGGGCTCCTGCAGCTCCTTCCAGCCCAATATCCAGGTTCCATTCTTCTAGTGACAGTGACCTGATTTTTCTCTGTGGAACCAGACTTGTGTCAATCTAAAAAGTTTGTGAGCATACACAGACACACACACACACACACACAGAAACATACACACACACACACACACACTTCAGAAGGGCATTTGGCCTAGGCCTGGCCGATAAGAAGTGAGGGGTTGGCTCTGGGATAGGCGTGTGATCCAAGCTAAGCCTCTGCCCTGGGAATGCTGCTGGAATCACTGGGGAGGTGGCGCTTGCACATCTGCAAGAGGCAGCCGAGGGCCACCTGGCCACAAATAGGTAGACTCTGCCTAAAATTGAGGCAATCACAGAAGAAAGCAATGCCGAGTAGTAGAGTGTGAAGGTGCATGGCAGCCTCTTGGGAGCCTGGAGCAGTCTTGCCCTCTGAGCTGCGGGAGCCAATTCAGTCCCTTCAGCTGTGGGAGTTGTTCAGGTCACCTGGAGATGAGTTTCAGTCACTCACAACCAGGTGGCTCTCCCCTGACTAAGATCCCTGAGAAGAGTCTGGTGAAAACCAGCTCTTAGGAAATTGTCTGTTCCTGAGATGTGTGCTGTAGCATTAAAAGTATGTACTCATCTTCTGGAGTCCTGGCCAACTGTACCGTGTGACCTGGATCAAGTCCTTTTTTACTCATCTTCTGGAGTCTGGCACTGTACCGTGTGACCTGGATCAAGTCCTTTCTTTACTCATCTTCTGGAGTCCTGGCAACTGTACCGTGTGACCTGGATCAAGTCCTTTCTTTACTCATCTTCTGGAGTCCTGGCAACTGTACGTGTGACCCTGGATCAAGTCCTTTCTTTCTTGGTGTCAGTTCTCCTGTCATATTACGGGAGCGTTTGGACCATGTATATCCTAGGAGTCAAGTCCTCAGTCCAGGACTCTATCCTTTATGAGCACACGCTGGGTGCTGGGCTCTCCCGTCCAACCCTCCAGGCCCCCAACACTGTGAGCTCTGATGCTGAACTTTCTTCACAAGGGCAAAATCCTGCCTGTACTTGTGGCCCCACCTCCAGTGACCTGTCTTGGGAGAGATTTGGGACCCAGCCTAGACAAACAGATCCAAGAGCCGGGGCCACTCCTTGGCAGTCCTCTGTCTGCTGGAATCACCCTTGTGCTTTTTGTGGAAGCACAACTCTCATTCACCACTTCACCCTCCACTCCATGAGGCCGGCCCAGGGGCTCCCCCAGGGCCCCATAGCCCTATGCATGGAAAGAGTCCTGGGAGAGAAAGGCTGGGTTTGAATTCCGGCTTCTGCACAGAGACGTGTGATCGGTTTCTTCAACTTTTCAAGCCTCAATTTCCTTATCTACTCAGTAGGAATAATGAACATTAGATGTGAGTGTCTTAGGTTGGGTTGGGTTGAACTTTCTCAGGGTTACATAACTTACTGTAGTAGACACTGTCAGACTCTGCCCATAGTTCCTTGGGTCCCTTTACCAGTCCCCTGTCCTCACGCTCACCCCAAGCCAGAAGGGGTGTATCTCAGTTGGAAGGTTGACCTTAAACTTCCAGAATCTACTTTGTGTGCCTTTAAGGAAGAGCCAAAAATACCTGGACATGTGCACCCCTCAACCCCACCCCAGCCAACACTTACCCAACGCCAGAAGGTGTGTGGATATACAGGGTTATAAACACACCAGGCCTCTTGCCCTGGGTGTGGGCAGCTCTGAGATCCAATGCAGTCTCCAAAGTCATCCTCTATGAGACTTGGCTTCATACCACATCCTTGCTGGGTCTCCCTTTCTTCCCAGTCCCACTTCCCACTTCCCTCCTGGCTATTCCTGGGGATAGTTCCCACTAGGGAGTCCTCACAAGCATTGTCTTCTCTGGATTGGGGAAACACAGTCTTAGGTGTTCCCATCTGAAGTGTAATGGAGTGCCCTCCCTACCCATCACAGCTGTTCAAGCAGTGGCTGCTGCCATGGCTAGTACAGTCCAGTGCTGGCACTGCATACACAGTGCACAAATCCCTGGGGGGTAGACACACATGCGTGCCAACACATGTACACACACACACACACACAGAGACACACACAGCATTCATTACTGGTGGAGACAAGATGGCGAGCACCCCTGAGATGCAGTGTAGTGATCCTCCTCTAAGTCATGTCTGAGAGCCCCATGGAAACAACATGACTGTGAAGCTAATGCAAGAACCAAATCCCTCTCACTTTAAGAAACCTATCCTCAGTCGCGCGCAGTGGCTTACGCCTGTAATCCCAGCTCTTTGGGAGGCCAGGGTGGGTGGATCACAAGGTCAGGAGTTCAAAACCAACCTGGCCAACATGGTGAACCCCATCTTTTTTTTTTTTTTTTTTTTTTTTTTTTTTTTGAGACGGAGTCTCGCTCTGTCGCCCGGGCTGGACTGCAGTGGCCGGATCTCAGCTCACTGCAAGCTCCGCCTCCTGAGTTTACGCCATTCTCCTGCCTCAGCCTCCCGAGTAGCTGGGGCTACAGGCGCCCGCCACCTCGCCCGGCTAGTTTTTTGTATTTTTTTTAGTAGAGACGGGGTTTCACCATGTTAGCCAGGATGGTCTCGACCTCCTGACCTCGTGATCCGCCCGTCTCGGCCTCCCAAAGTGCTGGGATTACAGGCTTGAGCCACCGCGCCCGGCCGGTGAACCCCATCTCTACTGAAAAATACAAAAATTAGCCAGGTATGGTGGCAAGTGCCTGTCGTCCTAGCTACTCGGGGGGCTGAGGCAGGAGAATTGCTTGAACCCGGGAGGCGGAGGTTGCAGTGAGCCAAGATCACACTGCACTCCAGCCTGGGCAGCAGAGCAAGACCCCATCTGAAAAGAAAAGAAAAGAAACCCATCCTCAGGCATGTAATGGAATGACCTAGGGCAGTTCTGCACAGCACCGGGTAGCAGAAGCCCCTCTACATGTCCATGAGACGCTCAACTGGACAGCACAGTCATCTGTCATGTTTCTATTTCCCTTTATTTTCCAGAACCCTATTAGAAAGCTCAGACAGGATAGAAAGAGGGTTAAGGAGAGCCACAAGGTGGCCTGGAGGATATTCAGTGGAGACAAGGACCTCCCAAGGCTTGAAAGCATCAAGAGGCCACCAGGCAGGGGTCACCAGGTGCTGGTTGCTTCGAGCACCCCAAGCCCCAGCCTGGATATGAGTGTCAGGGGCTGGTGGGGAAGCTGCCACTCAGGCAGAACCCCCATGGGAAGGTGCCTGGGGGAGTCATGCTGCCTCTCAACCCTGATCAAACGAAGGCTGGAGTGCTGAGATCCACGGTGTCTAGGATATCTGCTTCAGAGGGACACTAACCCCGAAGGAAACAGAGTCGAGAGAGAGTGAAACGGGAGGGAGGATTTACAACTTGATTAAGTGCCTGGATTCAGTCACACCTGAAACCCAGAACTTCTTGATTTCTAGGCCAGTTCATTCTCTTTGTAGCTTCAGCCATTTGAAGCAAAACTTTGTCACTTTCAACAGTGATTGTGGGTGAACGAGATAGTGATTGGAGGCCCAAAGCTTTGTGTGGGCACGAGTGTAGCCCTAGGCCCCAGCTCACCACACCCAGGGCTTATGCTTTTGTGCCTTAGCCCATACCTGGTACCTATAACATGAGATACCTGAAGATATGCCACTTCCTCCAGATCCCCAGCTATCCCCCAATATGCTGCCCCAAATCTCACCATGCAGGTGAAAACACCCCCAACTGAGGAGTACATCCTGACAGTAAACATTCTTTTCTTTTCTTTTCTTTTCTTTTTTTTTTTTTTTTTGAGACAGAGTTTTGCTCTTTTTGCCCAGGTTGGAATGCAATGACATGATCTCAGCTCACTGCAATCTCCGCCTCTTGGGTTCAAGTGATTCTCCTGCCTCAGCCTCCCGAGTAGCTGGGATTACGGGTATGTGCCAGTCACCACATCCGGCTAATTTTGTATTTTTAGTAGAGACAAGGTTTCACCATGTTGGCCAGGCTGGTTTTGAACCTGACAGTAAACATTCTAACCCAAGCTCCTGAGTCCTGCCCTTAGTGCACGTTTGCAATGGAAGCAGGAGGCGAATTAGATTAGACCAGGTTGAGCTGGAATAGTAAATAACTCTAAAATGCCATGGCTTCAACCACATTTATTTCTCACCCCTGCAAAGTCCACTGTGAATCTAGGTGACTCTGTGGCCATCCTCCTCCATGTAGTGACTCAGTGATCCAGGCTGCCCTGGTCTGGTGACCCCACCGTCTCAACACCAGGCCTCCACTGTTGCCGCAGCAGGAGAAACACTCACATGGGTCCCTCACAGCACTCTTCTAAGCTTCAGCACAGGCACTGCCCACATCAGTTAGCCAGAAGTCCTCCCGAGACCCTGCCCAACTGGGAAGGGGACTTAGAAGTATGTCTTTCTTGAGAGAGACGAGCTGCAGGCAGCCAGGGTGATGTCCCCCATAGCAGGTACAGGAATGCAGTGTGACGCTGAAGGGCCAGCCTGGCTGTTGAGAGGGTCAGCAAGAATGGGAGGCTGGAGAAGAAAGAGGTACACTCTTCACTCCTGCTCAGAGCCCCTCACTGCACAGGCTGGGGACTGGTGCAGCCACGGCTGTGAGTTGGGGGTTTGCTGCTTGGATGTTAAAACTGCTCGAACCAGCTGCCGTGTTTGTTAGAGACTGCCATTGCGTGTGTGAGAAACTCCAGCAGCTCAGCCTCATAGAATTTGTTTGTTTGTATTCTAGTGGGTCAGGAAATCCAGGGAGGCAGCTAGGGGCTGACATGACGACCCTGAGATGCTACCCAGACCCCAGGCTTCTGGGCTGTCCAGCCCACCATCCCTAGCTTATGCTTTTGTTCTCAAGGCCACCTTGTCATTACAGGTGTTCCCCGGCCACTTCACCTCAGCCAAGAAGACAGAAGGACACAGAAGAACCTAGAAGAGAGGAATGCCACCTGGGTCAGGAAGTAAAACTTTCTGAGGTGTCCCCAGCAGGCCTCTGCCCATGTTCTGTTGGCCCAGGGCACTGGGGGCCTGGGAAGCACCGTGTTTAGGTGAGCACGTTTCTGCCTTGATGAAACTGCGATTCTATTATCAAGTAAGACGGGAGAATCGATATTAGGTGGGTGAATGAACAAACTATTAAGTAACCGGCAGCTTCCTACAAAACCTTGAATTTCTATTGGCTCTTTTGAAGATTGAGTTCTTAGCATACGAGACCTGCATTTCTTAATGGCAAAGTCATGGGGAGTGAGTTTGGACTTCTCCCCTTAGGAGGTTATCCCCCCAGCATTTTCTTGCTTGTTAGTGTACGTATATTACACTCAGTCCACCTTACCCAGGGCCGGCTTCATGGGTGTGTGACCTGTGTGATATCAGAGGGTTCCATGCTTGATTTGCCTCCGTGGCTCCTGGGGAACCAGAAAATACATGGATATATAAGCAGACAGGGAGGGTCTCCCGGGATTACAGGAATTTAATCAATGGAGCGGTCAGCCTGGTGCACAGCCTCCTGCCCCACAGCCTGTTTCTCTTAATCCCTGTGAGGAATGTGGTCACCTACTTGGTTAAAACCAGCTCCTGACAGAACCAGGCAAGGTATAAATGAACCCAAGAGAGCTTTCCCCGTGACCACTCCGGGAGGAGCCACAGCTTCATCACCATAACAGGCAACCCATGTGCTGGCATGAACTCACTGCGTCTGCACCAGGGGACTCCCCCTCCATGCGATGGCACATCCTCTCCCCTCTCCATCAGCCCACAAAACCCTGCTGTCCCTTTCCCTCAGGGACACACTGCTTGGGAGAATACGCCCATGTCCTCCTTCCTTGTGCCAAGTAATAAAACTCCTGTTGATCAACACCTGCCTTCTCTGCCTTCTCGTGGAGAGTCATTTGTTACTCTCCAGGCAAACTCCTGTTTCATCAGGGAATAGACTCAGGACCGGAGACACCTGGATTCAGAATCCCAGCTTAGAGTCATTGGACAAGTTACTTAGAATCCTCTATTGGCCGGGCATGGTGGCTCACTCCTGTAATCCCAGCTCTTTGGGAGGCTGAGGTGGCATTACTCACTCCACCTCAGGAGGATGGCTTGAAGCCAGGAGTTTAAGATCAGCCTGGGTGACACAGTGAGACCCTGTGTTTACAAAATAAAAAATAATAATAAAAGGCTGCGTGCGTTGACTCGCACCGGTAATCCCAGCACTTTGGGAGGCCGAGGTGGGCCGATCCCCTGAGGTCAGGAGTTTGAGACCAGCCTGGCCAACATGCTGAAACCCTGTCTCTACTGAAAATACAGACAATTAGCTGAGCATGGTGGTGTGTGCCTGTAATCCCAGCTACTCAGGAGGCTGAAGCAGGATAATCACTTGAACCCTGGAGGCAGAGGTTGTAGTGAGCCAAGATTGCACCACTGCACTACAGCCTGGGTGACAGAGTGAGACTCCGTCTCAAAAACAACAACAACAATAATTGAAAAAGAATCCTCTAATCTCAGTTTTCTCATCTGTTTAAAGAAATAAAACCACTTTTTCCTCAGGGGACTATGATGAACCTAGACAGAAAGGGCCCAGCCCAACTGTTTATACCTGGAGTTTTCACAACAGTCCTGGCCGTTTTTAAGCAATTTCCATTTCTGTTGTAAAGACTGCTTCCACCATGCCTGCCTAACGACAAAGCCTCACCTTCAAAGTTGGGGCATAAGGATGTCTGTGGCTGCTAGATCTGGAGCAGGGGCTGTCAGCCCCCCACCCTCATTTGAACAAGGCAGCAATCATGCTCATGGGATGCCAAGGAGAGAGAGAAATGAGGCTGGTGGGAGCTGGCTGAGAGGGTCCCCGTCCTACCTGGCCAGGCCAAGAAACTGTTGGTGCATCCCCAAGACCTGGTGAGACTTACTTGCTCAGTCACCTTGAAAGGAAGGACAAGCCTCCAAGTCAGCTCCTTGGGAGTGGAGAGAAGAAGTTTCCTCCACTCCACTGCCGAGAGTTACAACAGGAGCCATTAGCACTTGCCAAGCAAGGCCACCTTCCACCTGAGGGAGAAAGTGCAAAAGACAGTTTAAAAGCCTCATTAACACAAGGCAACAAGTCCCCAGGTGAAAATGGAGCCCCTGAGGCCCTGCTGATTGCACAGGGAGGGAAGGCATTTGCATCTCTTCTCACCACAGAGGGGTGGCAGCCAATTACCTTAGGATTAGAAAAAAGTTGCAAACCTAAGTCTGTCTTCACTGATGGGCTTGAATTCCCTGCCATGCACCCCTCCCTAAAGCCTCCCCTTTGTGTACGAGAGAAAAAGCCTCTAAGACCTGTGGGAAAACATAAAATGTGGAAGCAAGTTCACTGGTGGCTGACCAGCAGCAGAAATGTTGCTTCCTTTGTGCAAGCCCTTCCTGGCTGGGCCAGAATGTCAACTACTGCAGCCTGGCACGCGGTCTGGCAGGATAGGCCCTGCCAATTAGAAATTCAAACACAATTAGTGTAATGCCTGTGCTTTTGCTCCCTACAGGCCATGCAAGAAACAGAAGCTCTGCGTGTCTGTGTCCCCTGAATAAATGACTCGGGTTCATTCACTGCCTCCTACCCACTCCCTCGCCAGCTGTTATGAGTGGGCTGTGGAGAAACCCCACAGTGCCCTGCAGGGGCTTCTTCCTGCCCGTGGGGTCTATGGGAACCCTGGTTGCCTGCATAGGGCACACTCAAATGTCTTCAGTGCCCAAGGCTGTCACTTTCTCAGCTCCCTGCCTACTCAGGTCTACGAAGTCAACTGCAAGGTTGTGGTCCATTCTTTCCACACCAACCCTGTCCACGGGACCTTAGCCCTTTCAGAACTCAAGGTGCTGAATGTCTGGGAAGTTTCCCTAAGGAATGTCGTGGAGCTGTCCCCTCCCCAACATCCTAGGGCAGCACAGGTCTCCATTCATTGCCCCTGAAGCCCCCAATGTCTCTTTCTCCCTCCCACCCTCAGGGAGGCTCACTGGACCCCACTTAATTAGGCTGTGTCCTCCATTGAAGACCCCCTCAATGGGGAAGTGAGTACTGGCAGGGGAAGACCACAGTGGGGACTTTTAGGTGCTAAAGTGTTCTATGAATATATCTTCATCTGGCCGGCGGCCACACAGACACAGGTGGGCATAAACGTGAGATGCAATGACTGGACACTCAGTATTCATGCACAGACATGTGTTACTGTGTGTGTGTGATACTACAGGTTTTAAAATATGACACCCTACCCCGAAAAAATTAATTATCTTAGACCAAGCATGGCAAACAGCCAACATACAGTCCCTCAAAGCGGCAATTTCATAAGTTCGACCAAGTATTTTTGGCTGGGTCTGAACTGTGTGTGCTTTTAACACAAATTTGTTTCCAATCTTTAAAATGGAAGATTTTACATACAATTTTGAATTCCTGGCTCCCACTAAAAGCCTAAGGGGCCCTTGATCTCCAGTTGTAGCCATTTGGGTTTGCAAGCTCTTTTTCAGGCATTAAAATACAAAATATGAATACCCCGACCAGCTGCTGGAAAGGTATTGGGGCTAGTTTCCAGAATTGCACTGGGCAGGGGTGGGACGGGGAGGAGCTGGGCACAGGGCATGCTGCTGTAAGTACAGTTATTTTTATAACCATTTCTTCTGCTATATCAAGCACAAACATCAAAGTAAAAAATACATATAATGTGCATACATATATATACATGCATACATACATATCTATCTATACATACATATTTTCCCCTTTCTTTCACTTAAATCTTCACTCACTAGTTCCTGTTCGATTATTTTTTTCTCCCTCTCATCCATTGCTATTAATTTCTGGCAGCAATTTATAAATGCCCCATGACTCCAAGAACCATTGAAATCACAGTTGGAAACCTCGATAATTTCACCAAGGCAGAAGCTATTAAATGCAAACATTGGCAAAAGTTTTTAACGCTGCAGAAAATCACGAAAAATGCCAAGGTAAGCTCATTGCTGCTGCAGATTTAATTCATACTCTCCTTAAAAGCCAGAAATCTGCTGTCTCCCCAGCAGGACCTGAACAAGCCTTAAACTAGGGCCCTGTGAGGCCACATCAGGATGATTCTTCCCCCTCCCAAACCCAGCATGGCAGAGAAGCAGGCAGCCCAAAATGCATGAGAGATGGAAGTGTCCCCCTGATTTTTCTCATCCCATTCAAGTTCAGGAATGAAATGGACAGAACAATAGTTAACCCCAAGGCCTGCAGCCTCTACCACTGATAACCAGGAAAACACAGCTACCTTACACATTTCTGCTCTGCACTTTTCAAGGTTATTTTCTCACTAGGGCACTCACCAAAACCCCAGAAGGTAGAAAAATCAGAAGGTTGAGGGACCCCTTTCTCATACACAAAGAAAGACAGAGCTGAAGTTTAATCAGCAATTTGCCATTCAAAGTAGGATAAGAACCAGGGTCTCCAGGCTTCTAATCTAACCCCACTGCATCTTTCTTCTAGACCTACGACTCGTTCCAGCACTGTGGGGGCTGACACCCATCTCACTGCTGGATGAAAGAGAATGAGATCCTCTCTCCATCCCACGTTGGATTTGCTTGCTCACCCAAACTGACCCTTAGGGATAGAGTTGTTCAACCACAATGAGATTTAGTTAACTAGTCCTGGAAGTGAAGTTTAGCATATCAGACAGGGTTCTGGCAGAAGACTCACTGCCCTCAGAAAGTCCACCCTCACAGGCTGCAATGCAGTGACTGTCTACAGCGATGGGGATGTGGCAGGGGCTAAGGAAGCCAACAAGGGATTGTCACCTTCTTAGAGGAGAAAACCAAGATGGAAAGATACTAACCCCCTATGCATGAAAACATGAGGGGAGGAAGGAGTGTTTAGCCCAGTGAGACTGAGGCACGAGTCAGCACCTATTAGAGACATGGTACAGAAACATGGAGGACATGGAGAAGAAATATCCTGACCCTGTTCCACTTTCACCCTCCAGTTGCCTGACAGTGGCTCCCACTGACTGAGCCCAGCTGGCAGTCAGAGGCAGGGAGCAGGGTTCAGCCTCCTGGTGCACAGGCAGGCTGGGGAGGGAATGAATGTGGGGAAGGACTGGGGACAGAAAATAAGTAGCATGCCTTAATTAAGAGCCTCAGGATCTTTATCTGTAAAATTGGATGATAACATCTACTTAATAGTGCAGTTCCGAGAATGAAAACTAAGATATCTAAGGTATGCGGCACATAAGAAATACTGAAAATCATAAACTTACTGTCCTCATCATCATGAGCTGTGCTTCCCTTAAACAATGCTGTTCTGTTCCCAATATGATGTCTCCCCCAGATTAGAATGGCTGCAAAATTGCTTATCCCCCAGGCCTCATTCCCCATAAAAGGACAGCATACTTTCCGGAGTATAGCACTCCTGAAAAGGGGCCCTCTTGACCATGTTTGATTAGTTTCAGTGATGGTGGACTAACTGCATCCCCATCTCTTCTGCTGGCAAACCACTCAAAACTCAGAAAACTATTCTGTATTATCAGGACAAAGCACTCCCTACACATATTCTCCAAGGAGGTCATCAGGAAGAGAACTGCTCTGCTCTCTCATTCACGGGAGCCCTACAGATCTGGGAAAACTTTGGGTTTTTTTGTTTGTGTTGTTGTTTTTCTTTGGTTTTGTTTGTTTGTTTGTTTGTTTTTTGAGATAGAGTCTTGCTCTGTTGCCCAGGCTGGAGTGCAATGGCACAGTCTTGGCTCACTGCAACCTCTGCCTCCCAAGTTCAAGTGATTCTCCTGCCTCAGCCTCCCTAGTAGCTGGGATTACAGGCACCCGCTACCACGCCCAACTTTTTGTATTTTTGGTAAAGACGGGATTTCATCATGTTGGCCAGGCTGGTCGTGAACTCCTGACCTCAGATGATCCACCTGCCTTTGCCTACCAAAGTGTTGGGATTACAAGTGTGAGCCACCAGGCCCAGCCAGAAAGTTCTTAAGTTAGACCTATTTTTCACAAAAGAGAGGAAAGATTGTGATGGGGGTGGGGAACCCAGCTCTTTGTACCAATTAATTAACGCACATTGAATGGACAGATTTCTTTTTTTTTTTCTTTCTTTCTTTGAGACAGAGTCTTGCTCTGTCGCCCAGGCTGGAGTGTCATGGCGCGACCCTGGCTCACTGCAACCTCTGCCTCCCAGGTTCAAGCAATTGTCCTGCCTCAGCCTCCCAAGTAGCTGGGATTACAGGCGCCTGCCACCATGCTCAGCTAATTTTTGTATTTTTTAGTAGAGATGGGGTTTCATCATGTTGGTCAGGCTGGACCGATTTCTAAAAGACACAACTACCAAACTACTACCACTGCCAAAGCCCATTTTAGGAAGAAATAGATAACCTGTGATTAAATCCATAGTTTAAAACCTTTCTACAAGAAAAAAACTACAGGCCTGATAGCTCCACTGCTTCACTGGTGAATTCTACCTAATTTTTGAGAAGAAAATTGTATCAATCCTACAAAATTCTTTCAGAAGATAGAAGTGAAGGGAATACTTTCTAACTAATTTTATGAGGCCAGAATTTCCATGATCGTAGAAGTAGAAAAGAATATTTCAGGAAAAAACACTACAGATTAATCTCTCTCATAAGCATGTATACGAATATCCTTAACATGATTTTAGAAATTGAATCTAGCAATATATTTTAAAAGATGACAAAATATGACTGTGATTCGTCATATAGTAAGAATATATACATATGTATATTATTTGGTATATTAGACACAGCAAGAGACAGCATTGTTAAATTAAGGCAAAAATACAAAAATAGTAATCGAAACAGAGGCACAGAGAAAAATAAATGAAGGTAAATAAAAGCCAAATAAAGCATCTGTAACTAGCCACAAATAGCAAATGATATAAAATACTAGCAAGTAGAGTTCCAGAAGGAAATAAAAGATAGAATGGGGAAGAAAGGGTGTTTGAAGAAATAATGGCTACATTTTTGCAAATGTAGCGACTTACCTGAACCAAGAGATGCAGGAAGCTCAGCAAAACCCAAGAAAGGTAAAAGTGAAGAGAATAACACCTAGGCTGATCATTTTTAAACTTCTTACAACCAAATATATTCACACAAAAGTAGTCACATTAAATATATGGGTAAAATGATAAAAATGGTGGCTCACTTATCAGAAATAATGAAAGTCAGAAGATGTCTTTAAATTCTGAAGGAAAAAATAAACTCTTTCAACCAAAAATTCTATGCTCAGCAAAAAAGTCCTTCAAAAATAAACAAAATATATACTTACAGATGCATAACAGCTGAGAAAATCCCTTGCCAATAAACCTGAACTGTAAGAAATGTAAAGGAAATTCTTCAGGCTGAAGGGAAATGATACCCGACGGAAACTGTTCTACAGGAAGGAATGACTGTGCCCAAGAAGGTGAGGAAGTGCAGGCTTGCTGTGAGGAGAAATCTGTGTGGTGCTATGTGTTTGCATCATGGCTCAGCAGGGCAGGACAGCCACAGGCCTCCCTGTAGTAGACTTGGGACTTCTTCAAGGCCTGAGGACTGGCTTTGAGCTGGGTGCCGGGATCTTCCTGGAGAAGCTCATCAAGGTACAATGGCCTCCCCCGAAAGCAGATTCCAGGTTCTGACACCTCTGGATTTCCTTGGGAGGTGAAGGCATGAGTGGAAAAGGTTGTCACCATTACCTAGTTTTGAAGAACTTTATGCTCTATTTTTAAAAAACAGCTATAAAGAGTAATAATAAATAATTTGCTTTTCAACTTACCAAACTAATTTAAAGTGACGTGTTGGCCTGGCACCATCCTCGAGATACCAGCCTTTATACAGAGCCATCATAAATAGCAGGTATAGAGGCTATTAGTAAAAAACTCAATGAGGCCAACTCCATGGCTCACAGTGAAATAAATTTCACAGAAATAGAACTTAAAAAATACAAACTAGGCCAGGCTCAGTTGCTCAGGCCTGTAATCCCAGCACTTCGGGAGACCGAGGTAGGCTTATCACAAGGTCAGGAGATCAAGACCATCCTGGCTAACACGGTGAAACCCCGTCTCTACTAAAAATACAAAAAAAATTAGCCGGCGCGGTGGCAGGCACCTGTAGTCCCAGCTACTTGGGAGGCTGAGGCAGGAGAATGGCATGAACCCAGGAGGCAGAGCTTGCAGTGAGCCGAGATGGTGCCACTGCACTCCAGCCTGGGCAACAGAGCGAGACTCCGTCTCAAAAAAATATATATATATATACAAACTAAACAAGCAAAACTGGATGAACTGATTGCTGTTATTTAAGAAGCCAAAGTCATTGGACCCTAAATCATAATCCATCAAACATCGATTATTTTTACAAATAGATAATGTTACAGAGTCTTTCCCACATGGTCCTTCCCGAGAGGATACCATTTGTCTTCAAGAAAATACTTTTACGCCTCTCTACTCATATTCTCACTTTTGCTCCCAGACTTTGTCCCCCAAACTCTTCCTATAATTCTACATTTATTTCGCTGGAGAACTGGATGGCAAAGGCCTCTATGATTTTCTGCACTTCCAGAAAGCATGCATGGACATCCCCCACCCCCACTTGACAAACACATTTTTCTTTCATTGATAACAAGGACAACATCCTCCAAGAATTTCTCACCATTTTCTTTTCCCATGTGCTAGACTTTGCCCCACTCATTTGCCATCATAAGAATAATACTGCATTATCTTCATGGTTGAATTTCAGTGTTCAAATGACCTACTAATGAACATCTAGAAAAGTAGAAAAAACAACTGACTTAAAAAAATATTTTGAATTATCTCTCATTTTAATTCAAGAAACTACTATTACTTAAGTGATTATACTTTTGCCCAGAGGAAGCCTTATAGAATTATAATTCTTAGCATAAAGGTTTGTAAGTAAAATTATTTAGAGTATTTTTTAAGTGCATGCTCTTATTTCTGAGGCCAGGTTCAGGGTGCAGAGCTTGGAATTCATCACTGCATCCTAACAAGCAAAAATCTGAACCCACGGAAAAATCCATCTTCTCAGATCTGTCAGAAAAGTGAGGTCACCGGGCAAACACTGCCCTCAAAATTGGAGAGACAGACAGGTGAATACAGCTCCTCACAACTTATCAGAGCAGAAACCCATGAGCAAACACCTCTGAGGGACCCCAAGCCGGGTTAGGAAAACCTAAAATGTCATTGACAAATTACTGGAGGCTCCACACGGACAAGTTAAAAACTCCAGAAGGACCTGGTCATGGAGGGGTTGGACGGGACACGCTTCTGTGAGTTTTACCTTCAGGAGCTCAACCAGGTTCTCACAGTGAATATCAGAGAACAATCTCCTAGGGCTTCTGTCAGGGAAAAGGAAAAGGAACCATTTTCAAATCTTCCAGAGCATTGTGTTATTAACACAGCCTCAGGAGAAACTATTTCATTAGATCCTAACCATTGGAGTTTTATCAGAGCCATCCTGGGGAAAGGAACATGCCCAATTCCAGCCCACCTTAGCTTTTCACATGAGGGAAAGGAAATACCCAACTTTAGCCAGCTCTAGCCTTTGACATGGGAACAGGGAATACCCAATGCCAGTCCACTCTGGCCACCCTGTCCCACCTGATGGGCAGGTATGAAACTGAGAAGCACTGGTGAAGTTCACAGTCTAGGGGCACGAGCTCACTAAAAGACCAAGAGCTAATTCTAGGACTATAGAAGGCACCCCCATGTCTCATCACCGCATTACTAAAGGCCTGGTAACCTCAGTGTCTGGCTATTACCTGCACAAGAAAAATGTATAAAGCATACTAAAAGGCAAAAAACAATTGGAAGAGACAACAAACATCATAAGAAGACTCAGATGTAGCAGAGATGCTGGTACTATCACACCAGGAATTTAAAACGATTATTACTAATGCGCTAAGGGCTCTATCTAATGGATAAAGTAGACAGCACACAAGAACAGAAGGGTGATGTAAGCAGAGAGGTGGAAACTCTAAGAAAATATTTTTTTAGTGCCAGAGATCGATAACACTGTTAGAGAAACGAAGAATGTCTTTGCTGGGCTCATTAGTAGACTGGACACAGCTGAGGAAAGAATCTTTGAGCTTGAGGATATGTCAATAGAAATTTTCAAAATGAAAAAGCAAGGGAAAAGAAATCTACCCAAAACCGAACAGAATATCCAAGAACCATGGGGGCAGCTAAGAAAGGTGTAACCTGCATGTCATGGGAATACCAGAAGAAGAAAGAGTAAAAGAAGTGTTTGAAGCAATACTTGCTGAGAATTTCCCCCAAATTAATATTACAAAAAAAAACAAAACAAAACTACACATCCAGGGAGCTCAGAGAACACCCAGTAAATTAAATATATATATATATATGCACATCATATTCTAACTGCAAAAAATCAAAGATGCAGAAACATATTAAAAGAAGCCAGGGTGAGTGGGGAACATCTTAGCTATAGAGGAGCGAAGATAACAGTCACATCGGACTTCCCAGAAGCCAATCTGAACCGACCATATACCGTATGATCCAGCTCTATGATATTCTGGGCAACCCAAGTTATGGAGACAGTAAAAGGATCAGTGGTTACCAAGGGTTGCAGGGAAGAACACGCAGGGCACAGGGGATTTTAGGGCAGCAAAACTAATCTGTGTGACTCTACAGTGGTGGATCCATGTCGTTACACATTTGTTCAAACCCACAGAATGCACACCACCAAGAGGGCACCCTCATGTAGTTTATGGACCTGGGTGACCATGAAGGGTTTGTGTAGTTTCAGCAGTTATGACATATGTGCAGGATGTTGATAGCTGGGGAGACTGTGCCTATGTCAGGGCATAAGTATATGAGAAATCTCTGTACTCTCTGCTCAATTTCGCTGTGAACCTGAAACTGCCCTAAAAATTAAATCTATTCAAAAATACATGTTCTAGGCCAGACGCAGTGGCTCATGCCTGTAATCCCAGCACTTTGGGAGGCCAAGGTGAGCGGATCACTTGAGGTCAGGAGTTTGAGACCAGCCCGGCCAACATGGTGAAACCCCGTCTCTACTAAAAATACAAAAATTAGCTGGGCACAGTGGTGCGTGTCTGTAGTCCCAGCTACTCGGGAGGCTGAGGCAAAAGAATTGCTTGAACCTGGAAGGCAGAGGTTGCAGGGAGCCAAGATTGGGCCACTGCATTCCAGTCTGGCAACAGAGGGAGACTCCATCTCAAAAAAAAACAAAACAAAACAAACAAACAAACAAACAAAAACATGTTCTAAAGACTACAGTGAAATACCATACTACTACAAGTGCACTAGAATGACCAAAATGAAATCAATGTTAGAGAGTCTGTGGAAATAATTACATAGTCCTATACTGCTGTTGAGTGTTTAAAATAGTATAATACTTAGAAAACTGTTCAGTGATTTCTTAAGATGCTAAGCATCCATCTACCCTATGACCCAGCAAATCTACTTCCATGTATTTATCCAAGAGAAATGAAAATATGTGCTCACATATTTTACAAGAATGTTCACAGCAGCTTGATTCACAATAACCCAATGTTTGAAAACTTTCCAATGTCCATCAACAGGTGCATAAACTGTGATAAATTCACACAATGGAAATCACTTCAGCCATGACAAGGAATGAACTACTTATACAGCATGAATCCTCAAAATGCACTGAGCGAAAGAAGCCAGACACAAAAAAGTATATGCAATGTGATTCCATTTATATGAAGTTATAGTGTACGCCAAATGGTGGAGGGATAGATTGGGAAGGTGTGGAAGGACATATTCTGGGATGTATGTAAATATTCTGTCTTGCTATGTATGTGCCAAAATTGAGTAGATGGTACACTTGTGTGTAAATTAGGCCTCAATTTCAAAGGGCACGTTCTCTGGTAATTACCTCTTTTCACTAGAGCCCAGGACACAAGGAATATGAAAGCAAAATTCAGGGTTTTGATGCTAAACAGACCGGCTTTAGGGCAATAATCTTAAGAATACTGAGCTCACAACACAGCTCAAAACTCAGAGCAAAGGGAGGGTAGCCTGTGTCCTGCCTGACTACAGTCACCTCTTCTCCTCTTCTCCTCCTATACCTGACTCTTCCCCAGGCCCCACCAGAGCTGTAGCAAAGACCAGGAAGTGGCCAGGCATGGTGGGTCACACCTACAATTCCAGCAGCAGTAAAACTTGAGTCCAGGAGTTTAAGACCAGCCTAGACAACACAGCAAGACCCCATCTCTACAAATAATTTTTTGAATTAGCTGGGTGTGGTGGTGTGCATCTACAGTCCCAGCTACTTGGGAGGCTGAGGCAGGATTGCTTGAGCCTAGGATTTCGGAGGCTGCAGTGAGCTATGATGGCACCACTGTACTCCAATCTGGGTGACAGAGTGAGACTGTCTCAAAAAAGAAATTTAAAAAAAAAAAAAAAAAAAAACTGTTGAAGGCAAAGTTTTTCCACAATATTTTGCCATTGTAGACAGTGAAGCATGCTTCTCCAGTCTCACTCTGAGGCTCTGAGTTCATCAGAATGATTGAAAGTTCTGCTTTCAAAATCAATGAGAAAAGTGTCATCTTTGATAACATAAGACAGTGATGTAGAGGGAATATGGAATTATCCATCTTCTCACTGCTGGGGGAAGCTGCATGCACCACGGAAGTGGCGTGAGACTTTCATGATAGCTACTCACCTCCTAAAGCTCACCCAAGCGACATGCTGCTTGACAGCCTGTTGCATATTCAAGCCAGAAGTTGCAACCGATGGGGGGTTGCTGATATGAATGGCTTGGCTTGGTGAGTTGCCAATACTGAAAAATGAGAGTTTTATGTAAAAGTCTGGGTTTCCATCTTCTCCAGAAAAACCAAAACAAATCAGATAAATATGGAATCACTATGAATATAAGTAACACTGCTCCAGAATCCTGTCATGCTGAAACCCACCGGCCTTCCGTGGGAGCTGGTCTCCCGGACAGGGCTGTGCCACCTCCATTTGCCCGCAGTGAACACTTGGCCCATTTTTCCCCCCTTGTGAATTGTTGAACCCAAAGTTTAAGGTTTCCCTTAAATTGTAGTCATTTGACCTTCCTCACTTCCAAGAGCTCATGAGAAAGTTTCCCATTGGCGATAAAGCAACATTTTATATAAATTGCAAAAATTAAACCACAGAGCCAATTACTGCCTGAGCTGCTCACACAGTGTTCCAGGGGACATTGGAGAAAGGGTTCTGACCTTGAGAAATCTTCTTGGCTCTGGGTCTCAATTTTCTGACCTATAAGATAAGAAAATGAACTCAACCATCTCCAGCGGCTCTTGATAAAATATCTAACCCTAATTGTCTTGGCAGAGACAGCCCCTCAGCAGAAGCGAGGCTGTTGTATGAGGTCTGACCTACTTCACATTCAATTTATTCAGAAAAGCACGTGTTCGTAAAACCTTCCTTCATGGCCAAGCTGGCATGTAAATGGCTGTTCATCGTGGCCAGCATTAAATATTGAGCTCTTGATGTGGCTCAAAATGAAGACATGGGTAGCCTGTGCTCTGCCTGAGTATCTCCTCCTGGGGCACCACAGTCTGCCCCCAGCCCCACCGAGGCAACAATGGGGACCCTTGACATCAAGGGCAGATTTCAACATCAAAGTCCCATTTAACCCAGGCATGAAATTTCCCCAGATGTGTGCACATTCAGGTTACAAATGAAATGGAAAAGGCTTGACACACATGAAAAAACCTCTTGACAAAAACATCAGGGAAATATTTGTGGATAAGTTCAAGGCAGTCTCAGAAGGTTGATTCTTCCCTCACATACCATAATCTAGCAATAATCTCACCAAGCAATCTGCATGCTTGAAGATGGTCACATTTGTTGTTAAGTTTATGTCAACTTAAGTTCAAATATATGTGACTGTAAATATATGACCTTGTGTTCAAATATATGTGACTGTAAATATATGACCTTATGTAAGGAAAGTATCTACACATATACGTAATAAACATGCAACGAACATTTAATTAACCGACTCTGTGCACTAAGTACTTTACAAATATATACTATACTATCATCTTTGTTTTTGTTTTTTTATTTTTGAGACAGAGTTTTACTCTTGTCACCCAGGCTGGAGTGCAATGGCACAATCTCAGCCTACTGCAACCTCTGCCTCCTGGGTTCAAGCAATTCTCCTGCCTCAGACCCCCGAGTAGCTGGGATTAAAGGCATCCACCAACACACCCAGCTAATTTTTTGTATTTTTAGTAAAGACGGGGTTTCACCATGTTAGCCAGGCGGGTCTTGAACTCCTGACAGCAGGTGATCTGCCCACCTCGTCCTCCCAAAATCCTGGGATTACAGGCATGAGCCACCATGCCTGGCCCACCTTTGATTCTTTAAAGTTCCACTTTACACATCAGGAAAACTGAAGCTCGGGAAGGTGAAACAACCCGTCCAAGATCACACAGCTAGGATGGGCAGAAACCTAGCAGCGCTGGACTTCTCACTCAGCTAGCTGGGCGCCAATGCTTTGAGTCTAATGCTTATGCTTTGGGCTGTGACATCATCCTTCCTCTCATGCTGCATGGAAATTAAGAGAGTTCCCTGAACCTTGTTAAATCAACAGATAACCTTTCTGTTCACACAGGGAGGATGGCAGCATTCACAACCTCCCTTTATTTGACTAGAGGTGTTCAGACACATGCGTGTCCTTGATAAGAGCCAGATACAATTAGAAAGAACACGAAGGAGCTGGAAGGAGCTGTGGATTGAGAGCCTTGTGTGATCTCCACCTCCTGTGCCTTCAGGGCTAATATGTCAGGGTTTCCACGGACTCCCTGGACACTTAAGGACTTACGTGCGTGTATGGAGCACTCTTTCTCTGTCTTTTGAAAAGCCATGGATAAAATAATGACAAGAGACAATGTTGGGCACCTACTGTGCATGAGGCTGTGCTCTCTCAGCCACCCCATGAGGCTGGAACTTGCCTCTACTTGACCTGGGCTGCAAATGAAAAGTTTATAGCCAGGAGCTCTTAGAGTCTGAGGGAGAGCACAACCCCAGGGCAGGACCCAGAGGTCTGATTTGTCTGCTCTGATCTGATAGGTTCTCCTCACTCTCTGAAAGACAACCTACGAGAGCATACTGGCCTTTGCACCCTCAGTGGCCCCATCTGTCTGGAATGCCCTCCTTCCCAGGAGCCTCACCTCTCCCTGCTTGTACAACTCCTAAGGCTCCAGGGACCAGCTCTAACTTCCTCTCCTCGGTGCTGCAGCCTCTCCTGCTCTAGCAGAGGGAGGAGGGTCCTCGCTCTGACCCCCTTCTGCTCCTTTGAGGTGCCTCAGGCCCAGCAACAACAGGCTGTTCATTGCTGGGTGGTTTATCCCCACGTGTGACAGTCCATTTGCATTGCTGTAAAGGAACACCTGCGATTGGGTGATACATAAAGAAACGAGGTTCATTTAGCTCACATTCTGCAGCTGCGCAAGCAGCATGGTGCTGGCATCTGCTCCTGGTGAGGCCTCAGGAAACTTACAATCATGGTGGAAGAAGGAGGGGGAGCAGGTGAGTGTCACATCGAGAGAAAGGAAGCAAGAGAGAGAACCTTTAGACAGCCAGCTCTCCTGTGAACTCATTACCTCAGAGAGTGCACCAAGCCATTCATGAGGGATCCGCCCCCATGACCCAATCACCTCCCACCAGGCCCCACCTCCAACACTGGGAATGACATTTCAACAGAGATTTGGATGGGACACACACCCAAACCATCTCAGCCTGGAGGCTGGAGCTCCATGGCAAGCTTGTACCTGAACAGCAGCGCTAACCACTACCAACAGGCCTGCCCTCAGCTGCTCTCTGGCAGCAGCTGGCCTGTGGCTTCCTCTGGCTCTCCCTGCACCCAGCCAATGACCCTTTCCCTCCAGAGGCTCCAGGGTCCTTCAATCTGTGCCCTTCTCCCCCAAAGCCCCTCGCCTGAGCTCACAGCAGGCTTTCACATCTGCTGACCTCGTTCTGGTCCTAGAAATGGTTTTTGGATCAGTGTTTCTTTCCTGTACCTTCTTCAAGAGAGCTGAGGCTGAGCAGAGCTCAGGCCCGGCCACAGGGATTGTCAATGATTCTTCAGAGTCTATTGACACGGTCCCACCTGGCAGGCTGGCATCCGAGGACCCAGGCAGGACATGAGCCCTGCTGCCTCAGCAGTCAGCTTCCTGTAGGCCCCTGGACATACTTTCCAAGCTGAGGACTGATTCTCCTCATGGCCATACTCCTGCCTCCCAGCTCCTGCTCCCACAGAGCTTCCTGCTCTAGAACCGGACTCTTAGAGTCTCCCAGCCCTGCCTCCACCCAGGCTAGCCTTTGCAGTGGAGGCAGCCCCAGCCAGAGCCAGAGCCAGAGCTTCATCACCTCTGCCAACTTCAAGCAGCCCCTGCCTTGTGCTAGCAGTTGTGGCGAAAATGGGAGAGACTGAGTTCCAGTTGGGAGGAGAGAGAGACTGGAGGTGAGGAGAACGTGAGCTCAGTAATTCAGCTTCGGTACCTAACACAGACATGGGACAAGGGGGCTCCATAGGACCATGGGAGCCTTCTGCACTGACCTGCACAAGATAGGGCTTGAATAAAATTTTACTTGAATCAGTTTTCCCACCATTGAACATGGACTGTATATTCAGTTCTGCAATTTGCACTTCCATTTAGTATGTTTTAGAAAGGTTTCCATGTCAATCCACACTCACCCATAATAGAGCTGCTTCAAGCATCATCAGACTGGGAGCCGCACAGGGGCGGGGGGCAGAGCTGCCCCTCGTGCTCCTTCCTCCTTTCCCCCACTACACACTCACACACACAAACAGAGAGACATACACAGACACACACACACACACACACACACACAGAGACACACAGAGGCACGCACACAAACACACAGACACACGCAAACACAGACACACACAGAGACAAATAAACACACAGACACACACACACAGACATACACATACACACACATACACAGAGGCATTCAAAGATACACACAGACACACAAAGAGAAACACACAGATACACACAGAGAGACACAGATGCACACAGACATACACAGAAACACACACACAGAAACACACAGACAGACACACACAGAAACACACTCACATAGACACAGGGACATACATACACAAACAGACACACACACAAAGACACACACATGGGCACACGCACTGTACAGCGCTTCTTTACAACCAGAGTTCAGCCAGAGCTTGCAGAAGGGGCAGACACTGATGACCTTGGCAGTGCCACCCTGTCAGAGTATACAGGGTCATGTTTCTCTGGAGTGGGGTTGTCAGTAACAGCTAGGCCCTGTCCCTTTCCTGGAGAAGCAGGTGTGAAAAGTCAAAGTTACCGTGTACAGCCAGCTCTACTGAGGCACTCAAGCCGGCACTTCCACCTGACCCAGCATGGCCCTGTGTCAGTGCCAGTGCCATCACCTGCCCATACCACCCTTGGGCTGCCTCTCCCTTTGCCGACGCTGAGTTATCTATGCTCAGAACCTTCCTGGAGATGTGTTTACAGTCACAGGCATGCACAGGTCATCTTTTCCAAGTAGCTGTGTGTGTGTGCTCCTGGAGACCTGTGCACTCTCAGCAACCCATTAGGCCAAGAGTACCACGCCACGCACAGCCTGCCAGGAGCTGACTCGGTGCAAGGAGGGAGAGGTGGCTTTTTGAATGTGAGCTGTTAGGGTTGGGCGCTGCCAGAAGCTTAGAAGGTCATGAAGTTTCATGTTAGAGAAACCAAAGATCACACTTTGTTGTACTGTGTGACTATGGCTCAGCTGGTCAACCTCTCTAAGCCTCAGTTTCCTCATCTTTTACAGACGGGGCTAACAAGAGTTGTCCCATGTCACCCTGGAGCAAGATGTCTGTGGCATTTTGTCTTGATGGATGCCTCCATAGACATTCCAAAGTCAGAAAAGTAAGCTTATAAAACAATGGTGTAAGCTCATAAAGCTTCTTCCCAGAAATGGAAGCTGTCATTTCCACTCACGTTTCAGTAGCATGTGCGTCATGGGCTGCGTCTCCTCATCCCATTTTCCAAGGTTTGATTCCTACTGGGTGGCCCAGCAGGGGCCCCCTACAGGGCTCAGAGCTATAAGGCTCCTGAAATTAAGGCATGTGGAGGAAAGGGGGTTTTAACGAGGAGCGTATTTCATCCCAGCATGTGTGGCTGGTTCTGAAAGTTCCTCTGACCCCACCCATCAACCAGTGGCTGTGCTGCAGGTACCACTAAGCTGATAGTAAGTATGATAGGAAGATTAGGAAGATACATCATCTTTTGTTTCATATTTTATTTTCTCAGTACTGCTCTAAAAAGATAATTGTCACCAAAAATTCCTTCATTCCGTTTTCCCAGGGGCCCTCTTTATTCGTTGATTTCCAAATTATTCCTTTGTTAAGGACCTTTTCTGTATCCTCCTTGTTAATTTTCTCTTCCATTGTTACTTTAACAAACCGGATCCTTGGTTATCAGTGGGTGTGCATAGGATGCAAACAGTTCTCTCTCATCACTTTCATTAACTTTATGAAAGTCTTCTCTAAGATCTGTAATTTTACTTTAAGCTGTTTGCATTTTGTAGTCAGAGGTTTACAACAGCCAACAAGGAGCAGGAAGTGGAATGGAGAAAAACGTTAGTATGACAGACAAAGTCGGAGACAGACAGACCAGCAGTAACACAGGAGGGATGTTTCAGAGGAGACTGGTTTTATAAGGCCCAGAATATCACTCTATTCTGGCTTCTCAAAAGATTAATTATCAGGTAATAATGACCTGTCCCCCTACACCAGATGAGACTTGCTCCTAACAGAACATTTAAAGTTTCAAGTAAATTATCCTTCCAAGTGGTGTTTTTGTATTAGTTCCTGGAGTTGATAAAGGTGGTCAGACCAGAGACATTTATGAAGTACTTACATAATGCTTGGTATGCTTTCAATGTTTAAGACTTGTCATGGTCCCCATGTATTGATCTGAATTCAGGAATGCAAAAGTTGTTCTCAAAGGAGCCTGGTAAGAGATCGTGGCTGCTGTGCAGGTCCAGCCCCAGCCCCTAAATTAATCCTGCTCAATTCAAAGCCTCCTTTCTTCCAAGTTAGAAGTGACAGGCCAGGTCCTCTCTCACACAAGCAGATCTCAGGAGGGCTCCAGCTGAGAAACTTGCTGTCTCATTTGTTTCTCAAACACACGCCCCATGGAATGCATGTGTCATTTCTGTAGCATAAGGAATGTGCCCGCACTTCATGCCTCCTGTCTGTTCGTTAGTTTGTAATTAAGTATGCACAGCTACAGATGTGTCGCGGAAAGATATCATCCAAGTCTTGACAAAGAACCAAAATTATTCATATAATTTATCTTCCCAGCCATCTTGAATGCTAATGAGAACCGTCCTTGATTGGAATTGTCAAGAAACATTTGCACCCATGTCCTATGAGGGAGCATTTCCTCCACCAGATGCTGCCTTTCATATCAACAACAAAGACTCTCCCGTGCTTTCTCCCTGGCCTTTATAGAAACCAAATGCAATAAAACAAGCAGTTCTCCCCTTTCCCTTTTCTCTGATGCACAGCTTTCCACCGGGCTTGCAGGTTTTCAGGTTTTCTGGTGAGGGGCGTTGTGATTGTTAGCTTGTTCTTTAAAGCCTGTTGTGAGAGCAGTAACACAGATCTGTCTAACACATGTTCCTAGCATCAGAGTCCAGGGATAGGTACTTAGATGCAAAATTCTTTTCTGCCCTTAGACGCAAGATTCTCTTCTGCCCAGAAGGAAATTCAGGAGTGTGGAAACCACTGGCTGTTTGACCCAGGTCTACCCAAAACTGACCCTGCTTTGGAGAACTGGCTTGCTTGGGGTTTTGCTCAGACCTGAAGACACACTCCCAAATGTCATTTTTAGAGGCAGTGGCACATTTAGGAGACTGAAGAGTCTGTGTTCTGTTACTGGGATGAAAAGGAAGAAGCAATGCATTTGGAGCATATTGGAAGGAAGCAATATAGCCCCCTGGGAAGAGCCTTCAATTTCCAAGCCCTCTTTGCATCCTTAGGGACAGTATCAGTGCTTCTTTGGGAAAAAGGAGAGATCTGTCTACTTATTGCTTTGTGCACTTCCCAAGCCTGCTGTGCATCCATCTCCAAAACTAACTTTTAATTCATCAAGACAAGTAGGTTTTGAATGCAGTATTTTGTCCTCATATTCAGTGTTCATAAGTTAATCTGCAAATTGTTATATTGATTGGAAAGTGCATTAAGCACAAACCCATCTGATTATCCCTGGGCTAAAGGCTTGGTCAGACCCCCACCAATAGGGCTGGGGTCAGAGAGGTCTGACGATGAAATCTGCTACAGAGAGCTCTGGAGGGCTCCAGTTCTCAGCACCAGAGGTGCGCAAGGCTTGGGGTGGTCTGGGTAAGTTTGAGAAAGGTTACCTTGTGAAGTGTTCTAGGAACTCTGAAAGAGGCTGGATAGAACTGAATGTTCACACAGGAAGTGGTTAGCTCCCTGTAAGTCTGTATTATTATAATTGGCCAACTTTCTTCACTTCGTTACCCAGCAGGAGAAACAGCGTACACCAACTTCACTAGACTTTTGCTTTCAAAGACTCCCTACGCACATAACCCATCAATCCACCTGGCTGTTTCAGAGGTAACTTCATTGTAGAGATGGGGAGCCTGAGACTGGAAGGTAAGACCAAGATGCACAATTCTCTCTCAATTTCTTCTTTATCTTTCCCACTTGTACCTCAGCAGGCATTGGCATCACAGCCTTGCCCTCCCTCAGAACCTATATCAGACTTGTCAGATGATTCTGAGGGTTCAGTTAACCCTGGAATTTGCAGACAGACCACTGCTTCCCCATAGAGTATCTGGGATCATGGACAGCTCTGCTTTTAAGCATTCTATCCCTCATTCACTGAGGTCCACATATTAAATCAACACTCAAGATAGTAGAGAGAACAGGATCCCACCATACCCACAGCAATTTTAAGGGTGGCATGGAAATCTACCTCGTGGAGGTCTGAAGTGCAAAGTGCATGTGTGTGGGAGAGGCAGATGGGGACAGGAATGATATGTTTTACTAAGATAGGAAAATGTAGATAAGTAAGTGAGCTCACTCATAATCCTTTCCCAAAGGAAAGTCATAAGGCTAGACAAATTCATATATGTTTGGTATAAAGCAAAAATTAGAAACTTTCTTATCAAAAGACACCATAAAACACAAAGGTAGGAACATGAAGTCACCAATTGGGAAAAAATGTTTGCATATATATAATTGGCAAAGGATTAGTATACAATACAATAAAGAACCCTTAAACAGGTGGAGCGTGGGGCTCAAGCCTATAATCCCAGCACTTTGGGAGGCCGAGGTGGGTGAATCACAAGGTCCAGAGATTGAGACTATCCCGGCCAACATGGTGAAACCCTGTCTCTATTAAAAATATAAAAATCAGCTGGGCATGGTGGTGTGTGCCTGTAATCCTAGCTACTCGAGAGGCTGAGGCAGGAGAAGCGCTTAAACCAGGTAGTGGGAGGTTGCAGTGAGCCAAGATCACACCACTGCATTCTGGCCTGGTGACGGAGCAAGACTCCGTCTCGGGAAAAAAAAAAGGACCCTTAAACAAACGACAAAATATCATGGGAAAATGACATGAGCAGTCAATTTCATAGAAGATAAAACATGAATGGCCCAGAAACATGTAAAAAGTGCTTAACCAGGTGGGAAGTTAAGAAAAATACAATAAAAGACAATTTTACTCCTACCAGACAGGGAAAACTGTAAAGTCTGACAACTTCAAGTGTAGGTAAGGAAGAAGAGCAACAGAAATTCTCATGCACTAATGATGGGATAGCATATTGATATAACCTCCTTGAAAAATCATTTGTTATTACCTAGTAAGTCAAATATGCACCTACTGTCTAACCAAGCAACTCCACTCTTTAAGTATACACTCTAGGAGTGGTTCTTAATGCAGTCATTACCACATCCTAAAGGAAGTCTTGGAACCTGCGAATGTCACAATAAGTAAAGAGTGCTATTGGCATTTAGTAAGTAGAGCAAGGAATGCTAAACGTCATATGGTTTCTGGGGCAGTTCCGCCCCAAGATGGATGACTACGTGTGGGACCATATAATTTATGCAAGTGAATGTCTGTTGATACTTAACTGATCCTGCAATCTGACTCTAACTTTATTTTACACATAAACAGTTATAAAAACTCAAATGCATTGTTTTCATGTCTTTAACATCTTGAATTTTTCAAGCAGGCAACCACTTTCCTGAAAACATCCCTTTTATTGAAGGGATATTGTGCTTTCTGTTGTTATTGTTGTTTAGAACTTCACTGAGGATTGATTAACATTTTAAAAAATCATTTCTCTGCTGGGAACCTTGTACATGGTATTTGGGCTATCAACCCAAAACACCTATGACTGTCTGCATTTGTAGCTGGAACAATTATGGTAATTCTATCCACAGGTGCAAGCATCTGACATTGTTATTCTAGCTTCTGATGTAATTGTTCCTTAAATTTTACATATTGGTTCAACCACCTTTTATTATAAATTGCTTTCTTTGTCTTATTTCTTTTTTATATCACATTCAGAGCATTACACTGATTTCTTAAAATTCTATGGGTAAGTGGGTTATAGGACAGGATCTTTTTACTTTTTCAAGATAGTAAAAAGAACATCACAAAATACTTGTCAGAAGGGTGGTGCTGGTGTTGAGAATAATAATTCTTTTGGGGTATATGTACCCCAAAGCCATGTACAAAAGGATTGACAGCAGCATGACTAGTAAAAGCAAAAAAAAAAAGAAAAAAAGAAAAGAAAACCCAAACTCTGAAAACAATCTAAGTATCCATTAACAGCAAACTGAATAAATGCATATCATGGAATACTATATAGCAGTGAAATAAATTAACAGCTATATTCATTATGATGGGTAAATTTCTGAAAGCATAATATGGAGCAAAAACAGCATATTGCAAAACACATATATAGAGTGGAAACATTTAAATTTCAGTTTTAAAAATAGGCATGACTAAACATTCTATTTAGGAACATATGCAGTGTGTGAAAGCTATGGAGAAAATTGAGGAACGGTGATAAACTCTAGGGTAATGGTTACCTGGAGGGGGAGGGAGGAAGACGCCTCAGGGAGGGGCACATGGGATGATGTTTTCTTTCTTAAACTGGATAGTAGGTTCATGACTGCTGATTTTATTAAAACTATAAAAATATTACATACCTTTTAAGATAGGACATATTTCACAATTTAAAAACTTTTAAAAATCAGAACCTCCCAATCTATCCAAGCCGTTAGTTGACTGGACTTTTTAAAAAGCCTATCTTAGCTTGTCCCAAGGATTGGCAGAAAGACAAGTGAAACTGCCAGATCTCTTCTGGGTTTAGTACATACTCTTTGCAGCACTAAGTCCTGGCACCTGTCTGGGGACGTCTGGCCAGGGGACACTGTTGATGCTGGAATGAATCATCATGTTGATGTTGGAATGGGTCTCAGCATCCCTGCAGCCTCCCAAAGGGCCTGGACATCATGGGGGCCAGTATCTGGGACAATTCTGGTAGCAGAATCAGAGGCAGGGTTGCCGTTGCCATGAGAATGCAGTCGTCTCTTGAGGGAGTTCTGACCGAGTTTCTTGACCCTGAGTGATCCATTCTGTACCTCTAATGGATCACCTGTCCTCCTCCATTGCTTCTAATGTCAACTGCACAGGTGTCCAGGCTTACAGAGGCTCCACCAACCCCTAAAGCTGTGGGGTGGAGACCAGGTTTGGCAAGGCAGGTATCATTTTGTTTGAGGGATTTCTACTAAACGGGAAGAGGGAGAAGCTACATACTCAGAATGAAAATGAGAGCTGATAACAGTGCCTTCAGTGGGCTAGCCCCTTGTTGGGTTCTAGAACACAGCAGGGATGACAATTCTCAACCTGAAGAATTCAGGCTCCCTCGGGATCAAATCTGCATGCACTGCAAGTTTCTCATCAGCAGGGGCCGTGTCTCCATGTCCCAGGTCCTGGCACTGAGCTTGGCCAATTCCAGGTGGTTGTGATCTTGAAGGAGGCACGTTGAAGAAAAGTGGCTGAAAGAAGAAGGCAGAGCAGATCTCATAAATGACAAATTGGCGGTTCAGACACTGCGAGCAGAACAAAGACCTCACATTGGGTTAGAGAGGCCCAAAAAGGTCTCCTGTAGAAGCAGGACTAGAAAGGAAGGTGGGTATGACACAGGTGCGGAGGGAGGGCCTGGGGCCAGGGGCATCGGGGTTTGGAAATAGAGAAGAAAGGCTGGGAGGCGGGCAGACACAGGGGGCTGCCAGGCATGAGGGGTAGGCAGCTTTTGCAGTCGATGGGTGAAATGTCGGCTACCGCCACGTCTTGGGGACCTTAGATGCTGCACCGAGGGTCCTGGTGTAATTTTGCAGGCAACAAGGAGTTGTAAATGCTGTCTTTGTGTCCCGTCCCTGGCCCAGCTCAGACTTCAGCTGCAACTCTCCTGCCAGGGTCAGCTCCCACCTCAAGCACCTTCTGAGTTTCTGCACTTTTCCTCCCTGGGCCCTTCCCCACCTCTGTGGAGCTCCCTCTGCTGCTCCCAGTGAAACCCAGAAGTGCAGCAAAGTTCTTGGCCTAGGTGGCCAAGAACAGATGCCGAGGCCCCATGCTGCAGAGTGGACATGTCCTAGGCACAGAGGAGCAGGTTTCCAGAGGCGCCTCAGGGAACCGAGCCCCAGTGGCTGCAGGGGTACTGGCTCCAGAAGGCACGCTGGTGGGACGTTCTCCCCATTCTGGCTGGCTGCCTGCTCCCTCACTCTGCCCCACCTCTCAGGCCCTGGTCTCTGGCCGTGGCTTCAGGGAAACCCACACAGGAGGAGGGGCCTTGGACATCCAGGGGAGGAAGGCTCCTGCAGATGTAGCCAATACAGATGAAACTGTGAGGAGAGAAGGACAGGCAGAGGCTGCCAAGGACTGTGATGCGGGCAGGGTGGGAGGTGGTTGAGGTTAGAAACAGACACAGCCAGACAGACTCAGGGAGACAGAGAGAGACAGAAACAAGACAGAGAAACGGAGAGAGACTGCCAGAGACAGAGGCAGACAGTGAGAAGATAGAGACAGACAGAGAGAAGGACAGAGGGACAGAGAGAGGCAGAGACAGGGAAAGATAGATCCAAAGTGACAGAAACAGAGGAAGACAGAGACTGGGACAGACAAATAGAAGACAGATAGACAGAGACACAGAGTAACAGACGGCCAGAGAGAGGCAGAGACAGAGTGACTGGGGGCCAGAGAGAGGCAGACACAAGGAAAGATAGACCAAAAGACACTGAAACAGAGACACAGAGACTGGGACAGACAGTGAGAAGACGAGAAACAGAGACACAGAGAGAAAGACAGAGATGGAGAGAAAGAGACAGAGAGAGTGACAGAGAGACAGCCAGGAGAGAGACAGAGAAACAGAAAGAGGTGGAGATGGAAAGAGAAACACAGAGAGACAGAGAAACAGAGAGTGACAGAGACAAAGAGACAGACAGAGACAGGGACAGACAGTGAGGAGACAGGGAGAGACAGAAACACAGAGAGAGAGGTGCCAGGCAGGCTGGAGCTTTGGAGCTTCCAGAGGCCTGGGCAGATTCAGCTCTGGAGAGGAAGGGCAGCCTCGCTGGCAAGGCAGGGCTGTGGGCACTGGGCTGTCCACTGCAGGGTGGCGGTGCTGGTTCTGCCTGTGGGGTGGCTCCAGCCTGGCCCTTGGGATGGTGGCAGCCCCAGGGGACTGCCTCATTCTGCCACCTGACCATTCCCTGGTTCTCCTTCACCTTTGTCCCTTGCTAGCAGCAGAAGCACAGGTGGCTGTTCCGTCATCCAGCACATGCTGTGGTGCATGTCACAGAGCAAGGCGCTGAGCGGCTCTCTGGTCCCCCAACACCTGGTGACACCTTCACAAGCACATAAATCACACTCATCTTGCCCAACACAAGCACATTCACATGGGACAGATATTAATGTTCATGTTTAATCTGGAAAGAGCCATCCTGAGGTAAATATCCAGAGCAATCGGCGGTGCTCAGGTCCTGGAATGAGGTAGCCACGGGGAACCCTGGTGCACAGGGACCTAAATGGAATCACTGGTGAGTGGTGACCATGGTCCACCCTGTCTCTCACTCCCCTGCTTTCATACCCTGGGCAAGGCACTGAGCCTGGGCTTCCTCTTCTGTGGACTGGGAACAGCCCAGAAAATTGCTGTGGGCCTCTAGAGGGGTCATGCATGGGAAACAGTGAGCCAGGGCCTGCCACACAGACATGCCCCGTGGAAGGTGACTTTTCTGGCGGCTCGGGTGTCAACCATACCCCTGCTGCCTTGGCAGGCTTTCTCAGCTCTGCGTAGCTGTCCGACACTTGGACCACTGTACGCGGCTCAATCTCCATTTCTGTGAGATGCTCCCTCACCCGAGAGGACTGGCTACCTCTCTGAGCCCCACACGCTGCCCTGTACTGAAGCTTTGTTGCATACAATTGCAAATCTGTAAATGTCACTGTGTCCAGTGGGCCTTCATTGACTGGCCCTGTGTGGTATTTTATTTTGCCCTGGTTCATTTTTTTTCGGAACCTTTATTACAACTTGTAATGATCCACTTTTTTTTCCCATCTCTGGTACTAGATGGTGACTCCAGGGTGGTGGCCAGGAGGTTCTTGGTTTTAGTTCTGGATCTCCAGAAACAGACCTGAGACAAAAATCTGGCATCCAAGACAAAATCTTGGGTGGGAGGTGATCCCAGGAGGCCTGTGAGGGAGTGGGAAACCAGAAGGAAGAAGAGAGATCAGGGTCCCATCATGGGCACAAGGACTCATCTGCTCAGAGGAGAGGGGGTATGAGACAAGCCTCCAAGGTGTCCCGCTCTAGAGGTGAGGAAGCCAGTATTTATTCACCAGGCCCAGGATGATCTCAGCGTCTGGATATCTGTGCCAGGTGGGCACCTGCCCCTCCCCTGAGGGGATGCCTTCCCACCCCTCTTCACCCTGGCCTCCACGGATCTTCCCACTTCTCTTGGGGTGACGATGCTATTGTGTCTGCCTCCCAGTCTCTTTTGGTCTCTGGGCACACAGCTCAGGAGTGGCTCCTGAGGACAAGCCCCGCATCTGGGGAGGGGAAGCACATGCTGCACTCAGAGACCTTTCCACAAGAAGTGTTCCATGAACAGGATCTGGGGAAAAAAATAAACTCCAGGGTGACAAGAGCTAGAAGAAGGATTGAGGACTATTCTATGGGGTCACCTAGATCTGGGTGTGAGAGAAGCAGGGAAGGCATCTCCAAGGAGGGGCAAGGGCCTGGGTGTGAAATCACACAGGATCTGTCCCCAAGCGAAGGAGGAGACAGGCAGATGCAGCTGGAGAAACAGCATGGGTGGAGTCTGTGGGGCCAGAGGGAACAGGGCATATCCAAGGACAGCTAGAGGTCCCCAGAGCTGCCTGGGGATGGAGGGTGCAGTGGGGGGCCCGGAGGGAGGGAGGCAGCAGGAGTTCGGTGGGGTCTTGGCCACAGTCTAGGTACTTGGGATTAGCCCTGTGGTTATCTGTGAGCTGCTAAGGAACCTTACCTGGTAGGTGATGTGATGGTAAATGTGTGATTTAAGACGTGGATCTGTTTGGCAGCCTTCGAAGGGAGGGCAGGAGGGTGCATGAAGGGACACAGATGCCCCAGCCCCGGGGTGGCAGGTGGATTTAGGTGAGAGGTGGGAGGTCCCTGTCTGAAGCCATCTTGGGGATGGAGAGGAGAGAGGCAAATGTGGACACTCAGCCCCGGTCCGAAAGGATGTTCCACCCCACATGGAGAGACAAGGTAAGGAGGGGTAATTCCCGGCCGAGGGGGCACCGAGCAAAGGCATGGAGGTGGGAGAGTCCAGGAATGGCGGGAGCCTTCTGCTGTGCCGCCGAGTGTGGTCATGATGAAGACTGACATCCGGAGTGTTTAGAAACCACTGCAGCCATTTGACAGAGTCATGGAGTATGACTGTTCAATCCAATAACACAAAATTGGGGGCTTGTATTTTGTATGGCTTTTCTTTTAATTTCCTTTTTCGCATAATTCAAGTTTTATTGAATTCTGCAAAAGTATTGGCCCGCGACTGATGGGAAACAAAACACCTGGTCTTTCTCTGCAGCTGGTGGGGGTTGGGGTGGGAGGCATCGGTCCAAGTGCCCTCTCCCATCAGCTTCCATAAGCTCTTCCTCATCCCAGAGTTTTATTTTCTCTTCATGCCAGAAAAATCCCTCCCAACACTGATGTCAGCAAGCAAAGCAGAATGTCCCCACCCCCAACACTCTGTCCCCAGATTCTCCTAGCCCCAAAGACATATCTTAGCTCAGATGAGGGAGAGACCCCCCACCAGCTCAGGCTGAAAGCGAATATTGTTCAGTCTGTCATCCCTGGGGCCAAGCCCGTCTAGGGGGACTGTGCGGTGACCGCAGCTGGCAGCTCCCAACCTCCAGTCCCTGCTGTCAGCGGCCAAGGCCTTGGAGGTCATTAATGTGGATCAGTGCTAATGGGCTTTTTGTGCTGGCTTTGTCCCCTAGCACTATTTTAAACTCATTTTGGACTTTGAATTGTCCAAATACATTTTGATGCATTTGTGAGAAAGGACATAAATAAACCCTTCTGTGCAGCTCCTCGGAAACCAGCTTCTCATGGCTCGATTTGCTTTGCTGAGAGTCGAGCATTTCCTGCAACTTACCAAGATGGGCTGAGGTCTGCCCAGCTTCCAGAGTGGCACCTCCACACGTACTCATTTCAGTGACACCAACTAAAGCAGTGCCCATTCTCCTGGTAGAGTTTCAGGGGGACCCCCTCTCATCCCCACACAAAGACCATGGCAGCCCAACAGCTGAGCACCTCCTGTGTACAGGCACTTGGAAGCTCACGATGGGGCAGGCACTGTGGGAAAAGCAAAATGAGAGGCTGATAGTCCAGTATCCAAGATCCTTCAGTGAACTGCAGTGACTGTGAACACATAGGAATCCAAGAGATACACGCCCACAGGCCAACCCCTGGTTTGGGGACAGCCAGTCATTTATGAACACATTCCCCAGGCAGTGTGTGGCCTGAATACACGTGCTGAGTCCCTGCCTGTTATCTGAACCCTGCTCAGAAGGCAGCCAAGATGGGAGACGTGGCAGGTGGCTGTGCAGGCGGCAGATGCCACAAGCCACAGCTGTCTCTTTGACAGAGGCAAGGGCTTCCTTATATGAGCAGTTCCCTAAGTCACTCAGGTCTGGAGGCCAGGGATTCTGGCCATGCTTCTCATCTTGGCTTAGCCCCCAGTGCAGCATGGGCCTGAACCATGTTCTGGATTCCTTTAAACACCTCCTGAGCACTTGGTGTGCTTAGGACTTGAGCCAGACTTGGGGTTGCTGAGGGAGTAGAGTTCAGCTTATGTCTGGGAGGGTCTCCGGTTGGCAGAGGAGAAGCTCCTGGGCTGTGGGTACCAGTACAGGGCCATGGTCCAGCCTTTGGTGCTGCAAAGAACCCCACCTAAGTCACTCAGACATGTCACTATCTTTAAGAGGGAGAATGAGGAATGGAGTCAGTCTCAAATGTAGGAGAGGCACTGACTCAATATCTCCAATCAGAGGAAATCAGAAGGCTCCTTATTTCAAAAATCTCTATACACCAAACGCCATGATTGGCCCAATGGCTCACCAGTCTTCAGATCAAGTGTGGCCTGAGTGTTCTTTTAAAGTGTGGCTTCCTAGTATAGAGAATCTCCATGTCCCATCACATTGGTTTGGATGTGTGTATCAGGCTCATTCATCTCTCATGAGAATGTGTAGAGTTTAGGAATCTCTAAAGAAATCCCTGGACATAAGCTGGTGTCTTGGGCTTGGGTAGTATTAGATAAAACGAAAACACAGACAGGTTTAACATGCTTAGGGGCAAGTATTTCCAGGACTTGGGGATTTATTCAGTGTGGGAGTGAGAAGGAGGAAGACACTGACAAGGACTCCTGGCTTCCATCCTGGGGTCCCTGCAAATGGTGGGTTGGATAGGAGGTTCTGAGTTCCACTTTCAGCATGTTCACTCTAAGTGGCTGAGACGATGGCCAGTGAAGACTGTTGACTCTAGGAGCCTGAAGCTACAGGTCTGGCTATGGAGCTGGATTTAGATGTGGTTTGCACAGAGAGGACATGAGGCCATGGGAGTAGAGAAAATCTGCAGAATGCGACCACTATAAACAGAGCTGCATGCCTTTTGCCCTGGAAATTCTCCTTCTAAAAAGGTATTCCAAGGAAATCATCAGAAATGTGCAGGAGGGTATGCCTAAGGATAATCATGGCAGAGCTATTTGTGCTTATAAAAACTGGAAGTACCCAAACTTTCCAACAGAAGGGCAAAGTCGGATTTTGTTCCAAAGCATGGAATACAACCTAACCACAATTACACCGGTCCATCATGGTGTGGAATGCTAAAGTGCTGGGAGGAGCAAGCCAGCTCCAGAAATACACAGGAGGCAATGGGTTTGTGTAGGCACACGTGCATACTCACACAGAAAACATCCTGGAAGGTCACACACTGAAATGTTAGTTCTGATGATCTGTGAGTGGTAAATTTGAAGATGAATTGGGATTTTCTCATTTTCTTCTTTCCTATGTATTTTTTTCTTTACATTGATTCTGAGCCTCTTTTAATTAGGAAAAAAAATGTTTTGCGTAAAGCCTCCCTTTTGGTTCACTAGAGACAGCACCACAGCAGAGCTGGGAACAGTTGTTTTAACATCCCCCTCCCTGACTTTACCTCCGGTAAATGGGCCTCTGCAGAAATTCCACAGAGAGGCCCCCTGCCCTCACATTACATTGCCAATTTCACCCTGAGCACTCTGCATAAACACCATTCCAGAGCATTAGGTCACAGCCATTAGCATGGCAGTTATGTGCCGGCTTTTCCTCTCAGTTTACAGCCCTTATCATCTGCAACTCTGCTTTAAGAACTTAAAATTATGGTCCGCCCATAGCCTACATAAACGTTCAAGAAAGTCTTACCATTTAGACAGCTGTAAAATGCATCTGACAGTGTGACACTCACGTGCAGCTTCCTAAAGTGTATGCTAACGAATCAGCTGTCCTGTCTTCCCAGAAGCCCCCGAGCTTCCAGGAGCCAATATCTCCTTGGAACAATGCTCAGGAGCCATTGAGACCAGGCACAAGCACAGCTCGCACAGTCACTAATGCTGCTTTTCTTGGGATGGAAAACCAGGGCCTTTTCTGGACTCTAACAGCATCAAGTTAAAGCTCAGAAGTTGCTCAAAGTATCCTCTTCCTTAATGATCCCAGTATGTAAACTGAAGCTTCCTAAACTTTCCAAATTAAAGACCCTTCCCATTGCCACCTGCCACCAGCAGCATTGATGAAATGCCCTCTGGCACTGAAACCATTAGTGTTTGGCACAAACACAATGAAATTCTTGTTTGCCTCCGAAGTGTCTTGTAAAAACTTATCCCTTTTATACTGTGGTCCCATTTTCCTGGCAATGCAGATGGTAAAAAAAGCCATCCATCCTGAGGGGGATGGCCCAGATCACACATCATGCATGGCCTGTGGTTCAGATCCAGTCTGCAGTGGCATCATTGCATATTTAAATTTTGGGTTTTTACTAATTTATTTATTTATCTGTTTTTTAGAGACAGGATCACCTTCAGTTGCCCAGGTTGGAGTGCAGTGGCATTATTATCACAGCTCACTGCAGCCTCCAACTCCTGAGCTCAAGTGATCCTCCCACCTCAGCCTCCTAAGTAGCTGGGACTTACAAGCACGTGCCACCATGCCTGGCTAATTTTAAAAAATTGTTTTTGTAGAGACAGGGTCTCACTGTGTTGTCCAGGTCTCGAACTCCTGAGAAAAAGCAATCCCCTCACCTGGGCCTCCTAAAGCTCTGAAATTACGGGCGTGAGCCTGACTCTTCACCAATATTTTTAAAACTTAGAGATTTCACAGAAAAACCACAACATTCATTCTCTTGAGAAAATTCAGAAGATGTGAAACACTGGGCATTTTAGCAGCTGCTGCTCCTTTTAGACAAAGCATATGCTTCCCGTTGACCGCTATGCAGTGGACCAAATGCTTGTGCCTCCACCCCCCCACCTCAAGTTCACATGCTGAAATCCTAACTCCCAAAGTGATGGCATTGGAGCTGGGGCCTTCAGTAAATAAGCAGGTCATGAGGGTGTGAGACCTCATAAATGGGATTAGCACCCTTACAAAAGAGACCCCCACCCCCACCTAAAGAGCTTCCTCCCTGTCTTCCTGCCGTGTGAAGATGCAACAAGAAATCAGCTGCCTGCAACCCGAAAGAGGGCGCTCACCAAAACCTGAGCATGCTGGCACCCTCACCTTGGACTTGTAGCCTCTAGAACTGTGAGAAATGATGGTTGCTTGTTAGAGCTACTCAGGGTATAGCACTTTGCTGTAGCAGCCCAAACTGACCAGGATACCCTGCCTACCCAGCCAATTTCAGCCATGAACTGACCAGGACACCCCCGCCTGCCCCACCCGTTTCAACCTTGAACTGACCAAGATGCCTCGCCTGCCTCGCCCATTTCAGCCCAAACTGACCAGGATGCCCCCCCTGTCTGGACTGTTTCAGCCTGAACTGACCAGGATGCCCCACCTGCCTAGACTGTTTCAGTCCTGACTGATGCCTATGTAGCTTTGGGAAGCATCACTGCACCTCCTCCTCCCCACACACCCCAGTGGGGGAAGAGGAGAGAAAATATGCCTCTTTCCTGGCTCTTCACTGGAGTCTTAGTGATTTGGTGATTTCCAAGGACAGGCCTCCGGGAGCTCAGCGCCGCTCTCCTGTTACTGGGCAGTTAGGTGTGGGAAGGAACACACTGACAACCCATTTTTCTTCAAGAAAATCCCATTCACCACCCTTGACCTTAGATTGCTCAGCCCAGGGGCGTACATGGGGTAAGTGGTAGTCACAGGGACAGTAAGGTGAGCCCAGTCTGTGTCCAGCGACTATTTCTTCTTCAGATAGTTGAGAATTTAAATGTGAATGCAAATGTTATGCAAATGAAATTACACCTAAGGCAATTTACAAAGACCAACTATTAGATCAGAACCTCCTGTTTAACACAGCCTGCCCAAAATAATTGAGACTATTCCAATCTTTTGGGCAAGGATGTCGACACACTGCCAGTGCCTCTGGAGTTAAAGTGGAGCGCTGTCTTTGGGATTAGGAGCCAGTTCTGGATACAAACACAACCGTCTGGCAGGCTTTGGCCTGCAGGAGAAATGTGTCTTGTCCCATGAGAAAGACATCCCCAGGCTCACCTGAGGAGTCAGAATTGCTGGTGTGGGCCCAGGTGTCTCTAAATTGATCACCGCCTCTGATAGACTATTCTAAGCCACAGCCGTCTCATGGATAAATTAAACATTCTGTGTGAAGGACATGCATGTCCTTAACAGAACAGTGAAGCTGCTGATTTATTTCTATTCTCAGCCACCCTCAGAGCACCCCAGTACCTACCCCATGTCCCAGCCTCATGGGGCCTTGCTCTCGTCTGCCTGTTAGCTAATCTGGGCTAAGAAGATGTACCACACAAAAAGAAAGGAAGAATGCAGGCTTTTAAATGAAATGCCCAATTTGTAACTGTTGGCTACCAATGCAATTAGTTAGAAGCTAGTTCTCAGACAGGTGGGACAGTTCTTCTCCTACCAAGCATGTGTCAAAGCGTGCTTGTTTTTCCTGACTCTTTGTTTTTCTAAGAAAGCATGCTTTCTTCTTCTAAGAAAATCTAGCAAATAAAATGTTATTCTCCTCATGTTAACTAGAAGAGTCCCTCGCCTCCAAATCAACTCTATTCCCAAATGTTGAAAGACTTGAAATTCCAGGAGTAGATTAAGGGCATCCCCGAGTCCTTTACTATGGGAACAGACCTCACCCCCACTGCTGTGGTAACTGCAGGGAGCCGCTTCACTCATGCCATCACTTGGCTTCTGTAGACTCTTGAGTCTGCAACCTCTGAACAGGGCCGATCTCAAACTGGGCCTCAGTTTGAGGGGTTTCACCCACAAGTGACTCGAGGCCAGCACTGAAGACTACTGTGCAGGACTGCACTCTGTCACAGGATAGACCTGCTACCTCCAGAGGCATCCCACCCCTGTTCGTCTCATCCTGGGCACTGTTTCTGCTCAGTTCTCAATGGTAGGCTTTTGGCCCTCTGAAGCCAGAGAACCAAACCCACTGAGAATTTATTTCTTCTCATTAGAGATTTCTGGATTCACATAAATAATTAACTCAGAAGGAAGACACACACTCCTCTCAAATGGGAGGTTAAAATCAGGGAGAGCTCCTTCCCAAGTTTCTAGGCCCATCTGTTGCCATCAGTGGAAATGATTTGGAAACTGCTTTCGCCCTGATTCTGGGGACTTGAGCCATGCAGTCATCCCTCTAGACAAGACTGCAGGGAAAGTTGGAGGCTCCATATAGAGTGTGTGATGGTCAATTTTGTGTGTCAATTTGACTAGGCTAAGGGATGCCCAAAGAGCTGGTGGAAACTTATTTCTGGGTATCTCTTTTTTTCTTTCTTTCTTTCTTTCTTTTTTTATTTTTATTTTATTTTATTTTATTTTATTTTATTTTATTTTATTTTATTTTATTTTTATTTTTTTGAGATGGAGTTTTGCTCTTGTTGCCCAGGCTGGAGTGCAATGGCGCAATCTCGGCTCACTGCAACCTCCGCGTCCTGGGTTCAAGCGATTCTCCTGCCTCAGTCTCCCGAGTAGCTGGGACTACAGGCATGCGCCACCACGCCTGGCTAATTTTGTATTTTTAATAGAGACGGGGTTTCTCCATGTTGGTCAGGCTGGTCTCGATCTCCTGACCTCAGGTGATCTGCCCACCTCAGTCTCCCAAAGTGCTAGGATTACAGGTGTGAGCCACCGTGCCCAGCCATTTCTGGTTATCTCTATGCAGGTGTTTCCAGAAGAGATTAGCCTTAGAATCAGTAGACTGAGTAAGGATCTGCCCTCACCAAGGTGGGCTGACATCATCCAATCATTGAGGGCCCAGATAGAGCATAAAAGCAGAGGAAGAATGAATTCTCTCTCTCCTTGGGCTCAGACCTCCATCTTTTCTTGCCCTTAGACATTGGAGCTTCAGGTTCTTGGACCTTTGGATTCCAGGACTTACAACAGTGCTCCTTGGTTCTCAGGCCTTTGGTCTCAAAGTGGGAGTTGCACCATTGGTTCCCCCAGTTCTCAGGGCTTTGGCCTCAGACTGAACTTTACCACCAGCCCTCCTGGTTCTGCTGTTTGCAGGTGGCTTATGGTGGGACTTCCTGGCCTTCATAATCATGTCAGCAAATTCCCATCATAAATCTCTCCTTATATACCTAATTCTATCCATCCATCCATCCATCCATCCACCCACCCACACACCCACCCATCTATTCATCCATTCATCCACACATCTACCTACCTATCTACCTACACATATAAGTCTTACTCATTCTGTTTCTCTGGGGAATTCTGACTGATACAGAGGACTTCATTGAGATCACAAGCCATGCTTTTAAAGAACCACTGGGCCTGGGCTGCTTCTGACTCTGAATACCCCATGGTATAAGACAGGAATAATAATATCTACTTTACTTTGACTCTGTGAACATTAGATGAGGTAACATCTTATAAAGCTCTGCTCTTAATAAGCAACATCTGCAACTGTTGTTGCTGCTGTTATTTTTATGTCAGTCAAGGTTTTTTAATTGCAAGCAACAGAAATCAACTCTGGTTAGCTTATGCAAAAGTGAAATTTAATGGGAAGATATTAGAGAATGCATCAAATCAAAGGAACACCCAGATAGAGACATGCAAGAAACAGAAACAAGGGCCACTCCACGGACCCAGGCAGGTGGGGCTAATTGGCAGCTCATCAACCCTAACCATTCTATTCATCCTTGCCTCATGTACCTTGAGAGTCGAAGTCCCAAGAGAGAAGTCAATTGGGCTGTCTTTTGTCACATGCCTGTTCCTTGCCTAATGCAGTGAGAGTGGCAGGGTGCCCTGGTTGACAATCTCAGCCAGCCTGCGTGCAACAGAACAGAGGGAACCAAAGGGAACCAGGGATCCTTTTGCCAGAAGAAGGCATGGATGCTACACAAAATAAGCACATCTGATGCAAACCATCTTTGACATGTGCAGAAGCTCACTGTCCTCTGTTCTTGGTATGACCGGATGATGTAGGCAGAGCAGCCAGAGGCATGACCATCAGCTTTCATTCCTCAGGAATGGGATTTTTCTTTTTGTTTTTTTTTATTATACTTTATGTTCTTGGGTACATGTGCACAACATGCAGGTTTGTTACATATGTATACATGTGCCATGTTGGTGTGCTGCACCCGTTAACTCATCATTTACATTAGGTATATCTCCTAATACTATCCCTCCCCCTCCCCTCACCCCACAACAGGCCCTGGTGTGTGATGTTCTCCTTCCTGTGTCCAAGTGTTCTCATTGTTCAATTCCCACCTATGAGTGAGAATATGCGGTGTTTGATTTTCTGTTCTTGCGATAGTTTGCTGAGAATGATGGTTTCCAGCTGCATCCATGTCCTTACAAAGGACATGAACTCATCCTTTTTTATGGCTGCATAGTATTCCGTGGTGTATATGTGCCACATTTTCTTAATCTAGTCTGTCACTGATGGACATTTGGGTTGGTTCCAAGTCTTTGCTATTGTGAATAGTGCTGCAGTAAACATATGTGTGCATATGTCTTTATAGCAGCATGATTTATAATCCTTTGGGTATATATCCAGTAATGGGATGCCTGGGTCAAAGGGAATTTCTAGTTCTAGATCCTTGAGGAATCGCCACACTGTCTTCCACAATGGTTGATGTAGTTTACAGTTCCACCAACAGTGTAAAAGGGTTCCTATTTCTCCACATCCTCTCCAGCACCTGTTGTTTCCTGACTTTTTAATGATTGCCATTCTAACTGGTTTGAGATGGTATCTCATTGTGGTTTTGATTTGCATTTCTCTGATGGCGAGTGATGATGAGCATTTTTTCATGTCTGTTGGCTGCATAAATGTCTTCTTTTGAGAAGTGTCTGTTCATATCCTTTGCCCACTTTTTGATGGGGTTGTTTGTTTTTTTCTTGTAAATTTGTTTAAGTTCTTTGAAGGTTCTGGATATTAGCCCTTTGTCAGATGAGTAGATTGCAACAATTTTCTCCCATTCTGTAGGTTGCCTGTTCACTCTGATGGAAGTTTCTTTTGCTGTGCAGAAGCTCTCGAGTTTAATTAGATCCCATTTGTCAATTTTGGCTTTTGTTGCCATTGCTTTTGGTGTTTTAGACATGAAGTCCTTGCCCATGCCTATGTCCTAAATGGTATTGCCTAGGTTTTCTTCTAGCATTTTTATGGTTTTAGATCTAACATTTAAGTCTCTAATCCATCTTGAATTAATTTTTGTATAAGGTGTAAGGAAGGGATCCAGTTTCAGCTTTCTACTTATGGCTAGCCAGTTTTCAAGAACAGGATTTTTCTTGTGCACTTCTCTTTTCTTATGCATACTCCTCAATCACCTTAGCCCCAGAGCCTGCCCAGCCAGACTTAGCAGGACTGAGTTACACCGTACCCCGTGGCAGAAATGTCACAATCATTCAGGAGCATCCACATTTGGGCTGGGATGACAGTACAAATCCTGCAGTAGTTTAACACCTGCTCTGCTTTTATGCTGTTATTAAAGAGTTTTAGCTTAAATATTTGAGGTGTGGACTCTGCTCCCTCATGCATATGGGGGTGCAGAATTTCCCACCTGTTGGAGTCTTGGCTCACTGGTTGGTGGGATCTGAAATGGCCTCTTTATGAAAAAGGGTAAATTTCTTATTACAGCCTAATGAATAAAGTGCATATGATCCAGCTGCGGCAGCTCCCCACTCCCCTCACCTTCCCAGGGAAACTCATCCTGGTGGTAATTGGGGGAATGTAAATGCTGTTTCATAGCTTAATTTTCAGATGTTTTGAAAGACAATATCTGCAGCAATAAAAGGCTCAAACACATCTGAGGTATATTTTGTCTCTTGTCCTAATTATACTAATAAATAAATAGTATTTGTTTCCCTGCACTGTAAAATTAAATATCTTTCTGAATATCTCCCCTCCTATTTTAATGAGGAGAAAGATGCTCCCTTGATGAGAATGACACTCTAGATGAAAAACAGGAAAGAACAAAGAACATTAAACATCTAAATACAGTAACATGAGAAGAACTGTTTCCTAAGTTCTGAGTATGATCTCTGGGTGGGATATTCTCTTTTTCATCCTCTTTGTCTGGAGAAAATGTCTCTCAAATATACGCTGTTTGGGGTCTCTGGAAATTTGAGTCCTCAAGGGAATTACTGTTGCCTCACCTACAGAGGGCACCTCGTGGGGTATCCTCGAACATTGCCAAGTCTTGGCACCCAGGAACCAAATCTCCGTGTAACTTCTGGGGAAATTGTGAGAACAGGGATCTTTCCATCTTACTTTCCATCATCTCCTGAGTGCCCAAAGCAGTGTCCAGCCGGTAACAGGTGCCCAGCTATGCCACATTTGTTTCAGGAGCACTGCTGTGGCCCTGACAAATCTCATGTTCAAGTTGGATCCCAGCACTGGGGGTGGGGCCTGATGGGAGGTATCTGGGTCATGGCTGTGGATCCCCCACGTGTGGCTTGGTGTGATTCTCACTCTTAGTTCCTGTGAGAAGTGGCTGCTGAAAAGAGCCTGGCACCTCTCCTGTCTTGCTCTCTTGCCCTGTGATCTCTGCACATGTTGGCTCCCCCTTCACCTTTCCCTCTGAGTGGAAGCTTCCTGAGGCCTCACCAGAAGCAGATGCTGGCACCATGCTATCTGTACAGCCTGCAGAACCATGAGCCAAATCAACCTCTTTTCTTTATAAATTACCCAGTTTCAGGTATTCCTTTATAGGAACATGGACTGCGACAAGCACAAATCCCAGGAACTGGGCAGACATCTGTTTTCCATAGGCTGATGGTTGAGGTCACAGCTCTGCCCCTCAGTGACTGGCAGGTTTGCAGCAAGCTCCATTCTCCATGTGTTAAATGGGGATAGTCCCAAAGAAAGACAGCTGTGAGCTGAATTATTTTTATTAAGTTGTCTATCCAGACCTCAGTCTCTCCATCCACAAAAGAGGGATGTGAGATGAGATAACAATGAAAGTCCATCCACCTCGGACACAGTGACACTGAATAAAAGGTTCTTAGTACACTGACTCAGAAACTCCTCAAACTAACTGCCAAAGTGCATGGGCTCATCCCCCTGCCCTGCTCCCATGCTGCTGCTGGCTGGAGGGCTGTCCCGATGTCCAGTTGGCAGCCAAGGCCATGCCTGTGCCTGCGCCACTGCCAGCCCTGCCCTACGACTCCTCTCTGGACTCATGTCCACATCACAGCTGATGGTGAAATCCAGCTCCAGCGTGTCGTATTTGAGGAACTTATTTCTCACTAACCACACTGGCCCACAGGCAAGGCAATTAAGGGTGTTCATCCGTTTGCTAACACCACCCCCCCAACTCCCCGCAGTGCCCTGGGAGTGGGAAGGTGGCAGAGCTGCTATGCTTCAAAGCAGTCTCCCTGTTTCCACTCCAGAGTCCACTTGGCACTGCTTGAAACGCCCTGGATGTTTGTTCTGAAAGATTATTGGGAAGCAGTGTGACACCACATGCAGCTCTGCTGGGCATGCTGCACTGCCTACAACAGAATGGGAATGCACGCTCCCTGCCGCCGAGTGGGAAAGCCCACCCAGCTCTGAGCCAAGCGTGACTCACAGCTCCCCGACCTCTCTGATCCCATGGAGCTGAGGCCACTGGGCTTTGGTGAATGTTATCTAATGTCTCACATGGAAGAACTTGCCTACCCCCAAGGACAGGGGTTCTAAGTCCCAGGGCCAGAGAGGGGCAGGGTGGTCTATACCCTTGCCTCCATGCTGCTGCTTTCTGAAAACATAGGCTGCAGAAACTAGCAAGTCTCTCAAGTCTGGAATCTTGGGTGGGCATCTCCAAATGTTCCTCTTCCTTCTCAACAGGTCCAGACCTGGCCCTCAGATTCCCCGGAAGAGGATGTGTCAGGTTCTTGCAGGAGTTTGTGGCTACCTGTGAATTATCATGTCAAGAAGCAAATTTTACTGTAATCCCAGCACTTTGGGAGGCCGAGACGGGCGGATCACGAGGTCAGGAGATCGAGACCATCCTGGCTAACACGGTGAAACCCCATCTCTACTAAAAAATACAAAAAACTAGCCGGGCGAGGTGGTGGGCGTCTGTAGTCCCAGCTACTCGGGAGGCTGAGGCAGAAGAATGGCGTAAACCCGGGAGGTGGAGCTTGCAGTGAGCCGAGATAGCGCCACTGCACTCCAGCCTGGGCGACAGAGCAAGACTCCGTCTCAAAAAAAAAAAAAAAAAAAAAAAAAAAGAAGCAAATTTTATATCCACTCTTGTGCTTTGCTGAGCCCTACCCTGGTGTTTGACTCAGATGCTGCTGTCCGCAGAAACTGGTGCATCTGTTGAAACTGGCCCGATTTTCCCATAGAACTGATGTTTGTGGGTTTTTTGAATAAATATAGAAATTGACCCTCCCAGTCTTGAAGCTTGAGAGATTTACATTTGTCCGATTTCCTTTTTCAGGAAGCTGACCATCAGGCTTTCCAGGTAGTATCAGGGAGCTAAAGCTTTCCAGATAATTGCATCCAGATGGTGAGACCACCTGCTGCCTGTTACCAGCTCCTGTATAAATGAACCCCTGACAATAGTCACTTAGGGAGATGAATTTGAGACTTGTCTCCCATCTTCTGGCTGATGTCACCCACAACAAAGCCTTTCTTCCCTGGCAATATTGATTGTCTCAGTGATTGGCTTTCTGTGCAGCAAGCAACTGGATCTAAGCTGAATCCTAGGTGTGCAGCAACAATATCGGAGCCAAGAGAGTCCCCTTTAACCCAGGTGTGACTTAGCAGCTCCTTCTCTTTGTGACACTGTCTCTGCACTTCTCTCTCTCTTTATCCATCCTTTTGAAGAAAAAGGGGAATAAATACCAAGAGAATCACAATCACCGCCTCCCTGCAGGGGATTCACCCCCCACCTCCCATCTGAAGGTGTTTGCATAGAGCATGAGGAGAGGAGAGCTCTTTCCTGGCCATATGACCCCTCATTCTTAGAATCCTGGAGATGATTCAATGAACTTTGTTTCCAGTGATAAAACTCAAAATAAACAGAATTAAGTGAAAAATTGGGCATTGGACCCCTGTAAAAACACTGTATCTCCTTTCACTCCTGCCTCCCTGAAGGCCATCTTCTCTCAGCTTCTGCCTGTATGAAGTCTCCACCAGCCCTCTACCCTCCTTCCAGAACTAGTTTCTTCTTGTCTGGTATGTTTATAGCCCCAGGTGTGGCTTACTTCCTCTGTCATTTTCCACTGTTGGCTAGAGAAGGGATAGCATGACCTTTAGTCTTGGTTGCAATCTGCCTTATTTTATGTTTTCTTCAACTGTTCCTGAGCATCTAAAGTACATGAGGCATATTTTATACTGCAAAAGACAATCTGCAGAAGCCCTCATTGGTGCGTGGGAAGAAAATTATGTCATTGGGTTGACATAAAATATTCCTATCCTTATGGGTCTCCCACGTTTCTGTATGTCTTGTGAGGAGAGCGACTGGCTGCCTTTGTTCAGGACAATCTTAAAAAGAATCACTGTATAGTGAACACCCTTGGAAGATAAAGAGAATGTCTCCCTCTGGAGCAAAGGCTAGGTTTGCTTACTGCCCAAATATAAAAGATCCAGGTTCTCAAAGCTCAGAGCTCCTCTCCTACAACACATCCACTGAGTTTGCAAATGTCACGCGGCTTTTACATCACCATGTGGGAGTCAGGGCTCAAGAAACTAGCATAAGAAAATGTTGATACTTGGGCTATTGCTATTTCTGTGAGTAATAAAGTTCTTTGTCTCTGACCTAGGAGTCTTTTGTCCTCTGCCAATGTCCATGAAATTGTGGTAGGCTAATTGTGATGTTGTAAAATATATATTTGGTCTTTGACACCATTTCCTGGCATACAACTCCTAAATTCCTTGGACTCTTCCAAGTGATGTCTTATTGTATGCTTGGAATGTCTTATTGTATGCTAATGAATTGACTGATGGCTGGGAGCTCCTATATAGCTTCAAGATAGAAGCTGGACATTGGAAAGACCAAGGCAGGATTAGAGTGTTGGGACTTTCAGCCCCACCCCCAAGCTCCAGGAAGCGGAGAGGTGCTGAAGTTAAGTGGATAACCAATGACCAGTGATTTAGGCAATCATGCTTATGTAATGAAGCCTGGGTAAAAACCCATAAGAAAAGAGTTCTTCTCCTAGTTTCTGAAAAGCCTCCAGATAGACAAATACAGAGGTTCCTGCAGGATGGTGCACCCCAGAGAGGGCACAGAAGCTCTCCATCCCTTTCCCCATACCTTACCCTACACATTTCTTCATCTGTATCCTTTGAAATACTCTTTATAATACACTGGTAAATGTAAGTAAGTGTTCCTCTGAGTTCTGTGAGCCATTCTAGCAAATTGATTGAACCCAAAGAGGAGGTCTTGGGAACCCCCAACTTGAAACCAATTGGTCAGAAGTTGGGGTTCCCAAGGTCCCCTCTTTGGGTTCAATTACCCTGCTAGAGTGGCTCACAGAATGCAGAGAAACACTGATTTACATGTACCAGACTTGCTACTAGTGCCTGAAGGAGGGTGGGATGGTCTTTTGGGACTGAGTCTTCAACCTGTGGGATCTGATGTTATCTCCAGTTAGACAGTGTCAGAATTGAATTGAAAGACACCCAGCTGGTGTCTGATGCAGAATTGATTGCTTGCTTGGTGCGTGGGGAAAAAAGTGAAACATTTTGCCACTGAATTCTTCTGTGTTGATTGTTATTGAGTGCAAGAACGTGAAAAACTTTGTGTTTTTTCTACTCACTAACTTATCTTGCAAGTAGGGTAAAATCTCAGTCCCTTCAGAGTTCCTGACAGTTCTCTCTGCTAATGTAACTTTGGCTGCACAACGTTAAAAGCACATTTGTCCTCTGCCCAATCTTAGATTACAGAATCTATCATAAATGATGACTTGCCCAACCACTTCAGCTAACTGGGTTCTGCCTCCAGGGTAATAAGTAAAGGGTAGTTCCTACACACAAATCTTACATTTCATGTTAAAGTGAGTCTTTGTTTGATCCTTCCAAATGGCTCCTGACATGGTTTGTATCTGTGTCCCCACCAAATCTCATGTTGAATTGTGATCGTCAGTGTTGGAGGTAGGGCCTGGTGGCAGGTGATTAGATCATGGAGGTGGTCCTTCATAAATAGTTTAGCACCGTCCCCTTGCTGCTGTTCTCATGATAGTGAGTGAGAGATCACAAGATCTGGTTGTTTAAAAGTGTGTGGCACCTTCCCCATCTCTCCCTTCCTGCTGCTCTGACCATGTGAAGTGCTGGCTCCCCTTCACCTTCTGCCATGATTGTGAGTTTCCTGAGGCTCCCCTAGAAGCTGAGCAGATGCCAGCGTCATGCTTCCTGTACAGCCTGCAGAACTGTGAGCCAATTAAACTTCTTTTCCCATAAATTACCCATTCTCAGGTATTTCTTTAGAGCAGGGCAAGAACAAACTAGTACAGTTCCTAACGTGAGACCTGCCAGTACTGAGGAGAGGAAGGTGTTCTATGTGCATTTTCATCTGGCTTTGCTGGTAAACAGCACCCTTTCCAGATCTCCAGAGACAAGGTGGTAGGAAAAACAGAAGGTAGAGATAGAGGGTTCCAAACACTCTCTGAGGGATGGCATTGCACCTTGTCCCCTGTGAGGCCCTCACAAATAGCTGGTGTGCCCATGGTCTTCCCCAACAGTTACCACTCCTCACTGTACTCCAAGTCTCTCCATAGCCACCCCCACAACCACTGCCAGGTAGGCTCACTGGGTGTATGCCCAAAGTTTCCATATTCAAGACCAATTCCAGAAGGTCTCTCCATGAAAGAGTGGCCCCAGCCCCTCCACCACCAGGCATGGTCATCTCTCCAGGGCTCTGTCTGAAAGAGCTTTCTGCTAATGCAGTCAACTTACAGAACAGTAGGATGTGGGACAGTGAAGTTTCAATAGAATGAAAGGTCTTGAGTAAAAGCAATGCCCCGTCTGGAGCAGCAGGTCTAGAAACCAGAAGCAGGGATAGCTGAGGCAGAAAAACCCAGAAGATGAAACGGGAGAACTTCTAAGTTATCAGGTTCAAAAATGTCCCTAAGCCTTTTGTGTCCTGCTTGCCTCCTTGAAGACATGTGAAGACACATGAAGACACGTGTCTTCTCCTCCCCTCTTACGTGAAGACACGTAGGAATAGTATCTATCTGAGGCACTCACACTATGGCCATCTTCAAGTAAGGAATGGACTCTTCTGGGCCCTCTCACAGCCGTGTCCAACACTTGACTTCCCAACCCCGTCCTGAGCTCCTGTGCTGGAGAGTCTGGGCTAGGTCAGAGGGGTGGGAGAGGTGTCACAGCAGAGATGAGTACACAGGCACACTGCATGGAGCAAGAGGCGTTATAGTGTGATACAGCAAGAGGCTGTGGAAGGAACAGAGAATGAGTCCTAGGAGGGAGGTAGAGAAATCAGGGAAGGCTGCACGAGGGATGTAGCATTTGAGCTGATCCTGAAGTAGGAGAAGCCCCTGCTGGGTGGAGAGTACCCATCTTATGGAAGTGTGGGAGTCAAACTTTCACCTGCAGGAGAAGGCACTTCTCACCTGAGCTTAGGCCAAGGGACTCCCTGCTCTGAGGCCACACCACTGGCAGTGATCACATCTCTGTCCAACAGCTATCCTTTGAATGTCCACTAAGCGCCAGGCACTGAGTCAGACACTGAGAATTTTATACATTGTCAAGTCCCTGCTGCCATGGAGAAGACAGATAAACAAGTAAAAAATCATAATTTTGCATTGGAATCAGTTTGTGGAGGATATAATAAAACAGGGGAATGTGGTTAAGCACGTGTGAGTCACAGAGAGGGCCTCTCTGAGGAGGAGGCCTCTGAACATAGACCTGAATCAATGTGAAGGAGCAGCTGTGGATCTGGGGAACAATGAGTCCTGGCCCAAATGTAGGCACAGCTGTCCCAAGACTGGCATGTCTGAAAAACAGTAAGCACACACACACACACGCACATGCACACAAACATGTACACACATGCATGTACATGCACACATGCACACATGCACATACTCATACAACATACAAACATACTTATGCACATGCACACACATGCACAAGCACATACACATGCACACGTACACACATGCACATATACAATGCACACACTTATGCAATACACATGTACACACATCCCACCGGCACACAACAATACATGCACATAACACCAATGCATACACACTCCAGTGCACATTATACCAATGCACACACATGCACAACACCACGTATACACATGACATAACACATGCATACATCACATGCACACGTAACAGCACATGCCCACATACAATGCGCACACACTTGTACACGCATATACAAGGCACATGCACAACATGCACAGGCCACACCACACATGCACATGCACATGTACACACAATGCACATAAAATGCACATACAACACTTAGCCACACCACCTTGCACACACACATATATGCAGACGCATGCACATGCACGCACACATGCACACACATGCACTGTCTTATGGGGCTAGAGCAGATGGGGAAGCAGTGGGAGATGACGTCAGAGGTGTGAGTCTGACAGGGTCTGGAGAGTGCCTTGAAAACATAGAGAGACAGGAAGGACTTGACTGTGAACCCACTGCTCTGGCTGCTCAGAGGGCAAATTGTAGGGTCTAGGGTATCCCTGTGCTCACAGAAGGAGGTCTTACCCACTGGACTCTCCCCTTCAGATTCATCCAAAGCTGTTACAGCCCCGGAATCTCAGAGAATCAGGATCTTCTGTCTCAGGAGAAGAGGGGAGCTCTGGCCCCCTTGTAAGGAAGCAATTTCTAGACTCTCCTGTCTCCCTGCAGCCAACAACCCCCTTCCCAGTCCCCGCCACATCCCTGCCACCGCTCCCCCCGCCAGCCCCCGTGGCTCCCGGCATTGATGCTGGTGAGGGTGAGTGCTCCACCCAGTCCTCAGTGACCTGCAGGCTCCACTAAGTGGTTCAGAGGGACCCTGATCAGTAGGGAAGAAAGCAGAGGGGCCCTGACACAGCTCCAGGATGCTGCAGGCGGGGGGCTCTCAGTGCCTCTCAGTGCAGGCTTCTGGGAAACAGACTCCCCCTCCGCAATTCCAGTCACATTTCCTTCCTCCATAAATGGGGCCAGTGGGATATGGAGAAAATTTGTCTGGTTTAACTAGGATTACCCTGAATAAACCATTTTCCTCGTCTTGATTTACCATTGAGAAGCTGGGCCCTGATGAGGCTGTGTGAATTATGATTAGTGTCCCGCCCTGCCTGGGGTCTAATTAATTCGTGGGGCTGGACGCCTGGATAGCTCAGGGCACTCCCTGACGCTTGGGGCCAGCAGGCAGAGGCGCCCAGCACAGGTGCAACTCACTGAAGCTTCCACACTGGGCTTGGCAACCGAGTGTCACCTTCTCATTAGAGAAATAGGCAGTGAAGCCCTCCAGAGGCTCCAGCCCCCGGGATTCCTGGTCCCCAACCCCCAGTCCACAGTCCAGCGGCTCTCCTGGTGTGGAGGACAGGGCCTTCTCCATTCCGTCCCTTTCCAGCTCCTTCTCCACAGCGGGAAGGATTCCTAAGTAGCATAATTAATTAGTCACTGGAGCAAGGGAGGGGGCAGAGAGAGACCTGTAGAGGTCAGGAACATTGAAGAGCCCGCGGAACCACAGAACCAATCACTGTTCATCCCCACCTCCCTGACCCCCTTGGTCCTCCTCCTCCTCCCCAGCCCTTCCCAGACTCCCCTCACATTGACTGTCTCCCTGAGACTTTGGCGTTCCCTGAGCCTCTTAGGGAAAGGACGCTGGAACATTAGAAGGGCCTAGGAGGATGGGAAGTGAGGTGAGTGACCCCAACTGTCTGGTGTGTGCTGTTCACTAGTCGCGTGTATTTTATTTGAACTCTAGAATTTTGCAATTTGGACAATGTGAAAAAAGAAGAGTTCCCATAGAAATCCAGATTTCTGGAAAATCTGAAAACTTTGCCACGTGGGGCCTGCATTTCTCCTGGTGGCAGACTGGATTAAACAGGGACGCCTGACCCGTGTAGCCACCGTGGCCTGCACGCCTTGCTCACCTGACCAGCTCCGCCCCTGACACACCTGTGTCAGGGAAGCTCACATTCTAGACAGCAGGGCTGGGCCTGAGAGGTACCCAGAAGCCAGGCACGCAGGGACAGAGCACAAGACCTGCTCAGAAAGCCACAAAGGCCCCACCACCTTGGGGAGGAGTCACTGCTAACCAACAGTGGGAGCGGTGTGTTGCTGGCTTTCTGAAACTGGGCTGAGTGGGAGGCATTCTAGGCAGGAGAAACAGCTGGAACCAAGGCCTAGGGAAGGAAAAGCTGGGGAATTTTAATGCTAGCTAAGTTGATGTTAAATCCTAGTGACAGGCCAAGTGCGGTGGCTCATGTCTGTAATCCCAACACTTTGGAAGGCTGAGGTGAGCAGATCACTTGAGCCCAGGAGTTCCAGACCAGCCCTGGTAACGTAGCAAGATCTCATCTCTACAAAACAAAAAAATTAGCCAGATGTGGTGGTGCAAGCCTGTAGTCCTAGCTATTTGGGAGGCTGAGGCGGGAGGACTTCTTAAGCCCAAGAGGTCGAGGCTACATTGATTGCACCACTGCACTCCAGCCTGGGTTACAAAGCAAAACTCTGTCTAAAAATACATACATACATACATACATACATAAATCCTGGTGACAGAGAAGTTCTCAAAACTCCTTCTTGGACATATTTTACAATGTTTATAACATCACAGACATCCTCCATTTGACATGGCTCAAGCAGCCTCTGCTGTGAAGTGGGGTCTGGACCAGAAATAGCACCATATCACCACACATGGATGTCTGATGACTTCTTTTGCCTCAAGAACCCTGGTTTCTGTCATGAGGTCAACCTGTCAAGGAGGGAGGCACCATCTGTCCTCAGCGATGCTGGGGGCTGCCAGGGGATGTGGGCAGTCGGCACAGTTAATTCTCCTTTTTTGTTTTTTTTTTTGTTTGTTTGTTTGTTTGTTTGTTTTTTTGAGAGAGTCTTGCTCTGTCACCCAGGCTGGAGCACAATGGCACAATCTCAGCTCACTGCAACCTTGCCTTCTGGGTTCAAGTGATTCTCTTGCCTCAGCCTCCTGGGTAGCTGGGATTATAGGCGTGGACCATCATGTCTGGCTAATTTTTGTATTTTTAGTAGAGATGGGGTTTGCCATGTTGGCCAGGCTGTTCTCAAACTCCTGACCTCAAGTGATCTGCCCACCTCGGCTTCCCAAAGTGCTGGGATTACAGGTGTGAGCCACTGCACCCGGCCGCGGCACAGTTAATTCTCCAGAAAGGATCTCTTGCATATTATGCATGTATTGGGGGTGCATATGTCACAGAAGTAATAGTGACAAGCAAGTCTGTGCCTCCACGACCAAGCTGGGCTCAGAGCCTAATGAGACCTTGGTTCTCTCTGCTCCCTCCTTGCTCTCATGCCTACAGTTAGATGGAAATTCCACCTCCCGCTGCCAGGGAGGTCCAGCCAATGGCCAGCCAGCAGGCCTGTGGACCTGACACAGACATTTATGTCCCTGCAATCCTCAGAAGCTTTATGCATTATTCAGCACAGTCCCCCCAGCCATGCCCTGGCCCTGTACGGTCTCCAGAGGGTTTCCAGAGCAACATATTTTGGAGCTGAATTATAAGATCAGAGAGTTGGTGAAACTCGTGCTTTAAAACAACGCCTCTGAGATAAAATTTAATGGTGGAAGAAATACGGTATTTTGAAAACATGAAAATAAACATTCTGCAGAACCGGGATGTGAAGTCGCACAGTACAGCCTGTGAAAGCCGCTCTGTCGCAGAAGAGGTCTAATAATTTTTAATAGTCCTGTAAATCTCCCTTATGAGATGCAGCTACTGTAAACACTTCTCCATATTTTTTTCAAGTATATATGTAGTGCTGTTAGAAGTTATTAAACGTGAATGATTTTCATTGATAACTCTCATTCTGAAGGCGCTGCCAACTGGCTCAACCTAAAGACGGTAAAAGGGAAAGCGTCTCCCACAGGGTCAACCTGGGCTGCTCCTGGGATCTTCTTTCTGAACTAAAGGCAGTCTGGGACCATTCTGAACTTGCCTGGTGATCAGTGGCAAACTCATTCACTCCCTACTGCCATCTCCCAAATTATGAAATGAGAAGAAATCATTCCTGCAGTTCATTTATCATTTTTGCATGTATTAGCATGCTGGCAGGCATTTTACAAGGCTCTGGGAATAGAATGGCAAGAAAAGGAGACACCATTCCTACCTTCATGGAGCTTGTGGTTCCAAGGCAGACAGGCATGAATCAAGGGATTACAGAAGATGGTGTAAAATTGTAAATTTGGAAGTACTGTAAAGGGAAAATAACACAGGTCATGGGTTGGGGAACCATCACGGGAGATGCCCAGTCATCAAGGTCTGAGAAAGCTTCCTCTCAGCGGAAACCCTTGTGTTGACACCTATGAGATCCGTAAGACGGGAAGAGACCAAATAGGCCAAAAGGGGAGAAAAACAATGAAAGCAGGAAGAGCACCAGCAAGGCCAATGTGTCGGAAGAGGAGTAAGACATGTTGGAAGTGAAAAAAGGCTGGGTGGCTGGGGAAAAATGTCTGATGGGAAACATGGTCAGAGAGGAGTCTGGGGAGGAAGACAAGAGCCCCGCCAAGGAGGGTCTTGTAGGACAACTGGTGTGTCTCCATCCCATGGTCAGGGGAGGGCCTTTGGAAGGTTTGCAGCAGAGTAGGGAGGGATGCTATAGACGAGTATGCTGTTGAAGTGATCACTCCAGCTGCAACGTGATACAGAGACTGAAGGGGGTTCCGAGTGTCAGCAGATGGACCAGCAAGGATGCTGCTGCGTGGCTCAGACAGCAGTGAATTCAGGAGGGATGAAGAGGTGTCAAGGGTGGGGCGGGGTGGTCCTCAGGCTTCTAGACTGTACCATTAAATGAAGGGTGGCTCCATTCACTGAAATAGAAACATGGCAGAATACCAGGGTTGTGGGGTGAAGGTCATGAGTTTGTTTTTGGACCACTGAGTTTGGGATGTCTATGAGAGAGATACTAAGTTAACTCCCCACTCAGGCATGGAGCATGAAGGAAAGTCCTGGAATGAAGGTGTAAATTTGTAAGCTCTCTGTATGCAGATAGTGATTGAAGCTATGAGCATACATGCAGCTTTCTTGAGAGATGATATAATAAGAAAACAGAAATGAATTCATCCCTGTGAAGGCCATCATTTGGCGAAATCGTTCTCCATCTAGATTGCACATGAGAGTCATGTGGACAGCTTTAGAAATGCTGATGCCTGGGTTCTAGCTACAGAGGTTATGATTTTATCATTGAATTGGTCTGGGATGTGACCCCCGCATCTGAAATTATAACTGCTTCCCAAGTGTCTCTAATGAGCAGCTAGGGTTGAAGACCCTCACTTCATTGCTGGCAATTGGAAAATAAACTGCAAAGGAAACAGAACATATCAGGTAGAGAAAGAGGGAAATTGAGTAGGAAGGAGTTGTCAGCAGTGCGAAGGGCTGCTGAGGGCAAGCAATACCAGAACTGAAAGTGCCGCTGGATTTAGCAACCTGAAGGTCGCCGGTGACATGAGTGAGGTCACTCGTTATCATCTTCCATGGCCTCTCAAGGGCTGAAACGATGCGGCCATCCACCCTGCTCAGGCTTTATAAAGATGACACAGGTGGCATCCAGGTGTGGGACTAACGAGTGCAGTCAAGGGTGATGAGGACTCATTGCTGCTCTGTGTGTGTGGAGGGCAATTTGTCTATATCTATCAAAATTAATAAATGTGTCTTGGTAATCCCACTTCTAAGAATAATAACACAATGGCATATGCACAAGGTTATTCACTGAAACACTGTTTATATAATAGGTGCAAATGCCCAACGTCGGGGCATACGCAACCATCGAGAGCAATACAGACACCCGCTATGTCCCGCCAGGGAACAGTCTCCAAGATACGGTGAGTGAGGACAGACAAGTGCAAAAACAGGCAGAATAGCAGTGTTGGAACTCTGGTTACACATAAGTGGCCCAAAGACATCCATTTGCATGCAAATCTATTTTCTCTGCAGGGACACTTGAAACAGGTGAAATTGGTTACTTCCTGGGAGAGATACTAGATGTGGGGTGACTAGGGAAGGGAATGAGAGAGAGCTTTCACCGTATATGTGACCTTACACCTGTATGACTTTCAAACCATTGAAACCTATTAAAAATAAAAACTGTAATGAGAATGGCATTTCCCTGAGAACAGGGGAGGGGGAGGCTGTATTTTGGGGTATAGGGAGAAAAGAGTTTTTCAGGGACCACACCTGTCACTTTGTATTCCAATTCATTTAAGTGGGTCGATAGTTTTCATCGTATTTGTTGTATTATTTGTTTGAAATCAACAAGATTGCAAGAACTGGGATGTGTTATTTAGAGTTTATGCTGGGAGACTGATTATTCATCAATGTCAAAGATACACTTTAGAGATAATATCTCACTCCTGAAGTCCTTATTATTCTCGGTAACCAAACTCAATTTCTGAAGTTGCTATAAAGCTCAGTGGGCTAGGAAGCAGCAGTCTGAGATTGGGTCTTAGTTTTATCAATAGTGTACTGGGTGGCCTTAGGTAAGTTGCTTCATCTCTCTTCACTTTAGTTTCCTGTCCATAAGGTGAGGTTGGCAATCTCTGGCTTAGGTGATTCCCCTAAACTCTAAGGAACAAAGGGGACCACAGATGTACTTGTGCTTGGTAAAATATAGACACCTACAAATGTGATGGGTCTTCTATTTTTATCCTATTCCTGCCTGAACTTTGAAAATCTCTTTGAATACATGCATATACACATGTACACACATGCATGTATATGTGCATATACATACACATGCATACATAAACATGCATATATACATATATACATAAAATACATATATACACACATACATACAAACACATATACATATATGCATACACACATACACACAGGCATGCACGCATACATACACACACACCTCTCCAAGAAACTGAAGACATCCAGATTTTATTACAGGTCAAGGACTGAGCAATTTGGCTTTCTTAGCCAAGCCAGAACTCCCGCCCGGAAAGCTAGCTTGGCTAATTTCCTGAGGAGTCCACAGGGAAGAGGCTTGAGGAACAGCAACTGTCCACCAGCCAACAGGATGGATCCCTGGCCTCCCTTGGCGGGGCTGGCAGGACAGCGTAGCAAGGCAGCTGGCCAAACTCTCCCCAAGGCCTGCCGAGCTTTTGGCTAGTGATCAGGTCTGTAAAGGCTGACCTTTATCGCAGGGTAAAAGTAGGCTTTGTTCATTCATTTCATCTTTCCTAAAGGTACCATTAGTGATTTACTGATTTTTCTTTTTAGAGAAAATCATAAAGTTTCTTTGTAAGACAGAGATTTGAGCCTGTGCATCTAACCCTCCCCAACTCCCACCTTCCTGCTGGCATACACAACAGGGAAAGACTGTGTCAGTGCTGAAGTTCCGGAGGAAAGACAGCCCCTTGGCAGAAACACTGTGGATTTCTGCTGCGCCAACAGCTAGGGAAGGCAGACTGCAAGGAGGGCCTACCTTACACAGGAGACCGCGTTTGCCTGGGAGGCAAGTGGAGAAAAACCCAGGGGAATCCACGAGCGCCTCAGATTTAAACGGAGAGCTGGAATGCAGATGACGATGGACAGAGGGCTGCCTGGGGTGCACAGGAATCCCACCAATATGCGCTTATGCAAAGTGGCTCCAAACTATACCCAATCAAGATTCCAACATCAGCTACTCCATTCCCCTCATCGTCAAGGTCCTCAGAGGCATCCCAGTTGATGGGAGATGAAGGAGCAGAGACCTCATACACTCTCCCCCACCCCCTTTCTTATTCCCACCAGTGACACAAGAGGTGTTCTAGGTCCCCTTCACCCCTTTGTCTTGTCCCACTCCATCCTTGATGGAAGGAGTCTTTTAGCAGAAAAAAGTGAATTAAATAAAGCCCAAATGTAGTGAGAGAAAGGTGTGTCTGTCTGCAGGTATTTTACTGTGATAAAGGTGAAGATACAAGGAGGCAAGATTTGAGGTGGGAGCTGGGAGGAGGAAGGAAACCCAAGAGAAAGAGATGCTCAGCAGATCTGGGAGAGGAGTCCGGCACTGACCAAGGGAGTTGCTGAAGTGCCTCTGGATTCCAGGTGCTTTGCTGCTCCCTGACCCTCATGGTGGGATCCTTCTTGGTGACAGGGAAAGCCCACAGCCCTCCTGGTCATTGTCACTGATGGAATAAAATGCATAGTTCTGGAAATAAGTCCTCTAAAAAATCTGCTCAACTGTGGCACCATCTACTTTTTAACTCTGTACTTTCATTTTAATTCCCCAAAATGTTTTACTATAAATTCTTATTAGCCAAAACTGCTTTAAGGATTGAAACGAACAAAAACCTAAAATGACTTATCTTCTGCAGACCAATATCCAGGGCCAGGCTGGGCACAGTGGCTCCTACCTAGAATCCCAGTACTTTGAGAGGCTGAAGTGGGAGGAATGCTTCAGGTCAGGAGTTTGAGACCAGCCTGGGCAACATAGTGAGATCCTGCCTCTATAAAATTTAAAAAATTTTTCAGGTGTGATGGCACACACCTGTAGTCCCAGCTATACGGAAGGCTAAGGTGGGAGCATTTTTTGAGCCCAGGAGGTGGAGGTAGCAGTGAGCCCTGATTACACAACTGCGCTCCAGCCAGGGCAATAGAGTGAGACCCTGTCTCAAAAGAAAAAGCAAAAACGAAAACCAAATCCAGGATCATGCGCTGGACACATAGGAGCCCACTGATTGGCCTTCCTGTCACGTCACTGCCCACGACACCACACGGACACTCATCTCCATCAAGCTCTCCACACCCTTGCTCCCTCGGACCCCTTTGCCAATGCCAACTCAGATGCCACAGCCTTGAAGGACCCTGCTCATCTCGACCCCAAGGGGTGGAACTCATCTCGCCCACCCACCTGCTGCTCATCACTGGGTCCTCACCAGTGTATGACCACTGCCCGTTAGACTGCTTGGAGTCAGTGCTCATCACTGCCACCTCCACAGTCTTTCCCGGGACCCAGCTCCAAGTTTATGGATGGAGGCTGTGTTTGAAAGGTTTCCAGGTTGAGTCCCCAGACAGCCAGGTATCATGGTAGCCATGGACAGGATGTGTTGGAATGGATGAAGTCCCTCCCCTGTGCCAACTCTTTCAATTCTGGATGCAACTCTGCAACTGAGGCTCCCTTGTCATCCCCATCGCACAGAGGTGATAGGAACCACGCAGGGTCAGTTTCACTCTAGGCAGTGGTGGAGCTGGGGCTCACTCTAAGGGGGCAGTGGGGCTGGGGTTCACTCTAGGGGCAGTGGGGCTGGGGCTTGCTCTAGGAGGTGGTGAGGCTGGGGCTCATTCTAGGGGGTGGTGGAGCTGGGATTTGTTCTAGGACGTGGTGGGGCTGGGACTCACTCTAGAAGGTGATGAAGCTGGGGTGAACCCTGGCATTCTGCCTTCAGCACTGTGTGTTTAATCATCATTAGAAAATTTCCACACTTTTTTCGCTTTAGAGAAATGGTGCTGTGTCACAGCTCTTCAAGAGTCAACAGAAGAGTGCCATCCCCTGTAAGGCTGGGAAAGAGCTCTCTCCAGGTCACAATAACCAGGGAGCCTTCGCCTAGACCCTGAACACTGAACACTGAGCGAAGGCCACGAGTAGTGAGTTCTCTCTGGATTGGATTTTTACTCCAAGTAATCCCTCCCAGCCCTGCAGTGTGGTGTTTCTAAGTACACTCCACCCTAAGTATCTTCAAAGATGAGGCAGTCGAGGACCAACATTCACACAGGGCCTTAATTACTCAAAGATCTGCGTGTTTCCTCAGTGAAAATATTTATGCCATTCTAAGAAGGTTTACACAGGAAAAGTTTACAAAGAAAAGAAAAGTCGACAAAAGAAAAGGAAGAATAGTTTGTTTTCTGCAAAATCCTAGGCTTAAAGTGGAATCAACTCCAGGATTCCCTTGGATATAGAACTCTAATGCCACCTTTAGAGCAAGCTTTCTCTACTGGAGAGTTTTCAGGACCTGAGCTCACAGTCCTTTCCCTTCCTCCCTCTCCTGCTCCTTCACCCTCTCTCTCTCTCTCTCTCTGCTGCCTCCAGGGTCGTGGGGCCATTCTGCATTCTGCCCTAACATCTTTCTGCCTTCTGGGAAAAGGGCCCACGCCCAGCGCTTCAGCGCAATTTCCAGCTGCCTCCAAGCCCAGAGAGGTGCTCTCAGCACGGGGCCTCTACTCACCCTGTGGCATCAACTCCACCCACCGACCCACTGGAGCATTTCTGCCCCCCACCTTCTACCACCTGGCTGTGAACCTTCATAAGAGGAGGGAGTCAGGGGACCTACTTTGTGCCTGGCCACAAGATTGGGCTGGATGAAGGCCATGCCGTGAAGAAAACATCAGCCCAGCCAAGAAGGGTGCAGGCTCTTGCATGGATCAGAGGTCCCAGGGCAGTGGAGTGAGACTGGTGGGAAGTGTGGACAGTAAGTGCCCCAGAGTCCAGGAAGGTAGCCGTCCCATCAGCCTGGGACAGGGGGAGGAGGAATCAAACCCCTGTGCCAAGAAGGGGATGATCACAGGTCCTGCTCCCACCCCCTGCCCTCACTGCTGGCTCCCTGTCAGTCCTCAAGGGGGCATGGCACAGATGTGGGTGCTGCTTCTTTCCCATGGGTGGTCTTCATTTTAACACAGTGCTGCAGGACCGGGGTCCTGGGGGAGGGCAGGGAGGGGCAGAGGGTCCCCGTGCAGTTGAAACACCTCTCACCCTAAATGTTCTTCTCTTGGTGGATTTCCATTGCTTTTTCCTGTCCAGCATCCATTATTCCAATCTTTTAGAAATAAGATATTATTTTTTTTCTGTCAGCTCATGTAGAGCGTGAGAGGCTGACCAACCCTCTGGATGTAGGTGTGATGCAGAATGCAGGCCTGGCCAAGCTGCACTTCATTCTCCAGGACACAGTGATTGGATCAGAGGCAGCAAGTGACCCAAGACCCCTCAGCCAGAACAATTACAGGTTCATTTGCAGGACAGCTGACTGCCCTGGGCAAGGCGACTTTCCTTAATCGAGATTACTAAATGGCTAGGATATGAACTTGGAGCTGCTGGCGCTGACAAGAGGGAATTGAGCTTGAAATGGAGTCAACACAGGATAACAGAATCAACAGATGGTGAACGTAAGATTCCTGTAATGCTGAATGTAATGATGACCTCCTTGGAGCTCCTGGATCCAGCCTTGCCTGAAAGCCCTTTCTTGGACTCTTTAGTTAAGAAGAACAATGTCTGTCCTTTTTAGTTTAAAGCAATCCCAGTTGATTTTCTATAGTTTGTCTCTGTGAGTCCTGATTAATACACTTCCTTTGGGGAGAAAATGACACAGCACTTTATCCTCCCCTCATCTGGAGAATGTCCCTTCCTCAAAGGCTCTCCTCTTCTCTCTTGTTCTTTTCTGTTTCTTCAGGACTTGTGGGTGGACAGTGAGTTCCCTATCCCTGGAAGAAGGTATGTGATATGGTTTGGCTGTGTTCCCACCCAAATCTCATCTTGAATTTTAGTTCCCATAATCCTCACATGTCGTGGGAGGGACCAGGCAGAGATAATTGAATTGTGGGTGCAGTTATCTCCATGCTGTTCTCATGAAAGTGAGTTTACATGAGATCTGATGGTTTGTTTTGTAAGGGGTTTCCCCCTTCACTCGGCTCTCATTCTGTCTCCTGCCGCCCTGTGAAGAGGTGCTTCTGCCATGATTGTAAGTTTCCTGAGGCTCCCCAAGCCATGCAGAAGAGTGAGTCAATTAAACCTCTTTCCTTTATAAATTAGCCAGTCTTAGGTATTTCTTCATAGCAGCATGAGAACAGACTAATACAGTATTTGATGATTTGTTGCCTACCTGCTGGCAATGTAGTGAAGGGAAACGTGTTTAACTAAACTCTAGCTTTCCTTCCCATCTAATCTAAGACCTTAGATCAGTATCTAATGGGAACCTTCCCTTCCATCAAATGAGAGGGCAATGAACAATGCTAAATGATGGGACACATTTGCTCTGTGTCAAGCACTGTGCTTAGCATTCCATACATTCACTTCTTTAACCCCAAGGCAGTGAAGGGCAGGGGTTGCTGCCACCTCCTTGCCAAGGTTTAACAGCTGCTGGAGGCTGTATGGCTTGGAGGCTGTGGTGATGTGCAGATCCCATGGTGTGGGTGGAAGCTCTTCACTGCTGGGTGAGTCACGGGACCTGGTGGGGCACTGGACTGGTATGCACTCTTTTCCCCTTCCTGTATGGATAGATACCTGCTCTCTGTACCTCTCCACCTCTTCTCCTTCCCTCTCTTTGGCTAAGACCTGGGCCTTGATGGGAGAAAACAGGTTCAGAGCAGCAGGACCTAGGGAGAGAAAACAGGTGAGCATAAAATAGAAGTGGGAAGGAGAGGGCTGGAGGCTGGGGCAGTAGAGGGAGAGGCTTCCCTTTAGAGGTTGTGAGAGGGAGGCCCTGGTGGCTCAGGGGTTGTGGGAGATGTGGAGGAGAAGAGATGGGGACAGGTGTGTGTGTGTGTGTTAGGTTGGGTTCCTTTTAATCACTTTGAGGAGAAGTTAAAGACTTTAAGTTATTATTATTACTACTACTATTATTTATTTTTAGCCCAGATGGTTTGTCTCTACAGGGACTGGACCACATGAGTCAGGAAGACTCATATCAGAGTTTGACTGCGTATTTCTCCATCTACCCACCCCCGGCTCATCCATCATCCTCTCTCCCTCTCTCCTCCTTTCAGTTCATGGGAAGTTAGCATGAGCATTCTGCCAGTAGACTATGGAGAACAGTGCAGGGGGGTGAAAATGAAGACAGAGTTAAGAGATCAACACATGGGGCTGAGAGGCCAAGCTGAAAGGCTGGGCCTTACCCCTGGGTATCGGTGGAAGTGTGATGTGGACAGAGCACCCGAGCTTCTCTCCAGCTTAGGAGGAGTCTACACTGGGGGAAAGGGAGGGAGTCGTTTTTGTTGGTTTTGGCTGTCTCCCAGCCCATCAGAGATCAGGGTCTATCCTGTGTGCTGTGTGATGCTCTGAGGGCTGCCTTATCTCCGGGTGGAAGAGGATATTTGTTAGTTTTGGAAGATCCAGTGTCAGGCAGCTGAGTGTTTTCTGCTTTCAAAGATGATGCCCTCTGTGCTCCTGGAGCCATTCCGCTAATGGAATGAGGGGCCTGTTCTGAGGGATAAAGCCAACCCTGTGGTCAGAGCCAGGGATCACTGGGCATTCTGTCTCCTGGAAGTAAAAGGAGATGGTTTCACGCTGATGGTTAGGAAAGCAGTGAGCGCCAGAATGGGTCTGATTGCCGAACTCTGTGTTTGCAGGAGAATCCAGGCTCCTGGGGACCAGAGGTTAGTCTTGGCCATAAGCCTATCCTGAAAGGATAGACTTGGGCCACTCACAGTCTAAGTGGCTTCAGGGCACACAGTTTGTGCTAGGTAAATACCTGCTGACTTGAATTAAAAGAGAGTTTTGTGATTTGACTCCTTAAAACAATGTTTAAATGACAGCAGCCAGTGTCCTCTGTGACTGATGGTTCAAGTGTTGCTGCTACCAGGAAGTGATGGCTGAGGGGGACCCAGAGAGTATCCGTGCTGCTCTGGGTAAATCCCGTCCGTTCTCTGGGCCTCCTCTTTCTGATCTGTAGAGTGACACAATAAGAGTATCTCCCTTATGGGGCCATTAGGAGAAGTGCATCGTGGTTGAGGGCGCTGCATGGCCCCTGCTAAGCTGGCAGGTGTGGCCCGGGTCTCCTGCTTCCGGTTCTGAGAATTCCAACTCTGAGGCTGTTTACCTAACAAAAGCTTGTGTCCCGGTTTGCACGGAATCACACTGAAGGTTCCACTTTGTTCCTAATGAGGTGACTATAACAGCAGATTCCAGTGAAACAATTTGCATGTCCACTGAAAGCAAGACTTCAGCTCTGCCATGCTCGTTTCCAATACATTTGTTACTCTTACCTATTCAATAGCATTCAGATCGTTCAATATCTAATGGAAACCTTCAGTCTCCCCACCTTGTCCTGTTCTTACTTCTTTTACCCTAACTCAATTTTCTCTGTTTCATCTTCCCTGATGCTTTAGAAACATCATGATTCAGGTCACACACACATAAGCAGCACCCATCAGGGCTGTGACCCCTCCAACCCTCAGAAAGGTGCTATATGGTTCCCAGCAATGGGGGAGACACGCACACTGTTACCAGGTTGCCCTGCGTGAGCCAGTGAGACACAGGTGCTGATGGCCATAAGGTGGAACGCCAGGATCCAGGTCTTGGGCTGGCAGGCAGGTTCATCAGCTCTTCACTCTTACTGCTGGGAACTACACAGGGCCTTGGGAAACCCTCTTCTTCCTTCTGACCACCAGAGGGCAGAAAACCTGCAGGGCTGAGCTGTACCTGGTGTCATAGGCTCTGTCCGCTGAGACCAGGTGTGAGAACGAGAAATGGACACTATCTAAAAGAGAGGGAGTAGGAGTGCTCTGTGTGCACACACAGGAGCCCTGGAGGAGCATGGTCCGTGCCTGGCTGGGGTAACCATGGTAGGCAGCCTGGAGGGGAGGGCTTGTGCTCGTTGTTGACCAATGGATAAGATTTCTACAGGCAAACACAAGAAAGGGAGGACAATTGAAAGGGGGACAGCAGGACCAGAGGCATGGAGGTGCACTGTGCAAGGTGTTACTGTGAAGGAGAGGTGGAAAGGAGAGCATCCAGGTGGCCCCCATGCACCAGGGGCTGGGACAGTTTCAAGGCAATTGCTGGGATCTCACGATAGTCCTGAGAGCAGGTGTTTTGCACGTGAGGACCGTGAAGCTCAGAAAGGTAAACCTATGGCCTGATGTCCCCCAGTTGGACTCTTGAGCCCTAAGTGTCTGATTCCAAGGCCACACTCCTCCTATTGCACAGGCCTGCTTTCAACCAGACACTGCCTTCCCAACCCACCCCGGAGGGAAGGCCTGAGTGCTCAGGTTTACACAGGGCCTGCTGGACTTCTGTCAGTGGGGAATGTGCCGTCGAAGTCATCCCAGAACTGGGAGAGCCTGCAGCCTCGCCTGCAAGCACAGCCTCCAATTACGCCGGCGCATCTCCCGCTCATCAATTCCCCTTGGTGGAGTAGGGCCATGTGTTCTTTGTTTGGATCTAAATCCTGCTGCTCTATTGATTACTATAATTCAGCCCTAATTGGACTTCTGCAAAGCACAGGCACAGATGACAGCGGGCCTCCAGGCAGCGCGGCATCCATTATTAATATGACGGTGCTGGCCTTTCCCCCGCACTCTGCCTTCACCTCAAGGAGTCTGGAAAACAGACCTGCCGAGCAACGTGCCTTTCCTGTGAAGTCATCTCCTCAAAATATTTGTTTCCTCTTGGAGAAATGGTGTGCAAACCACACAGCTAGCAAACAATGCTTTAATTGCCTTTCTGCCAGCCCAGAGAAACAGTCTATGCAGCCCCTCCTTCCAGGTTGGGGAGCACACTCAGACCTCCTCGCAAGGAAGGGACTGACCTTTGTGAGTAGCCAGGCGGCAGGGGAGCCGCAGGCAGACTCGGGAGCCAGCCTAAATTCAGAGAAGCCAGTGAGGCAGAGACCAGAATTTGTACCTGGCTGCCAATGAGAATGGCCCAAGCAGAAGGGTCACATTGGGCCAAGCACTGGAGATGGCCGAGCGGCAGCAGAGAACAGAGCTATGTTCCACGGGCTGAAACAGAACAGATTCTCATTATTGGAACAGGCCTGGGTAGCCTTGCTACCTAATAAGAACTTGGGGTAAGTGAAGAGTTTCACAGCCCACTGAGGAGTGAAATGTTAGCACATTTGTTCAGCTGACCGCAGTGAGCAGAACGCCCAGGTGGAAACTCTGGTTAGCTGACTCTGTCAAACTGGGTGCCCTTCCAATATAGGATTGAGTATTTGTAGGATGTCAGAGATGGGAAGAGCCATGCAATCGTCCTGGCCAGCCACTCTGTTTATAGATGGGCAAGGTGAAGCTCAGGTAGGAGAAGGAGGCTGCCTGGGGTCACGCTTTTCAGTTCTCCAGATGTCTGGTCTCCTTCCCTGCTCAGGGAGAAAGTCAGGTGACCACCACGGATCTGGTCAGACAGGGCCCAGGGCAGCTGTATGAGCTGCTCAGATTCTGAGAGGGGACAGGGACAGGTCAGGGCTGGGTATAGACTGAGCCAAGTAACTAGCCTGGAGGTTGATTTTTCTAAAGCCAAGTCACTGACTCTTTGTGAACAGTGGCAGGCAGGCGAAGTCCACAGTATACCCACATGTCACTTAGATCATTCCACAAACCTTACTTGTGGGACTACTCTGGCAGACTCTGGGATGACTCCAGGCATGGCTGACAAAGACCTTGCCCTCCTGCTGCTTATGGGAAGACAGACTGTAAACAAGTCAGCAAACATACAGACAAGGGCTTCAGGTCACCCAAGGACTGGTAAACAACTGCACTGCACGGGGAACATGAGGAGGAGTGGCCGGAGGACTGGCTCCCCTAGAGGTATCGCACTCCTGTCTTTGCCCATCATTAACAATGACATTTCCATTCCCTGTGCTGCCCCCTGCTGCCTAAGGGTCTCACTGCAGGGGCCAGCACTTGGCCTTTATTCTGCAATTTTTTCTTTGCGGGAGGATGGAGCCGAGATCAGGCATACCCCTTTCTGGCCAGGCACAGGAGTCTACCATTCCCTCTCTTTCTCTGCAAGTCCTGGACTTTCTCTTGCAGTGGACACAGGTGTTCCTTAGGAGTACAGGCCATGTCAGGTGTTTCTGCCTGTCCTTGTTGCTTTAGGAACACCCTATGAGTGAGGACATGGTCACAGGGAAGGAATTCGGTGCTGGGTGGAGATGTGGACTGACAGCCTTGTCTACCCAGCTCTACAAAATGCTGGGAATAGCTGTCCCTGGGAACCTAACCAGGGGGCTGGGAGCTGGTGCATTCCCTACCACGACAGGCAGCTTCATCAGCTCCCATATGTTCACACCCCACTCTCCCACCAGGAGACAGGACTGCTGTCTCCTACATCTACACGACTGGACCCCTGGCTGCTGCAGTGGGACCTGGTGGGAACTGATGTCTTCTTTGGCCTTTCTTCTCTTATACCTCTCTGTCCCCTCTCCTTCTGGAGAAGATGGCTGCCAGGACCTGTGATCACAGCCAAGGGGCCAGTCCCAATCTCAGGGCAAAAATGTGGGGACAGGCAGGGGTAGGCCTCCTTCCTGGGAAGCATAGGTTTGGTGGCATGCACGTAAAATACATGACTCTTGCCTGTCTCCCACATGTCTGCACCTTGCTTTCAGTCAACCTCATTGTATATCTTTGCACTGTGATTCCAACTGTTATGTTAGTATGAAATCTCAATCACTTGTGGAGAAGATGAGCATCTGCCTCCTTTTAGTTGTGCTTTGTTGGGGAGGAACAGAGCTGAGGCCTGAGGGAGAGCAGGGAAAGAAGTAAGAGCCCTCTACAAGTTTCACGGCATCTGAAACAAACACCCTCACTCCACCACCAGTCACTCCTGCCGCCTGCTTCATCATCTTCCCATTCAGCATTGAAAGCCTCAGTCCTCCCTGTGTTTTATTTGCCTCCCTGTGCCTTGGTTTACCCATCTGGAAAACAGAGCAGTCTGTATACTACTGAGTGACTGTGAAGATCAGTGAGGGTAGGTAAAGCCCAGAGGACAATGCTGGCAGGTGAGTGCTGGTCAAGGTGGCCAACTCCCCTGTATTAGTCTGTTTTCACACTGCTGATTAAAGACATACCCAAGACTGGGCAATTTACAAAAGAACAAGGTTTAATGAACTTACAGTTCCACATGGCTGGGGAGGCCTCACAATCATGGCAGAAGGTGAAAGACACGTCTCACATGGCAGCAGACAAGAGAAGAGAACTTGTGCAGGGAAGCTCACCTTTTTAAAACTATCAGCTCTCATGAGGCTTATTCACTATCAGGAGAACAGCACCGGAAAGACCTGCCCCCCTGATTCAGTTACGTCCCACCAGGTCCCTTCCACAACACACGGAAATTCAAGATGAGATTTGGGTGGGGACACAGCCAAACCATATCATTCCATCTGTGGCCCCTCCCAAATCTCATGTCCTCACATTTCAAGTCCAATCATACCTTTGCAACAGTCCCCCAAAGTCTTAACTCATTTCAGCATTAACTCAAAAGTTCACAGCCCAAAGTCTCATCTGAGACAAGGCAAGTCCCTTCTGTTTATGAGCCTGTAAGATCAAAAGCAAGTTAGTTACTTCCTAGATATAATGAAAGTACAGGCATTGGGTAAGGACAGCCATTCCAAATGGGATAAATTTGCCAAAACAAAGAGGCTCAGGCCCCATGCAAGTCTGAAATCCAGCGGGGCAGTCAAATCTTAAGTTCCAAAATGATCTCTTTCGATTCCATGTCTCACATCCAGGTCATGCTGATGCAAGAGGTGGGTTCCCATGGTCTTAGGCAGCTCTTCCCTTGTAGCTTTGTAGGGTACAGTCTCCCTCCTGGATGCTTTCACAGGCTGCTGTTGAGTGCCTGCAGCTTTTTCAGGTGAATGGTGCAAGCTGTCAGTGGATCTACCCTTCTGGGGTTTGGAAGACAGTGGCCCTCGTCTCACAGCTCCACTAGGCAGTGCCCCAGTAGGGACTCTGTGTGGGGGCTCTGACCCCACATTTCTCTTCCACACTGTCCTAGCAGAAGTTTGCTATGAGGGCCCCACCCCTACAGCAAACTTCTGATTGGATATCCAGATGTTTCTAGACACCCTCTGAAATCTAGGGAGAGGTTCCTGAACCTCAATTCTTGACTTCTGTGTACCCACAGGCTCAACACCACATGGAAGCCACTAAGGCTCGGGGCTTGCACTCACTGAAGCCAGGGCCTGAGCTGTACCTTTGTCCCTTTTAGTCACAACTGGAGCAGCTGGGACGGAGGGCACCAAGTCCCTAGACTGCACACAGCATGGGGACTCGGGGCCCAACCCACTAAACCAGTTTTTCCTCCTACAGCTTCACCTCTGGACCTGTGATTGGAGGGACTGCCACAAAAGTCTGACATACCTTGGAGACATTTTCCCCATTGTCTTGGTGATTAACATTTGGCAAATTGTTACGTATGCAAATTTCTGCAGTCAGCTTGAATTTCTCCTCAGAAAATGAGTTTTTCTTTTCTACTACATTGTCAGGCTGCAAATTTTCTGAACTGTTTCACTGTTTCCCTTTTAAAACTGAATGTTTTTAACAGCACCCAAGTCACCTCTTGAATGCTTTGCTGCTTAGAAATTTCTTCCTCCAGATACCCTAAATCATCTCTGTCAGGTTCAGAGTTCCACAGATCTCTAGGGCAGAGGCAAAATGCTGCAAGTCTCGCTAAAACATAACAAGAGTCACCTTTGCTCCAATTTCCAACAAGTTCCTCATCTCCATCTGAGACCACATCAGCCTGGATCTTATTGTTCATATCACTATCAGCATTTTTTTTTTTGCCAAAGCCATACAAGTCTCTAGGAAGTTCCAAACTTTCCCAGATTTTCCTGTCTTCATCTGAGCCCTCCAAACTATTCCAACCTCTGCCTGTTACCCAGTTCCAAAGTCAATTCCACATTTTTGGGTATCTTTTCAGCAATGCCCCATTCTACTGGTATGAATTTACTGTATTAGTCTGTTTTCATGCTGCTGATAAAGACATACTTGAGACTGGGCAATTTATAAAAGAAAAGGTTTAATGGACTTACAGTTCCATGTGGCTGAGGAGACCTCACAATCATGGTGGAAGGTGAAAAACCCATCTCACATGGCAGCAGACAAGAGAAGGGAGCTTGTGCAGGGAAACTTTTAAAAAACCATCAGATCTCATGAGAATCATTTGCTATCATGAGAACAGAGTGGGAAAGACATCTCCCCATGATTCAGTGACCTCTCACCGGGTCCCTGCTACAACACGTGGGAATTCAAGATGAGATTTGAATGAGGACACCATATCATCCACTGCTATAGCAAGCACAGAATAAAAAGCATTTGTTTATTTCCACAGTCCTGGTTCATCCCTGCCCAGCTCCCCACCTAGAATGATGAGCCCTAGAGCAATTCCCATTCTTTCTCCTGCCTGCCATGCAATTCTCACCTCAGTAGGTAAGTGGGAGTCCCCAGTGGTGCCAGGTCTCCTAGATGAGCCATCTGGAGCTGGACATGCAACTTTCTGTGGACACACTGTAGAGTGCTGCATGGCCTCAAACCCCCTGCCTGAGGAGGGCCAGGTTAGAATGCAGGACATAGGAAGAGGAAGAGGGTGGCAAGAAGAGGAGGGGCAGAACTTGAGTTTGAAAGGCCCAAGAGTCACACAGGGGTGGTATCTAACCCAGGCCTTGAAGGATGAATTAGAAAAAAAAACTAAGGAAGGTTTGGGAGCCAGTGGAAGTGAGGCATAAGACAGACCAAAAGAAATGTACAGAGGCAGGAAAATTCTGAAGGAAACGTGACTATTTGTAGCTCAGAGCTATTCCTGCTTCCCTGTGGGACCCTGAATGCCGGTAGTTCAAAAGCACTTTTCAATGAACACAGATTAAAAAGACTTAAACCTCTCTTTCCCTTTTCTCCATATACATAAAATGATAAACACCCCGGGACAGCTAGGATTTATATAGGCAGACTTTTTGCAAGTTTGTCTTATATATCTGGACTATGGCTTATAAATCAAATTTGGTTCTCTTTGCTGGAGAGTAAATTATTTATCCAAGGCAGAGCACCAGGCAGAGCACCAGGCGATAGAAGGAGAGGCACAGAGAAGACACTGTTTTCCGGAAGTCATTTATATTCCCCAAGATGAGGCAGTGTCGGGGGTGGAAGTTTCTGACTTACCGATTCTGGCGTTCGTTCTTGATTTCGTGTGCTCTCTGCTGGTAGCCATGGACTCCTGAAATTGGCTTTCTGTTGAAGACATCACTTGTAGAATTCAAATCAGTGTTTTGCATTTGGGTCCAGCACCCTCGGTGGATGGCTGCCTGAGTTGAGCAGTGAACCTATTCAGCTGGGGGCTGAGAGGACTGTCCTGCGAGTCCATCAGGCTGCACTGAGTTCAGCTCCACCGTCACTCCCTGGGATATCAAGCACACTGCTAAACCTTGCTGGGCTTCAGTAACTTCATAGCTGGAGCCAGAGAGTAACATCTGCCCCTTGGGGTCTTTGCAGGGTTGAATGTGACTGTATCGCACACAGAGCAAGTAAATAGTAAGTGAGTTCAACTCCAATGCCCTACCTAAGAGTCATCCCAGTGGGAGTTGTCTGAACATGCTCCAGGAGGTTTCCCTACTCCAGAACCCCAAGGGAAGTCTGTGAGGAGGTGAAAAATGTCTGCACTTTTAGTCAAATCTCTTAAGGAGTAAAACCACTGGTCTTACTTCTTTTCTCTCTTTGTCATTACAATTTCCAAGGATCGGGTGTGAGTGCTCATGTATGCAGGGCCACAATGCCATGCTGGGCTGGACCCAGGAGGTGCCTCTCTTTCTCTGTTATCACCAAGCACCACACAGAAATGTCCTTCCACCAGATAGGCACTCAGGAAGCATGGGCTGCTAGATACACTTTAGGAATCCAGCAAATAACTGTGAGATCTGCACTCTAAAAATAGAACTATCTGCTCTCAAAATTTACTGTAGGATGACATCCTGGGAGCTACCCATCACTGGCTCCATAAACCTAGTGCCCCTAGGTCCCATGAACTTCAGGTCACCAGAATTATTTTTCTCTGAATTTGACATTTAGGAGAAAATAACAACTGATAGGGAGCAGTGCTGGAGACACTAGGCCTGGAACATCCCTCCTGGGGGCTGCCTCTGCCCCACAGACACCTCCCAGGTGGTCACCAGCTTCTGCAGCTGCCTCCTGCATGGGGTGGAGCCATGCTCAGGGCTAAAATACCCAGTCACTGCTGGTCTTCAAAATCCAATGACAGTTCCATCTTATTTAACAAACTAGATTTCCCGAGGCAGAAAGATAGACTTGTCTCCTCCAGAAATAATGCTGAGAGCGTTAAAATAAAAATAATTATTTGGAAGCCCAAGTTGATTCCAAAACTAATCTAAAATAATCCATTCCCTGAGCATTCTGGTTTATTGAGGTTTTACAGCTTCATGCACCAAGTATTTCCATAGCACCACTGTGGGCTTAGCATCCCCACCACAACACCAGGCAGGCAGGGTAGGCCTGCAGAGGAGCATTTGCAACATGCTCGGAGGTCTGGAAGGGTGGCTGTGAGAGCGTGGAACCCAGGGACAGAGCTGTGCACAGGATGAGGAAATGCAGAAGCACCTGCCAGCTGTGGAAGAGCAAGGGGGAAGTGGATGTTGAGCTGCATCCCCTGCTAAAGATATGTGGAAGTCCTCACCCCAGTGCCTCCAGATGTGATCTGATTTGGAAACAGAGTCTTTACAGAGATCACCAAGTTAAAATGAAGTCATTAGGGTGGGCCCTAGTCCAATATCCATATAAAAAGGAGAAACATGGACCCCCAGATAGACACATACAGAGGGAAGACTATGTGAGGACATGCAGGGGGAGGACAGCCATGGGAAGAGGACATGAGGACACGCAGCAGAAGATGGCCATGGAAAGATGACGTGAGGACACCCAGGGGGAGGACGGCCACCGGAAGATGATGTGAGGACAGCAGGGGGAAGATGGCTACGGGAAGATGATGTGAGGACACACACGGGGAGGATGGCCACAGGAAGAGGATATAAAGACACGCAGGGGGAGGATGGCCATGGGAAGACCCCGTGAGGACACACAGGAGGAAGACAGCCATGTGAAGATGATTTGAAGCCATGCAGGGGGAGACGGCCAGGGGAAGATGATGTAAGGACACACAGGGGTGGGGCCATGGCCATGGGAAGACCACATGAGGACACACAAGGGGAGGATGTCCACAGGAAGATGACATGAGGACACACAAGGGGAGGATGTCCACAGGAAGATGACATGAGGACATGCAGGGGGAGGATGTCCACAGGAAGATGACATGAGGACATGCAGGGGGGATGTCCCACAGGAAGATTGACATGAGGACATGCAGGGGAGGTGTCACAGGAAGATGAACATAGAGGACACGCAGGGGGAGGACGTCCACGGAAGATGAGTGAAGACATGCAGGGAAGGGTGATCACAGGAAGATTATGATGAGGCCGTGCAGGGGGAAGATGTCCCCATGAGAAGACCATGGGGGGAGGGGGGGAGGAAACACATAGGGAGGATGGCCATGGGAAAGAGGGACATGAAGACACACGGGGGAGGACAGCCAGGAAGACCACGTGAGGACATGCAGAGGGGGATGGTCACGGAAGACCGACGTGGGACATGCAGGGGGAGGCACCACAGGAAGAACCACGTTTGAGGAATGCAGGGGGAGGAGGCCACAGGAGACCATGTGAGCACACAGTGGGAAGACATCCATGGGAAGATGACGTGAGAGCACACAGGGGATGGACGACCATAGGGAGATGACGGAAAGACACCAGGGGGAGGGACATCCGTGGGAAGATGATGTGAAGACATGCAGGGGGAGGACGGCACAAGAAGATGACCATGGAGGCCACGCAGGGGGAAGACATCCATGAGACGCCACGTTGAGAAAACAGGGGGCGACAGCCAGGGAAGATGAATGTGAGGATGCAGGAGGAGACATTCCATGGGAAGATTCAGACACTCAAGGGGAGACCCTGTGACCAAAGAAATGCAAGGACGCATGCCCCAGCAACACCTGAAGCTGTAAGGGCAAGGAGGACTCTCCCTAGAGCCAGCAGCGAGATGCCAACCTTGTTGATTTCCAGATTTCTACCTCCAGGCCTGGGAGCCCATCTGTTCATGTTGTTTTGGGCCACCAGTATTTGGCACTTTGTTATGACAGGCTCAGGAAAACTAATGCAATGGAGCATCTTAGCTTTTTGTTCCCCTCCAGAAGCCCACCCAGAGCCAGGATGCACACACAGGTAGATGTGAGGGGCCATGGCGACTCCAGGAACACTGGTGGGGAGCAGGGAGTGGAGGCAAGGAAGCGATGGCAAGCAGGCAGACACTGTGCCTGTCCAGGTCAGGAAGGGCCTCTGCAGACAATGACACTTTAATGTCCCTGGGGAAACTTGGGAGTTAGCTGTAGAACATGGCACTAGCAGCTATCTGACTCAAGTTTAGGGAGCTGGGGTATTTAACCCAATGTCCACGGAGCTGGAGCTGCCTGTGACAGGGCAGCCCTGATAAAATAAGTGGGAAAGTTTATTTTTTCTTATTATGTTTTCTTTATTCCTTCATTATCAGACACAGGTAGCTTAAAGAAACCAGGACTGTGCCAGAGCTTCTTGATCTTCTGGTCAGATCCAGAAGATAACCCCACAAACTGGTGGAAACTGGAACAGAGATCACTGGTCGGCCTTTAGATTCATTAGTATTATGTGCTGGTTGGGTACGGTGGGCTTCACACCTGTAATCCCAGCACTTTGGGAAGCGCGAGATGGGCAGATCATCGAGGTCAGGAGATTGAGATCATCCTGGCTAACACGGTGAAACCCCGTCTCTACTAAAATACAAAAAAATTAGCCAGGCGTGGTGGTGGGCGCCTGTAGTCCCAGCTACTGGGGAGGCTGAGGCAGGAGAATGGCGTGAACCCAGGAGGCAGAGCTTGCAGTGAGCCAAGATCATGCCACTGCACTCCAGCCTGGGCCACAGAGCAAGACTCCACCTCAAAAAAAAAAAAAAAAAGATATTATGGTGCTAAAATTCCCTCCCTTGAAAAAAGCTCTGCCATCTTTTATACATGTGATATATGAAGATGTATGTGTATGAATTGCACCTGCACATCTGGAGTCTCGCATGCTCAAGTTCGTCTCCCAGCCTGTAACCAGTCTTTAAAAACCCCATGCGTCCTAGGCTTCAGGGAGAAGATGTATTTAGAGTATCAGCTCACCATCTCCATTTCTAGTCAGTGAATAGAAACTAGTTGCCTTTTCCAATTAGACTTTTTTTAAATGACCAATACAAAGTGGAAAAAGAACTCTGTTTACTGGTAACACTACTGCTTGGGGATAGGGATGGTGTTAATTCTCTGGCACTTGGGGTAGGCAGCAAAGTTGCTCTGGAGACCAGAGAAAGTCCTGAGGCAGGGCCTGGGCTGGCAGAAAAGCCCTCAGGCAGGGCCTGGGAGGCAGTAGGGACAAGGGGCATGGATAGGCACTGACAGTGCTGCTCCAGGGAACATTGGGAAGAGGGAGAGAAAAAGGCAGGAAAGTTACCTGTGAAGCCAGATTGTGAACCTTGGATGTCAGGCTAGAGTCTGGACTTCATTCCTTAGACAGTAGGGAGGTGATAAAGGTTTCTGAGTGGAGGAATGACCAGATTAGAGCTCACTTTTGGAAAATGAATTTGGCAGGGTGTATTGGAGAACAAAAAACAGAACAGTGACAGTTAATTGTACTTGCCTGACAGTGCTCAGTGAGAAAGACAGGACTAAAGTGACATGGTGAGGAGGAGAAGGCAGTAGGAAATGATGGCTAACTGCCTCATAAGCCACAGGGTCCTGTTTCAGAGACTGTCAAGGAAACTGAGGGTCAAGATGTGGAGAAAGGTGGCTCCAGGGCACCTGGGATAAGCAGGTTTGGGAGAAGAACTGCCCACCATATCCCTCCCTCACCCTCCTGAGTCCACATTTCAGACCAAACGAGAAACATAAGCCACTGGGAATTGAGCAGATGGCTTTTCCAAAGCTTCCCCAGTTTTCATTCCATCCAAATCAAATGTGGATTGGAAGCCACAGGGTTTGTAAATGCCACTGTGCCATTTGAAGCTAGGATCTCGTTTGCCAACTTGCAGCCTGCACTTCAGATGCTTCAATAGAGAGGGTTATCAACACTGACTTATAAATAAATGAGGAAACTAAATAATGCATTCCATCCTAATATGGCTCTCATTTCCTTGATGATTATATATAAAAATCACTAACCTAAATTGCCCAACAGATAGAAGACCCTCAAAAGGAAACCCGAGGGAGCACTGGCCCATATTCATTCCATATAAATCACAGAGATGCTGCTTTTCCTCACATCTGAGGAAAGGGGCCTCCAGGCTGGGGCTGCACAGGGAGGTAGCTGCTTCCTCCTCCTCAGCTTCCTGGCTGCCTGACAACAGTCAGTCTCTGTGTAGGGGCTGGATCTGTCAGTTCCTGGGTTACCAACAAGCCTGGTGCTCAGGGAAGGAGTGGAAATGGTGGGCTCTCAGAAGCAGTTCTGAGAGAATCCAGTTGTGGACTTAGCAGGCTCAGGCAAAAGAGAGGATTAACTCTGCTTGGGCCAAACCATGCCGTGCACCTGCTGGCATTGGGAGGAAGATGGTTACCAGGAGCTGGCAGGATCCTTGTTCAGAAAGCAATGACCCAAAGATGCATTTACTCATTCTATTGTCAAAGAAAGGGAGGGCAGGAAGTCCTTCAGTGGGAAGGGAACCTGAGGGTCCTGACCACCCAAATGCCTGGCATTTACTCATTTCATCTTCTCAGTAAGTCCTACTGCTCCTACTGTAGGCAAGGAAGCTGAGGTTCACAGGTGAAGCGAGCAGCCAACGTCACACATTTGTTAAACAGCTGGGTTGAGACTCATCTCTGGACTCCTATGCACACCCTCAGTCCACACTTCGAACCACATTCTCCATCTAGCATCGCCAACAGGCCTCAGGACCCACCTTCCCAGAACAGCTATCATCATCCTGTTCACAGTATTTGTTTTGTTTTGATTTTAATGCTTCTCTGAAAGGACGACGTTCACCTATCTTGCTCTCAGAGAAGCCAGAGAGGAGATGGTCATCTCTGTGGACGACAAAGGCCCATGTGTTGTGAGTGGCAGCCACCCCCTAGCTGGAGGTCAAGTCCACATAGAATCCCCATTGTAAGCACACCACAGTGAGGAGCTACCTGAGTAAATCCTGTGGCAGAGTCTGTGGATGCGAAGACTCACCTGTAAAGCAAACAGTCCTGCTTCCATTTACTGTGTTCATCTTCTGACAATGTAAGAAGCACATCATATGTGTGATGTGTGTGGTGACTCACGCCATAACAGTGGCTACCACTTATTGAGAATTTACAAATGCCAGCAGCTCTCCTAATAATGTCACATGTTATCTCATTTAACTGGGACAACAGCTCTATCAGGTAAGTTCTGATGTTATCATCATTTTCCAGGTGCTACCTCAATCAAGAAGGCAGGGCAGGGACACTCCAAGTGTGCTCCCTGGATCGACAGCATCAGCATCCCCTAGGAATATTGCAGAAAGTCACATTCTTAGTCCCAGACCAGGTCTGTTGTATCAGAGCCTGTGGGCAGTGCCCAGCCATCTGTGTTTTCATAAGCCCTCCAAGGGATTCTTTTTTTTATGTTAGTCAGTTATTTATTTCAGTTTCAGGCGGTACATGTGCAGTTTTGTTACATGAGTATATTGCGTTATGCTGAGGTTAACATAGTGCTGATATGTAGTTTTTCAATACTTGTCCCCCTCCTTCCCTCCTTGGTTTTGAAATCCCTAGGGTTTATTGTTCTAGTTTTGTGTTCATGTGTCCATGTGTATCCAAAAAGCTCACCTTTTTTTTTTTTTTTAGATGGATTCTTGCTCTATCACCCAGGCTGGAGTACAATGGCACGCTCTCAGCTCACTGCAACCTCTGCCTTCCAGGTTCAAGCAATTCTCTTGCCTCAGCCTCCCAAGTAGTGGAGATTACAGGCGCCCATGATCGCACCCAGCTAATTTTTGTATTTTTAGTAGAGACGGGGTTTCACCATGTTGGCCAGGCTGGTCTTGAACTCCTGACCTCAGGTCATCCACCTGCCTCGGCCTCCCAAAGTGCTGGGATTACAGGCATAAGCCACCGCACCTGGCCCCATTTAGCTCACATCTAAGTGAGAACATGCAGTATTCAGTTTTCTATTTCTGCATTTCTTCACTTTAGGATAATGGCCTCTAGCTGCATCTATGTTGCCACAAAGGGTTTTGTTCATTTCTGTAGCTACACCTCCAGGTGAGTATGATGTGTTAAAGTTTGAGATCCACCAGACTAGGGATAACGACAGACCCCAAAATCTCAATGACTTACATCAGGGACTGTCAAACTGTGGCCAAAGGCCAAACCCAGCCCGCTGCTAGTTTTTGTAAATGAAGTCTTATTGGAACACAGCCATGTCCATTGGTTTGCAGTGTTGCCTATGACTGCTTTGCAGATACAGAGGCAGAGTCGGGTAAGTTTGATAGAGACTACATGACCTACAAACCCTAAAATATTTCTCTCTGGTCTTTTTTCAACCCTGGCTTAGAGCAACAAAGGTCATGTCTCGGACCCACTGCAGGTCTATGGAGGCCAGCTGTGGCTCTGCACTCTGTCTCTCTTCCTGGCCCAGGCTGCAGGGGCAGGCTCTGCCTGGGACTTTGCAGCGTGTTGGGATAGGAAAAAGGACACAGGGAGCCATGTGCAATGATTACAGCTTCTGCTCTGAAATAACACACATCATTAGACCATATTCCATTAACTCAAGCCTAATGTCCTTGGAACATAAAATAATAATCCAAACTCTACACTCAATCCATCTAATCCGATAATCCAGCCCTCTCTTTGGGCCACAAATACTCAGTTTATTCTCTTTCCACATGCAGAACACATAGCCCTCTCCCAAGGGAGGTGGCCCAGCTAGTCATAACATCAGGCTCAAGGCCCATCTCAGGACTGTCTCTGTGGGGCAGAGTGACCTCTCTGACCTCCTGAACTAAGATAACATGCATCATGGAACAGAGACAGGGTGGCCACAGGGACACTCCCAGCTGGGACAGGTGGGGGTGGGGATGGGAGCAGTCTCAGCTCTACTGGGTGGATATTGATACCACTCCATGGGAAGGTCCTCAGTACATTTCCTTCTGTGCCCCTTAAATCTATAGCCTGGCATTATCCTAAGACAATTAAGGCAGAAATAGAAAACCAAACACTGCATGTTGTCACTTAAAAAATAGAAGTTAAGGCTGGGTGCAGTGGTTCACACCTATAATCCCAGCACTTTTGGAGGCTGAGGTGGGTGGATCATGAGGTCAGGAGTTCGAGACCAGCCTGGCCAAGATGGTGAAACCCCATCTCTACTAAAAATACAAAAATTAGCAGGGCATGGTGGCGCACGCCTGTAGTCCCAGCTACTTGGGAGGCAAAGGCAGGAGAATTGCTTGAACCCGGCAGGAGGAGATTGCAGTGAGCCAAGATCATGCCATTGCACTCCAGCCTGGGGGACAAGAGTGAAACTCCATCTAAAAAAAATAGAAGTTAAATGTTGGGTACACATGAACACAAAGATAGGAAAAACAAACCTCAGGGATTCCAAAATGGGGGAGAGAGAGAGGGGTTGAAAAACTACCTATTGGGTACTATGTTCATTATTTAAGCAATGGGAGCATTAGAAGCTCAATCCTCAGCATCACACAATATATCCACGTAACAAACCTACACCTCAGCATCACATGATATACCCAAGTAACAAACCTGCACCTCAGCACCACACAGTATACCGAATTAACAAACCTGCACCTCATCATCACCCAAATACCCAAGTAATAAACCTGTACTCAGCATCACACAATATACCCAAGTAACAAATCTGCACCTTGGCATCACCCAAACACCCGAGTAAGAAACCTGCACTCAGTATCACACAATATACCCAAGTAAAAAACCTGAATCTCATCATTACACAATATAGCCAAGTAAAAAACCTGCACCTCTGCATCACGCAATATACCCAAGTAACAAACCTGTACCTCGTCATCATGCAATACATCCATGTAACAAACCTGTACCTCAGCGTCACCCAATGCACCCAAGTAACAAACCTGCACATGCATCCCTTGAATCTAAAGTAAAAATAAGGTAAAATGCAGATTCTCAGACTCCAAAAACAAAATCTATGGCACAAGAGGTTTTCTTCTGTTCTATTATTCTTGTCCATCTCTAATGAGGGTGGCAAAAAAATAAGCTCCACTTGTGGAAACAGTTCCGTTTCCTCAGCCTGCTTCCTGACCAGATGAAGCCGGGGACTCAAGGGTTGTTTTAAGCCCTAGACAGCCTTGGGCTGTATTTGCCCAGGTTTGTGATTCTTTTGCAGCAGAATTCTCTTAAAACTCTCTCTTATTTATTTGATTCCGGGCAGATCCAGGTAGCATTGACCACACTCATGTCCAATTCTCCTGACTTAATTGTGGGTGCCCTGATTGCATCCAGCTTCTATGGGAGAGTCATCCCCTAGTCTTTTGTCCTGGAGCCATAATGGGGAAACTGAGGCTCAGAAAGGTGAAGTAAACTTTCTCTGACTTCAGCCCTGGGTTTGAACCCGGTTCTCTAGGTCTCCAGAGCTGTCTACACCACCTCTGCCCATCATCCAAAATGTCCAGACTTACTCTCCTATTCTGCGTTAAATAATTCCACAGCCTTAATAAGCAATTGTCAGAGGCTTGAAGAAAACTGAATTAGATGTCCCTAAGAACTGCAGAACTCTTAGAACTTAAAGACTCTGTTCAGACCCCTGCCCTAAGATGCATGGGTCCCAGAAGGATGAGGCCATTGCCCCCAGGATGACCCCAGCCCCCGATTAAAATGCCTGTCTGAGAAAGCTCCACATTGTCAGGAAAGTTTACTTTTCATTCCAGGCAACACCTGACAAGGGCCCCTGACCTCCCTTTCTTGAAGCATTTACTAAAATGAGCTTATAATTGTGAATGTACCTTTTGCAACTCAGGAGCATCCTTGTGGAGGACACAAGAGCTGTTCCTTTGAAATGCAGTCATCAAGAAGGACAGAGCCTCTGTCTCCCAGCCTCTGTCAGAGAATGGAGCCCTAACTTAGATCACTGCCCACTGGCCGACCCAACTGGCCTCACCACATTTACCCCAACCAACCATCTGTCCATTTTCCCTTCTCTGGCTCTACTGAGCCCCGACTCTTCCCACTTCCTCCTTCTCCCTTTAATACACCCAGCTCACCTCTGCAGGAATCAGAATGGGGCTTGGCTCTTTCCCTGACCGTCAGTAGTTACTGGATAACATCCATTTCCGCCACTTTAACTAGTATCCGGCTGTGTTTATTTTCACGCCCCCTTCTCACCCAATACTTCTTTCACAGACACCCCTTTGCTTTCCCCCAAGGCTCAAGTGTTCTTATCCAATTTTAAGGAATGTTAGCATCACTGGGAGGTGGGAGCATGCTTGTAAAAACACAAAGCTCCAAGCACCAATCTCTCAGGATTTCATTTTGTAGAGTGGGTAGAGACTGGGAATCAGCATTTTAGCAAGGAAGACTCCATCCTCGGCCCCCCAGGGGATTCTGGTACAGAGGTAGGCTTGCCACTCTTTGAAGAACGTTGCCCTATTAGATCTGTAATTTCCACCTGCTAGGGGATGAATAACGTTCCGTGAGAAAGCAGCAAGTTCTTCCAAAGGTGCCTGCAGACATGTGAGAAGCACTTCATTAATCTGCATCCCAGTCCTTGGAGGTGGCACCATGATTGCTATAATTATCCCTCGATTACTTGGAGGGATTTAAGTGTTCTTAGAGAACAAACTTAGGCACAAAAGTTAAGTGACTGCCAAATGCACCCAGCAGGCCGATGGTGGGAATCAGGCTGTGAAGGGGCAGACCAAGGACACACAGGTCCCCACAGAGACCGGACACTAGCCACGACATACAAGAAATCACCTCCTCTTGTGCCCCAACCCAGAAGGAGGGAAGAAAGCAGAGAGGGACAAGACAAAAGGAAGGAAAGAGTCAACCAACGCAGTTGCAATTCACAGGTCATAGAAGTGCTTCAATGAATTTCATAAAACACTGAGTTAGTTGCCAATAGTTTCAAATCAGATAGCTGCACATAAGAATGTAAATCTCAGCTTCTCAGGACAAATCAGAGGCTCTGGACACACACAGAGCTAAGGGAAGCAATTCACTTTGGAGGCGGCGTGCAACCTCCTGCCACTAAATGACTGCCATGCTCATTGACCTGTGCAGGCCCCAAAGGTGACCCCGGCCCAGTCAGTGGATCATACTTCCGGTCACAGCTAAGCTTGGGGAGAGGACTAGCATTCCCTCTCTTCACTGAGTGTCAAATAAATACCTGGCTTGGAGGGTCTGCAGAGTGGGGATCCTGTGATGGACAAGTGCTTCCAGTGAGTATGGAAAGCCCTTTATCACCTTCCAAGAGATCTGTGCAAACTCCCCCTCCTCCAGCAGAGAAGGCAATGGTCTGGACATTTCATCGCGCCTTGGAACAAGTAAATCACTTTGGACTTTCCTAAAACCTGCTCTATCATCATCGGCCATTGCCAGGCCAAGGAAACGGAGAAGAATTTGTGGAAGCAAAACAGCTCCTTGCGGCTGAGAAAATCTTACTTAGGTTTTCTGGCAGCAAAAGCAGTTGAACAAAGAGGGACTTCTAAGAGAAAATGAAAAGCTTTAGAATGAGTTTATCACCAACAAAGCCAGCTCAGGCTTGGGGCTTTTTCATAATATTTTAAAATTAAGTTAACATTCATTTAACATTAAAACAGGAATTTAATGAAGTCTGAAAAATAATCCAGCCTTTGAATGAGATATCTAAAATTCCATTTTAATATGCAAAACAATGTAAGATAATTGTATTCAAGCAATAATTCAAAACATTTTATCATAATTGCCAGTTCACACAAAATATGAAGGAATCACTATAATACTCTCAATATGAGGAAATATGGGGGAACTAAAAAAGTAATGGTCTTCAATTCAAAACCATCTAATAAGGCATATAGATAAGTATTAGATTACTGTAAAATTTTATCTGCATCAGTTATACCCTGGAACATGGCTGAGAATCAGTGAAAACCAAAGTCATCCTCTGCAACCAGCCAGATGCACAGTCACTTCTGGTCACAATTAGCCATCCTTGGACATCTAGTCATGTGTTCTCCTTAAGAAACCAAACAGAACGCCAGAATCTCTCTATCCTGCCACAGGTTCCGGGTTCATAAATTTTTTTTTTTTTTTTTATTTTTTTGAGATGGAGTCTCTCTCTGTTCGCCCAGGCTGGAGTGCAGTGGCGGCGATCTTGGCTCACTACAAGCTCCGCCTCCCGGGTTCACGCCATTCTCCTGCCTCAGCCTCCCGAGTAGCTGGGGACTATCAGGCGCCCGCCCACGCCTGGCTATTTTTTGTATTTTAGCTAGAGACGGAGGTTTCACTGGTTAGCTCAGGATGGGTCATCGATCTCCTGACCTCGCGATACCTCCGCCCGCCTCGGCCTCCCGAAGCGCTGGGATTACAGGCGTGAGCCACCGCAGCTGGTCCATAACATATTTTTTATTCTTGAGTCTATTGGCTCCAGATGATATCCAGAAACTCATTTTCAAAAGCAGCGTTTAGAAATGGCGCAAAATGGCTGGGTGCCTTGGCTCACACCTGTAATCCCAGCACTTTGGGAGGCTGAGGTGGGCAGATCACTTGAGGTCAGGAGTTCAAGAGCAGCCTGGCCAACATGGTGAAATCCCATCTCTACTTTAAAAAAAAAAAAATACAAAAATTAGCTGTGGGTGGTGGCACATACCTGTAATCCCAGCTACTCAGGAGGCTGAGGGAGGAGAATTGCTTGAACCCAAGAGGTGGAGGTTGCTGTGATCCAGGATCATGCCCCCTGCCCCCCAGCCTGGGGCGACAGAGCAAGACCCCCCCTCAAAAAAAAAAAAAAAGGCACAAAACAATATGGATATTTTCCTACAAGTGAAATTTATAAACATGAAGCCCACAATTACGGAGCAAAGATAATTGCTTTGCATTTCCTAGGATAAAATGGAAGCCCCATTCAGAAATAAATAGGCTAGCTGTGGTGGCTCACACCTGTAATTTCATCACTTTCGGAGGCTGAGAAGGGAGCATCGCTTGAGTTCAGGAGTTCAAGACCAGCCTGGGCAACACAGCAAAATCCTGTCTCTACAAAAAATGCAATAATTATGTAGGAGTGGTGGTGTATGCATGTAGTCACAACGACTCGGGAAGCTGAGGCAGGAGGATCAATTAAGCCCCAGAGGTCAAGGCTGCAGTGAGCTGTAATCACACTATTGCACTCCAGCCTGTGCAACAGAGTGAGACCTTGTCCTTGTCTCAAAAAACAAAACAAACAAATAAAGCATAAACAATTTAAACCAGGAAATTTCTTCTGATCCATTCTGCGTGAATGAAGCATCTCCTATCTAGAACATGGGAGTGATATTGTACACATATGATAAATCCAATAAGATCTCTTTGGAGTGAGGGGTGACATGAGCATAGGAGACTGGTATACGCATTGCAAAATTATAAAATGGTCTCTTGGGACTCCTTGGGTTATAAATGACATAAGTCTACCCAACTCAACTTAATCAAAAAAGGAATTACCGGTTCATGCCACTGAATAGTTGGGTTCGGATGCAGCTAGATGCAGGAGATTCAACACTGTCATCAGAACTCTATCTGCATCTCTCCACGTCTCTTCCTGGTGTTGGCGTCATTCTCAGACAGTCTGTCTCTTCATATAGCTTTCTGCAGGCTCATGTTTGTATTAGCCTTGAAGCAATCTCAGGAGGAAAAGTGTCTCTTACCCTATGGTTCTAGCAAATATTAAACAGTTGGCTTGTTCTGACTGGATCATCTTGCATTGTGAAGCAATCCCTAAACCTACTGTAGTAGCCATTCACGGAAAAGAAATGTTCTAATTGGCAAGGAGAGGTTTATGGACTCACGCTAGGATCCTTGGGAAAGAGGTCTCAGCTCCACCCAAATGTCATAGACTGCGCTTGGAGGAAAGGTTAATTCCCCAAGAAAAAATCATGTTGCTGTTATCAAAAAAAGAATAATAATAATAGACAAGTCAAAATATCCATTGTTTCCTACAAATGCCCTAGAAGACATTTAATTAATGTGCAGTGGGCATACGAGAGAGAAATAGAAGTGTTATAAAATGTGCACTGCCTCACACATAATAGGAAAAGGACAAGGAGAGGGAAGGAATGGAGGGGAAGCTGCCAGCACACTTGGCTTGAGTTCAGTTTCTTTAGATCCTCTATTTACTCATAAATCACAGCCCATTTGACAGTAAGAATCACCTCTTCCAGTACCCAACCATTGTGAACCTGAGAATCTAAATTTACATTGATCTACGCTCCATTCATTATTAATTCATTCGACAAATACTGATTTAACAACTACTCTGTGCAGAGTCCTCGTCGATATTCCAGAGTTAGAGTAATGACAGTGAGCACGCAAAAATCCTTGCCCTTGTGGAGCTTACAGTCAAGTTAGCAGATACAGACAACAAATAGGAAAGAAAAAAATTAATATAAAGGATGTCAAAGGGTGATAAGTACTTGGGGAAAAAAACAAGGCAGGAAAGAGAAAAGGTGTGTCAAGGATAAAGAGGCATTCTTACAGTAAGATTATGAAGTCTAAAGAAAGTGAAGGAGTACACCCTATGGCTACTTAAGGGAAGAGTATTCCAGGCATAGGGAACAGTCCATGCAAAGCCCTGAGGTAGATCTGTGCCTAGATGCTTTAAGAAAACCACTGTGGTGTGAGAGTGAGCAGTAAGTAGATGGAGTGAGAATGGTAACAAAAAGTAGAGGGTATCGGACCTTCGATATTGTAAGAATGCTGGCTTTTACTCTGAGTGCCTGGGACACAGTTGGATTATTTAAATAGTAGAGGTCATAATATGACATCTATTTTTAAAACATCACCCTGGAATGGACTACAGAGGGAAAGAACAGAAACAGGGAGACATCTGCAATAATCTAGGTTAGAGATGAGATGGTGGCTAAGGAATTTTGGTCATACTTGGAAGGTAAAGCTGACAAGATTTGCTGAAAGATTTGATTTGGGCTATTCTTCAAGAGAGTAGTCAAGGATGACCCTGAGAATGGGTCATCCATCCATGGAGTTGCTGTTCACTGGTGTGAGGAAGAAAATAGAAGATGCTTGTGAGAAGGTGGTAGAAGGTAGGAGTTTTGTGTTGGACATGTTGGGTTTGAGATGTTGGTTACTCACCTGAGCAAGTCTGGAGAGTAGGTAGCTGGTACACAATTCTACAGTTCAGGGGGCAGGTCTGAGATAGAAATGACCATTTGGAAATGACCATTTTTGTCATGTGTAGAAGGTATTTAAAGCCATGAGACTAAAGGCAATAACTGAGAGAGAGACCGTTAATAAAAGAGAGGATACATATAAAGACAGCCTGGGGACATTCCAATTTTAGCAATCAAGAAAAGGAGGAGAAAATGTCAAAGGGATCCAAAAAGCAGACCAGTAACATAGAAGAAAAGCTACAAGAGTCTGGCTTCCTGGAAGTCAAATGAACAAAATGTTTATGGAGGAAAAACTTTTCAAATATTGCAAATACTTAGGAAATATTTCACATTGCAAATAGGCCAAGTGAGATGAAGGCTGATAATTGACAATTTCCTGGCCAATGTGTAGGTCATTAGCAGTTTCAGTGTAGCCATAAGAACATAAGAACTGGAGAAAAAATATAGCAGCAATTCTTTTGTAGAGTTTTGCTGAAATATCAGCTATTTGGAAAGGTGACCTGGTGGTTCACCAGCTTCAAAAAAAACCCTTTAATTTACTGTCTAATATTAATGTATGATGAGGAGCCAGACTCTGTTGGAGTTATCCTCTGCATAGCACTTTTCAGAAAGAATAAAAATCACAGAATGACAATGCAAATCATCCAGACCAAGGTGTTTCCAACCAATCTCAAATAAGATAAGCACACTGTTCATATGAAATAAGCCAAAAGTTCTCCATCTCATTCTTTTTTTTTTTTTTTTTCTCGAAACAGAATCTCACTCTATCACCCAGGTTGGAGAACAGAGGAGCAGCTCACTGCAACCTCCGCCTTCCAAGTAGCTGGGATTACAGGTGCCAGCTACCACACCCAGCTAATTTTTGTATTTTCAGTAAAGACAGGGTTTCACCACATTGGCCAGGCTGGTCTCGAACTCCTGACCTCAAGTGATCCGCCCGCCTCGGCCTTCCAAAGTGCTTGCATTACAGGTATGGGCCGCCATACCCTGCCTCTCTATGCCATTCTTTATACAAACATTAAAAAATGTTTTATTCTTTCTTTTTTCTTTTCAATAATATTGTCAGATTTCCAGTTCCAAGCATGATAGAACTTTTCCACAGATAGCAATTACAAATTCTAGGGGAAAAAATATACAAGACCTGGCCACTTAAGGGAACTTGGAAGCAACCAGAAGCAAGCAGAACCTGAAGAGATTTTTCATTGCAAATAAGAGAGCGCACAGAGAGTATGATCCATATTCATACAACTTTGTCCCTGAGGTGCAAGCTAAAAATTGTAGTTATACTGAGTTGAGATGTCAAAGAAGGGATTTTGAAACTGCTGGTGTAGATGAAAAATGAAGGGGAAATCCTTTAAAGGAAGAAGTCACAGAGGAGGTAGAGTCACCAAACCTGTCTATAAACTACCCTCCAATCTAGACTCATCCCTAAACTGCATGTGAATGACAGAGACTCTAGGAATCAAAGGAAATAACAATAGCTGGAAGGCAAAAATCAGACCGGATATGTCAGCTCCTTTTCTATGCATGGGAGTCAGAGTTTGGAGTTTGTGTCCTAGCAAGTTAAAAGGGCCTGAGAAAGACTTCAGGTATTTCCATTGAAATCCTAGAAAGACTACACCTTAGGAAATAAGATTCTACCCCCGAATTAAGGGATTCTTCCTAGGTCTAAGGGCAAAACAATGGACTTACCCTAACCAAGCCTCCCGTGGCTCCGGATGGTCTATCAGGCATTTATCTGGGACTAGGGGCAGTGGCTCATGCCTGTAATCCCAGTGCTTTGTGAGGCTGAAGCAGAGGATCACTTGAAGCCAGCAGTCTGAGACTAGCCTGGGCAATGTAGTAAGACCCCGTTTGTACAAAAATAAAAATAAATAGCCAGGAGTGGTGGTACATGCCTGTAATCCTGATAACTCAGAAGGCTGAGATGGGAGAATGACTTGAGCCCAGGAATTCAAGGCTGCAGTGAGCTATGATTGTACCATTGCACTCTAGCCAGGCAACAGAACAAGAAGAAAGAAAAGAAAGAAAAGAAAGGAAAGAAAGGAAAGAAAGGAAAGAAAGGAAGAAAGAAAGAAAGAAAGAAAGAAAGAAAGAAAGAAAGAAAGAAAGAGAGAGAGAGAGAGAGAGAGAGAGAGAGAGAGAGAGAGAAAGAGAGAAAGAGAAAAGAGAAAGAGAGAAAGAGAAAGAGAAAGAGAAAGAAAGAGAAAGAGAAAGAGAGAGAGAGAAAGAAAGAAAGAGAGAAAGAAAGCGAGGGAGGGAGGGAGGAAGGAAAGAAGGAAGGAGAGAGAGAGAGAGTAAGAAAGAAAGGAAAGAAAGAAAAGAAGGAAGGAAAGAAAGGAAGGAAAGGAAGGAAAGAAAAGAAAGAAAGAAAAAAGAAAGAAAAAGAAAGAAAGAAAGAAAGAAAGAAAGAAAGAAAGAAAGAAAGAGAGAGAGAGAGAGAGAGAGAGAGAGAGAGAGAGAGAGAGAGAAAGAGAGAAAGAGAGAAAGAGAGAAAGAGAAAGAGAAAGAGAAAGAAAGAGAAAGAGAAAGAGAGAGAGAGAAAGAAAGAAAGAGAGAAAGAAAGCGAGGGAGGGAGGGAGGAAGGAAAGAAGGAAGGAGAGAGAGAGAGAGTAAGAAAGAAAGGAAAGAAAGAAAAGAAGGAAGGAAAGAAAGGAAGGAAAGGAAGGAAAGAAAAGAAAGAAAGAAAAAAGAAAGAAAAAGAAAGAAAGAAAGAAAGAAAGAAAGAAAGAAAGAAAGAAAGAAAGAGGGAGGGAGGGAGGAGAGAGAAAGAGAGAGAGAGAAAGGAGGGAGGGAGGGAGGAAGGAAAGAAAGGAGGGAGGGAGGGAGGGAGGAAGGAAGGAAGGAAGGAAGGAAGGAAGGAAGGAAGGAAGGAAGGAAGGAAAAAGAAAGAAGACTTGGGAACATAGTAACAGGAGAAAAAAATGAGTACAAAAAAACTCAACACTCTTAAGAAGAAGATAACAGAATTCAGAGTCTTTACAAAATATCATTCACAATGAGTGGCCTCAGGAACCTCAGCTCCATGCCCCAGTTGTCCCCAGCTCTCTGTGGAGGAAAGTACACGGAGCCCCTGGGAATTGTGGGTTTCCTAGTTAAAAAAGAAAAAAATCTTCCTAGCAAAACTTTACACTATAGGCCAGGTACAGTGGCTCATGCCTATACTATAAACCCAGCACTTTGGGAGGCCAAGGTGGGAGGATCATTTGAGATCAGGAGTTCAAGACCAGCCTTGACAACATAGCAAGATCCCATCTCTACTAAAAATCCAAAAAATTAGTTGGGTGTGGTACCTCACCTGTAGCCCCAGCTACTTGGGAGACTGAGGCAGGAGGATGGCTTGAGCCTGGTACATTAAGGCTGCAGTGAGCTATGATTATATCACTGCACTCCAGCCTGGGTGACAGAGAAAGACCTGGTCTCAAGAGAAAAAAAAAAAAAAAAACTGTAAAAGAAAAAACACAGTCCTCTCCCTCTAGGGTCACATAATCAAGCCATTGGACCCAAATTTTGGGACTCTGAGATTACTTTGGGAGGGTGTGACATTTAATTTAGAGCCTGAAAATCTGGTAAACCTAAGCCAGGAAGAGGAAAGCAATCAAATGCCCAGAGACGAGAGAGAACATGGGTACAGCTGGAGCATAGGGACCAGGGAAAGGAGGGGAAGGAGTGGTAGGAAATGAAGCCGGAGAGACAGGCAGATAAGAAAGAGCCTCTTCCATTGTATTGAACAAGTTGGGCTTTCCTGAGAGTGATGGGGTACCAACAAAAAGATTCAAGAAAAACTATATCAACAAAATTTTAGTGTTGAAATATCCTGGCTTCTATAAGGAGTCGATCTGGAGAAAATTAAGTATGAGGTATCCACAGAATGTCCAGATTCTGTAAGAAATTTAGTTCATTGGTTCAGAACTCAGCATAATGGTTTAGGCTGCTATGGATTCTTCAGCCTATTAGGTATCACTGAAACCCTGAAAGTAAATGAGATACTCAGGGGGCAACTGAGGAAATAAAAAGGCCCAAGGCAGAAAACTGATAGTCACCAGCATGCAGGCCTAATTGGTTAATGCATTAACCGATAGCATTGGGCTAACATATTTTATAGTACAGATAGGGCCTCCTTGATATCAGTCTAAATTAATGAGTCGTCTAACACCCAGGTCACTTAACTGATTTCTGTTTCTCTCTCTGTTTTAGAGGATCTTGTAGAAAAGTGGTTCTCCATTAGTGGACACGTGCTATGTCCGAAGACGTTTTTGGTTGCCACAACTGGCAGGGGGATGACTACTTGCATCTAGTAAGTGGAGGCCAGAGATGCTGCCAACCACCCTAAAATGCACAGACAGCACCCTATAACAAAGAAATATCTACCTCTACATATCAACAGTGCTGAAGGTAGAAAACCCTGTTCTAGAAGCACTTTGGCCACTGTAGGCTTACCAGCCCATGCACACTGATAACTTCTGTGCTTGCTTCCCCAAGCATTTCTGTAGGGGGATCTCAGTCTATGGTTAATATCAAAGGACCCTCAAGCACACTGTTAGCATCACATAACTGAATGAATCTAAAATCTGAAAATACCAGACTACACAGATTTTGGGGAATATGGGAACCACAGCTTTTACTTATTACTATCAATGTGAGAAAATTCAATAGACCAACTCAGTGACAGTGAGGGAGTGCTTAGGTCCGCACTGGGGGTTCTCTGCTAGGAGGGATACAGCAGATATCTGAGGAGGCTCAACAAGCATCATGGAGCCCATGCAGGAGGTCCACGGAGCCCATGCAGGAGGTCCACAATGCCATGAACACAAGCCACATACAGTTTTGTACAAGAGGGATGAGTATTGCCAGGAAGTGCTTAGTATTTCATGTGTAGAATGGTGTCTCTGATCTTGGAGGAAATACTCAACCGTAATACTGATATTTGGTTTCTGTTAATGAGATAAGTGAGGATCATGTGACCAAAGATTTAAAGAGTAGCAGCGAGTCCCATTTGCTGATTATGGTGGTGTAGTGCTGTGCTGCGCTGTGTTGTTTAAAGGAAAAGGGAAGACATGAGATTTGCCTGGAGCTGAGCCTCAGGATGACTTTGTTCTCCCAGAAGTGAACTTCACACTGTCTTAAGCCCCTGTTCTGACCCAAAGCAGAGCTGAGCTCTAAAGCCCAACTGGAGAAAAGAACCCAGTTTGAGCCAAACCATTTAGCCTGGTGTTCCAAAGAGAATGGGCATGTCTGGCAAACTGATAAGATAGTGGACCAAAACTCTACTTGAATGGAGAATCGTAGAACCTCTCAAAAGAGTACTGGGGGCAGAGTGAGAGAGAGAGAGAGTGAGAGTGAGAGAAAGAGCGAGAGAGAGAGAGAGAGAGAGTGTGCACACAAGTGAGCATGCTTAAGCAAGTGAGCCAGGCTACCTTACACTCCAAGTGTGGTCTTCCAACCAGCAACATCCGTATCACTTGGAAACACAGAAATCTCAGGCCCACCCTGACATACTTATTCAGAATCTGCATTTTAGGAAGATCCCTGGTAAAGTCTGAGAAGCACTGATCTTACCCTTTGTTGAGGGAAGAGGGTAATGTACTCGGGTACAGGTGGTTACCGTCTACCAGAAACCCTCTCCACCCAGCCCCTTAGTTCATATCTAAATGCTGTGGCACCCCTAGAAGAGCTATATCACTGAAACTCTGTTCACTTGTTGGGTTAAAGACAGATACAGCTTTGGTACAGAGAGCACATTAGGCAAATTGAGGGAAATATATTTCCTCACACTTTGCCAAACATAGCTACAGCACCGCTCAACCCACATTCAAGGCTCTGTCCAGATTCCTCAAACATCTATGCCCTCCCTCTGAGCAGAGGACCTCCCAAAGTTGACTTAAGCAATCAGATGGGAACACCTCAGCTCTCCTCTACCCAATATGTAAGTACATCTGGTTTCCTCGCACACACCACTTAAAAGAGCAGAACTCCTCTCTCTATACAAGGCCAAACACCACAGGGCTGCTCTGGAATGCAGACAGCTACTCCCTGCTTAGAGACCACATCATGTCAATTACCCTCTCCACTGGCTTCATCCTGTTGGCATTAAAGCATGCTGAATTCTCTTCCAGAATTACTTTAGAAAGAATTACTACCCTGTAAGCTTTCCTACTCAGCCATGTTGACTTCAAAATAATGTGTTTAGTACAATATTTCAAACACAGAAATATCTTTGTGTCCACTGCCCATTTTGCACGGCTCTTAACCCTTGTTTACATTTGTTTCAGATACATTTGTATTTTAAAAATAAAACAATCATTTTAATTAAAGTTCCCTGTGTTCCTCTCTCTGACCACTGCTAAGAGGCAACTGCTGCCCTCAAGTGTGTGCATACACTATTCATGAATGCTTTAAACATACTATATGGGCATGTTTCCATATGCAATATAGAGTATTATTTTGCAAGCACTTAACATTAATTAAAAGGAATAATATTATATGGATTATTCTGTATCTTGCTTTCACATGAACAGTTTTTGAGATACTACCATGTTGACTTCATGCTCTCTTTACTTCTATGCTATTGCTGGCATTTATGTTGCCTCTTTTTAAAACCCCATGACATGTTCTCATTGTTCTATGAAACCAGAGTTTGTGTGATTCACCTACATGGTTATCCCATCCTTTTTTGATAATTTTTCCCTTCATGTTAGCCTTCTATTTACAATCACAGACCTCCTGCCTAAAATGCACCCTTTAGATTCCTCTGAATTAGAGTGTGTTGTGGGAAACCTTACTCAGTTTTCTCTGAAAATATCTATATTTTACTCTCATTGTTGAAAAATATGTTTGCTGGGTATATAATTCTAGGTTGACAAGTTTTTCTCTAAGCACAGTCAAAATAGTAATATTCCATGGTTTTCTGGCTTTTATAACTTTTGCCAAGAAGTTTATTGTCAGTTTTACTGTCTTTCCTTTAACAATTACCCCTTTTCTCTAATCTGATTTTTAAGGTTTTATCTTTGCCTTTGGTCTATCTCTGTGACATATAGGATGTATTTTTTGCTTAATTATTTTGCTTTTGTTAGAATTCACAAATCTATAGAATGGCTTCTTTTATCTCTTCTGGAAAGTTCTCAACCATTACCTATTCAAATATTGCTTCCGTTCCATTCTTTTTCTTTTTTTCTTCTGCAACTTTTATTGGAAGTGTGTTGGAACATCTTACTTCATTCTTCTTTCTCTATTATTCATTCTCATAACTTCTGACAGTTTTCTCATTTCTTTGATTCTGTGCTATCTTCTGGGTATTTTTTCAGCTCTATCTTGTGTTTTATTGTGCATATTATAAGCTATTATATTTTGATTTCTAGAATTATTTTATTAATACAATCAGTCCTATTCTGTAGTCCCTTTCTCTTTATTTGTATTTTGTTTATTTCTTAAAGCATATTCAACATGTTTGTAGGTGTTTAATAATTTTACTATCTGAAATTTTTTCTATCCTAATATTTCTATTTCTGCTGCTCCTGACTCTTTTAGATGTATGTAATTTTTTATTGTAGGTTATATTTTAGAATTTTATCTGTGGAAATGGAGACCTGGTTAGAAAGCAAGATCCCCAAGGAGAATTTTGATTTGCTTCTGCCTCATGCCTTTGGATCTACCAGCCAGAATCAAGTTACACTAAATTTTTGGGAAAAAAAAATTGGTCTATTTGGGTGGTTCGATTTTGGGTTGCAAACCTACATGAGAGACAGTTTGTGATTACAAATTTTAAGAGTTTTTTGTTTGTTTTTTACTCTCCTTCACCTACTCAGTTTCAAACTTTGAGATGGACAATTTTCTTTAAAGTTCCCTGGTGGGTGGTCAATCATGAGAGTGAGTGATTTATATCTAGTTCACAATTACAAGGAACATTGGGCTTTTGAGATATAAGCTTTCAGTATGGGGAAGGGGAAGGAGAAGGAAGAGATTTCTACTGGACTCCCACCTTTGAACAGACTCTAGACTTACTGTGTGCTCTACAGAGCCACAAAATCCAAAACTCAAGGTTACTCAATTTGGCAAATATCCTCAAACTGAAAGCTGGTTTAAATGCTCTTCTTGCTTCTGGGCTCCTGGTTTTACTTAGCTTTTGATATCTGACTATTTCCAATGAATGCACTCTTCAGTGATGCATTTTCCAATAAGTTAGATACCCAGCATTTTAACAGAAAGATTTGCCAGAGTCCCTAGTCTATTTTTTCAATTGGAATTGAAATTTTCATCTATTCTTTATATAAAAGTATAAGTTCACATTTGCTATGGTTTGAATTCTTGTCCCCTCCAAAACTCATAGTGAAATTTAGCTGCCACTGTAACAGTATTAAGAGATGGGATATTTAAGAGGTGTTTTAATGAACTTAATGCCTCTCTCATCTTCTCTTTGCCTTTCCACTATGTGATGTTTTCTGCCATGTGAGGGTGTAGGAAGAAGGCCCTTACAAGATGCCAGTTCCTTGATTTTAGACATTCCAGCCTTCACTGTGATATTATGTTAACAGCAGCACAAAAAATTTGACTAAAAAAATTTAATTAAGTTATTCTGTTTAAAATCTGTGTGGGCTCCACATTGCCCCAAGGAACATACCACACCCTTTGCATGGTTTAAAAGTCACCTCCATCTTGCCTCTGTAGATCTCTCCCGGCTCCGTTCTTATCAGTCATCTCCCATGAAGCTTTTTTTTTTTTGCTGAAGCAGGATTAAACCACTTGCAATCATCAGAGAACCCCACATCCTCTTCTTCTCTAGGTATTCAAATGCTATTACCACCCCTTCTTTTTTTCTCTCTTTCCTTCTTTTTTCTATATTCTGCCTTTTCTTATCTAACTCCTGGTCACCATCAGGTTTCAGTTTTATCGTACTTTATGGTACTTTTCTTAGAAGTCTGGACTCATGGTCTTTCCTCTGTGCTTCCACTTTACCTGTCTTAGTGTAATTGCATGTTTACAGGTTTGTGTTCCCTGAAGTTTAAGACTGACTGTGAACTTTCCAGCATGGTGTCTGGAACTCAGTATGTGTGCAATGCTGATTCTTTGTAACAAACTTTTGTTAGAGGAGCTCTCTGAAGTTCTGGTTGTCATCATCATGGTACCTGTCAGAAGACAGTGATAGGGCAGAAATGACTGTGAACCCTGCTTGCTATAGATGAGGTAATCAAAAGCAGATGCTGCATGCCAGGTGGACACAGTTGTCCATGCGCCTCAGCGGCCATGGTCAGCAGACTCAGGAGGTCTGTAAGTGTGACCAGATCCAGCGGAGGGACTCTGGAGTGGCAGTGGAAGCAAATGAGATCTCGCTCTGGACAACTGAACACACTCACTTGTAAGAAAGTGTGTGCCACTCCCTGGGGCCTTCCAAAAGTTTTGAGTGACCTTTTACAGAGGAACAGAGCTCTAAGTTAGCAGTACAGAGTCAAAACTATGTAATGGAATTTGCTGCTTCATTGATTATATGGGCAAGTGAGGCCCAGAGAAACTCAGTGTATGCCCAGATGGATATGACATCATTCCTGCTCCCTCAATTAACTTACCGACTAGTGGAAGAAAGAGCAAGTTAACAAAATATTAACTTTGTAGGATGAGAAGTGCTACAGAGCTAAGCTATCAGAGCCCCGGTGACTTAGTAACAAAATAAAGGGGCCTAACACTATTGCTGCTTCTCCCATTACCTTGCCCACAAGGGACCCAAAGTGTGACCAAAAATCAGCATGGGATGGATGGAGCTGCTGGTTTCGTGATACTCTTACCTTCATTATATATACTTGTTTTATCATTCAAAGTATTTATTTTATTTTCTGATCTCTAACTGGGCCATGTTTCTTCCCAGCTGGAGAAGCAGAGGGCTAGCTGTTTCAGTCTAATGAGTGGAGTGGTGAGGGCTGAGCCTGGGAATTATGAGGCCAAATAAGAGGGCTTTGTGTATAAAACCAGGAGTCTAGACCCTTCTGAAGGGGAAAGTGGGATCCTCCTATAATCTTGTTCCCTAGAGTTGGTTTGTTTTTTTTTTTTTTTTTTTTTTTTAATATCACATTCTAGAGTCACTGGTCTCTGACAGAGCCCCCAGATTCAATACTTGAGGTCCACAAAGGAAAGACAACAAATGGACCTGGCCAACCTCATGATGAGGGTATGGCCGGTGCCCTGGCTAAAAGGGACAACATATTCCAGCTCCAAGTTCCTGTCCTGTGAAATTCTAAGCCCGGTTTTGTCAGATTCATGGTTTTCTAAAAAAGGTCAAGAAATCTAGATTTTCAAAATCATATGATCATCTTAATAGATGTAGAAAAGCATTTGATAAAATTCAATATCCCTTTATGATAAAAACCCACAACAAAATTGGCATGGAAGGGACACACCTCAAAGTAATAAAAGCCATCTCCGACAAACCCACAGCCAACATCGTACTGAATGGGGAAAAGTTGAAAGCATTCTCACTGAGAATTTGAACAAGATAAGAATGCTCACTTTCACCACTTCTATTCAACTTAGTAGTGGAAGTCCGAGCCACTGCAATCAGACAAGAGAAAGAAATAAAGGGCATCCAAATTGGTAATGAGGAAGCCAAATTGTCACTGTTCACTGATGGTATAATTATATACCAAGAAAACCCTAAAGACTCATCTAAAAAGCTCCTAGATCTGATAAATGAACTCAGTGAAGTCTCTGGATACAAAATCAGTAGCACTGCTATATACCAACAATGACCAACCTGAGAATTAAGTCAATAACTCAATCCCTTTTACAACAGCTGCAAAAAAACAAACAAATAAATAAATAAAATACTTAGGAATACACTTAAACAAGGAGGTGAACGATCTCTATAAGGAAAACTGCAAAACACTGCTGAAAGAAATCACAGATGACACAAGCAAATAGAAACACATCCCATGCTCATGGATAGGTAGAATCAATATTGTGAAAATGACCATGCTACCCAAAGCAAGCTACAGATTCAAAGCAATTTCCATCAAAATACCATCATCATTCTTCACAGAACTAGAAAAAATTCCTAAAATTTATATGAAACCACATAGCCAAGGCAATGCTAAGCAAAAGGATCAAATCCAAAGACATCATATTACCTGACTTCAAATTATACTACAAGGCTATAGTTACCAAAACAGCATGATACTGTTATAAAAATAGGCAGATAGACCAATGGAACAGAATAGAGAACCTAGAAATAAAGACAAATAATTACAACCAACTGATCTTCAACAAAGCATACAAGAACAACATAGCAGCAAGATAAAGTAATCTGTGTGATTAGGATGCTGCACTCATCCCAGCCAGGTACATGCCCTTGAACTGGAGGTGTTGTGCATGGCACCTGTTTACAGATTAGGCAACTGGAGGTGCTGAAAAGTATTCATCTCTTCTGCTACTTCCTTCAGTATGTATAATACAAGAACATTAAGTGGGTAAAGGATACTTTACTCAATAAATGGTGCTGGGAAAACTGCAAGCCACATTTAGAAGAATGAAACTGGATCCTTATCTCTCACCTTATACAAAAATAAATTTGTGATGGATCAAAGACTTAAATATAAGATGTGAAACCACAAAATTTCTAAAAGATGACATCGGAGAAACCCTTCTAGAAATTGACTTACACAAAGAATTCAGGACTAAGAACCCAAAAGCAAATGTAACAGAAACAAGAATAAATAAATAGGACCTAATTAAATTAAAAATCTTCTGCATAGCAAAAGAAATACTCAGCATAGTAAACAGACAACCCACAGAGTGGGAGAAAATGTTAGCAAACTATGCATTTGACAAAGGATTAATATCCAGAATCTATAAGGAACTCAAATCAGCAAGACAAAAATGAATAACCTCATCAAAAATGTGGGCAAACAACCTGAGTAGACAATTATCAAAAAAGACATACAGATGGGGGGCAGTGGCTCACACCTGTAATCCCAGCGCTTTGGGAGGCCAAGGTGGGCAGATCACTTGAGGTCAGAAGTTCAAGACCAGCCTGTCCAACATGGTGAAGCCCTGTTCTACTATAACATACAAAAATTAGCTGGGTGTGGTGATGGGTGCCTGTAATCCCAGCTACTTGGGAGGCTGAGGCAGGAGAACCACTTGAACCTGGGAGCCAGAGGTTGTGGTGAGCTGGGATCATGCCACTGCACTCCAACCTGGGTGGTAAGACCAAGATTCTGTCTCAAAAACAGAACAACAACTACAAAAAAAAGATGTACAAACAGCCAACAAACAACAAACATATGAAAAAAGTTCAACATCACTAATTATCAGAGAAATGCAAATTAAAACCACAATGAGATACCACCTTAATCCTGCAAGAACGGCCATAACTAAAACATAAAAAAAAAATAGATGTTGGTATAGATTTTGTAAAAATGGAACACTTATATGCAGCTGGTAGGAATGTAAACTAGTACAATCACTGTGGAAAACAGTATGGAGATTCCTTAAAGAACTAAAAGTAGACCTGCTATTCGATCCAGCAAATTCACTACTGAGTATCTACCCAAAGAAAAAGAAGTCATTATATGAAAAAGACACACACACATGCATGTTTATAGTGGCACAATTTGCAACTGCAAAAATATGGAACCAACCTCAATGCCTATCGACCAATGAGTGGATAAAGAAAATGTAGCATATATACACCATGGAATACTACTCAGCCATAAAATGGAACAAAATGATGGCCTTGAAGCAACTTGGATGGAGCTTGAGGCCACTATTCTAAGTGAAGTTACTCAGAAATGGAAAACCAAGTGGGAGCTAAGCTATGAAGATACAAAGGCATAAGAATAATATAATGGACTTTGGGGACTCAGGGGGAAGGGTGGGAGGTGGGTGAGGGATAAAGACTACATACTGGGTACAATGTACACTGCTCAGATGACAAGTACACTAGAATCTCAGAAATGACCACTAAAAAATTGCCCATGCAAACAACAGCCACCTGTATGTATCCCAAAAACTATTGAAATGAAAAAGTAACAAAAAATAAATAAAATTCTGTAAGTCTTACATTTTTAAATATTTATTCAAAACTCTTTTTAACACTTTGAGGACTGACAGGGCACCCTGGGTTCATCAAATTGTGACCTCTGGTCTGTAAACCAAGATTTCAATGCCCTAGCCCAACTCAGCCAGGACTGCGCTGTAGCATCTTTTGGAGAGGAACCCTTTCACTGTGAAATTCCTCTTTCCTCTCACCAAACCCCTGGGTCAGGGTAAACTCAGTAAGTGTGGACTGTCTCATACTGAGTTGTCTCCAAGGGGTCCCGTGAGGTTGCAGAGCACCCCTTGCTCTGGAGTCCTAAAGAGGGCTTTCAGAGGCACAAAGAAGATAGACACAGCAACAATAACAAATGAATGAAGGAAACAGTTTTTCCCAAGAAAAGAGCCACTGTATCCCAATAGGCCTGTACAGATTCCAGGTAAAGAACAACATAGCAGCAAGATAAAGTAATCTGTGTGATTAGGATGCTGCACTCATCCCAGCCAGGTACATGCCCTTCAACTGGAGGTGTTGTGCACGGCACCTGTTTACAGATTAGGCAACTGGAGGTGCTGAAAAGTATTCATCTCTTCTGCTACTTCCTTCAGTATGTATAATATTAGCAAAGTGTCCCAGTGGCTGGTAAATCATCTTTAATTCCTTTGGAGCTCATCGTAGTAATGTTAACCATGATGGATTCTTGTGGTATTTAAAGAACTAGATTGTCAATTAGCTTTTATGAGATACATCACAGTCATCAGCCTCATATCAGACCTCCCTTTCCAAAGAAGCCAGTTATTAAAATGTATAATAATTTGCTTTTATTATAATCTAGCTAAAAGCCAAAGCTAGTCTCCAAAATAATTTAAAGTTTTAAGTTGCAATGTAAGAGACCTTTTCTTGAAAATGACTGTATAATATAGTGTCACCGTTCTTGGTTAATTATTTTGCAGAGTGTGAATTTCAGTTAATCGTTTCTTGCAAGGACCAAATAACATAGGTGCTTCCTAACAGCCTCTCTGGGAATAACTACTGTCCTTTCAGAAGCTAATTAATCAAGCTGTGCTCGTAAAAACTTAAGTAACTACCCACCAGGGTGAGAGTCCCCCAAGACATCCCTGCTCCTGGAAGTCTCTTGCCCACTGTGTTGACCTTGGCCGAGAGAAGGGCAGTGAGTCAACTTGACTTGGCACAGCACCCACCAGGGACTTTCCATGTCATCCAGCATGGTCATCTGCCCAGGACAATCTGGAACTTTAAAACTTCATCTTTACTGAGAGTGCCCTTCAGAACTTAGTCAAAGCGACTTGAAGCTTGAGGAGGCAAAGGCAGATGAACTCCCATGGAAACATGGGAAGGTGAGGAAAAGCCTAGTTCTGTGTTTTGAATTCAATAAATTATTGTGAATTTAACTTAATCACCATTTGCCAAGAACTTGAGGAAGAGCAAATCAGGAAATTAGCTCTGACCTCAGGAACTTACAGCCCAGTGGTACAGACACACACAGGCTACTGGTAAGAGGAAGCAGAGTTTGCAGTTCTTCCCTCTGCATCCCCACAAAGGTGCATATCTCCACTATCAAATTTATCTCATGGAACTGCAATTCATAGACTCTTGTCATTATGTGTGTCTTTCTCCCCAGTAGCCTGTAAATTCCTTCAAGGCCAAAAACTTCATCTCTGTATCTGTGGTACCTTGAACAGGGATGGTCACATATTTGTTTAACGAATAAATGAATATAATAACAATAATAACTAACATTTAATGGGCCTTTAATACACACACATATATATATATAAGCAGGTCCTAGGTTAGATGCTTTATAAATATCTCATATAATTCATCCAACAATTCTACAAGGGATTGTATAGGGAAGTATGGAGTTAATACTCCCCATTTCACTGATAAGAAATGATACTTGGAGAGACGGAAGTAACTTTTCCAAAGTCCCAGAGCTGTTAAGTGGCAGAGAACTATGGATCCTCAGTCTGGCTGACTCATAGGTTCATTTTTTTTTTTAGCATTATGCATCACTATTTCAATAAAAACTCCAGAAAGGCTTACAAAGTTACACACAATCACATACACGCAAAAGAGGATGATCCATTCCAAACTAAGGCAGGAGAGCAGATACAACATGTGCCGTAAGATTCTGGAAGCCTTCCTGGAGGCACTGGTCCCTGAGCTGGTCTTTGAGGCACAGAAGGGCTTTTATTAGCATTCCCATCGAAAAAAGTACCATGCAGAATGCAGGGAAGGGGAGGCTAAGTATTGATATGAGGGTGTGAGCATGAAGAGTGGATAAATTGGCTACTCCTTGGAATTTACTTCTGTAGTCTCTGTCAACCTCGTAGAACTTCAAATAAGCAGCCTCACTACCACTATTATATCTCCACTCCCCAGCCTCCCATGTTGACTCAAGAGCAGTACAAGCTGAATCAATGCACCAAATGATTTTTCCCCACAGTTCCCCTGTGTGCATAGACATACATATGCACACACACCATGTGTACACACACACACACCATGACAGCTGCGAAAGGAAGGGGGAACAGGAGCTCAGTGGTCAACAGCCTCTGGCCAGAGGAGATAACATTTCAGACCTGATTTAAACTGCCCATTATGTTCATGATTCTTGCTGATGGGCGCCTCACAATAAATGTCCTAGGCTTGTCTTTATCAAGCCTCCTCCAGTCAAGGCTCAGAGTTATGAGTCACTATTGGAGGGAGGAGGAATGGGCAGGGAAGGGGTTGTCAGGAAAGGTGTGTAAATGGGACAGGTACAGTGGCCAGGGCATCCATACATTATTTCTCAGTCAGTTTGTTTACATAACCACAATCCATTCTCTTGGGTGCCCTAAGGAAAAAAAAAGGGCTAGAGAGCTGAATTCAAAGTATATTACTTGAACTAAACAGAAATAAGTAACTCAGTTATGAGGGGAAGCCCCCTCTCACCTATCATTTTGCCAAAATGAACTCTTCATGGTTGAGTGACCCTCCCCAACCCCCATTCCTAAGATAAGTTTGAGCTTGCTCTAGAATATTTATTGAGGAGACCTTTCATTATAAAGCAGCCAAGTACCAGTTACCCAAAATATATGCAAGTTTTTAAAGTCTACATTCAAGGTTTAAAACCTTTTTGCTTATGAAAAATGTCCTACCTGGCCTCTCCCTGTCTCATTTGGGAGATTAAACGGTAGCTATATAGTCAAACTGCAATTCGCTTGGCTCTGAAGAAGCCATTATCATTGAAATTCAAGACCCTTGATCTAAGGTGTCTTGGAGAACTATAGCACACTATGTACTATATGTTAGAGTGCAGAGTACAATGCAGAATTAGGCCTTGTAAAGAGTTACAGGAGAAAGCCTTGTATGAAATAAAATAGAGTTGTCATAACAACTGATCTGCATGAGTTGTACATCACCCAGGAAGTCTGAGGTGTAGGTTATCCCAATCAAGGGAACAGCTGGAATACAGTCAACAGTAAGCAAGCAGGCTATTTTCTTCTGCTATGAAAATGGATTTTTCCTCTTGAGTGAACAATGTAGGAATGTAACTGAAGCAAAGAGAGCCTCAGTTTGGGAGGGACAAGGATAGTAAAAGCCAAAGAAGTATTTCAGCAGGGAGATGATCAGGATGGCAAGGACCCAAGAAAGACAGGATTTTGCAAAAGCAGGGAGCCTAACTTACAAGGTCATTTCACACAAAACAGTAACAAAAAGAGTTCTAAGTGAAAGACAGCAAGAACACACACAAAAAAGAGAATCAAGGCTTTATCAGAGACGTTTGTAAAATGAAGTTATAGTATCCTGATTACAAAAAATGTGGTAAGGTTTTCACTAAGTTTCTGGTCTCTTTTGACTGGCCATGATGCTGTCCAGATGCAGTCATTAGTCAACTTAGTACTCTGTCAATGTTACTTGACTAAAAATGTGCCAGTCGCCATAGGGCATTTTTCAGCAGTCTGTATTCAGACTCTATTCAGGCCATCTGAATACAGTCACCAAAAACACTTGTTAGGAATACAAATTTCTAGGCTCTTCCACAGACCTACCTAATTCAAACTCCTAGGGACCTGGTATGGGAACAGGAATTTTTAATAGAGTATCCCAAGTGAATCTTCAGTATACTAAGGTTTGAGAAGTACTCATATGGACAATAGAGAAAATACGATGTGTGGTCCCACCTGTCACAAAGCATGCAGTCTACTTGTAGAATTTAGACAGTGCTTAAGAGTATTTTGGGTGCCATAGGACCCTAAAGACAATTACAACTCAAAGAGTCCTTCAGAAAAACTTCCTTAATCTCACTGTCCTTGCCAGCCAAATGTGCCTTTCATTTTGTTTGTCAACTTTCAGATGACATTACCTCTTTTCTACTTCTTATTTATTTATTTATTTAGTGTCTCCTCTCATGCAACTTGCGTTTCTTGAGAACAGGAGCTGTCTAGTTCATCTTTCTGATTCATGAATGCTTGAGTGGATGATACATAAATGGAGGAGGAAAGGCAAGAGGAGCTACAAGAGCATAGCAATTAGAACTAAATCTTCCTAGAGTAGGAAAGTGTTGATGTGAAAACAGTGTTGTATTATACCCAGAGCAGAGGAAAGAGCATGGGTAGGTATGAGAAAACCACATAAGCAAGGTGACAGAGACAGAGAAGGGGCATTGCATACGCTAATGCCCAAATGTGTTAAATACTCAAAGCAATATTATAGTTTCAAAACATTCTGATTTTACATTCCATTTAAAATTGTATTAAAACATAAACTACCTAGAAATAAATTTAACAAATGTGCACAAGACTTCTATACTGAAAAATTATAAAACATAAAACATTGCTAAGAGAAATTAAAGAAGTCCTAAGTAAATGGTGAGATATACTATCTTCATGGATTGAAAGACTCAATATTGTTAATATATCAGTTCTCCCCAAAATTTATCTATAGATTTAATACAATTCAGTTAAACATCAAGTAGGTTTTTTGAATGTTAAAAAAATCTTATTTTAAATCTATTTTGTGGGGCTTGATAATATTATTAGCTTTATTTGTTCCAGAATGTGTAAGGGCAGCAAAAGCCAGCCTTGGAATTGTGTCTATATATATACTATATATATATAAATATATTATATATAATATATTATAATTATATATAAATAATATATATATTATTTTAAAATTTCAAATTTGGAAATTCAAAGGACAAGAATACTAAGACCAATCTTGGGAAAAAAACAAGTCATAAGACCTATCCCAACCTGACCTTAACACTCATTATAAAGCTATCATGACTAGCGAATGTGTTTTTTGTTGAAAGAACAGACAAAATGTCAATGAACACAATTAAGAGTTTACAAATAGACCCACACACATATAAAATCCAGTGGATGTTGTGATAAGAATGGAAAAGCATTAAATGGGGAAAATTTTATTCAATAATATTTTTTTTTATTATACTTTAAGTTTAGGGTAACATGTGCATAACGTACGCAGGTTTGTTACTATGTATACTTAGCCATGTTGTGTGCTGCACCCATCAACTCGTCAGCCCCATCAAGTCATCATTTATATCATGTATAACTCCCCAATGCAATTCCTCCCCCCTCCCCCTCTCCCCATGATAGGCCCAATGTTGTGATGTTCCCTTCCAGTCCAAGTTTTCCCTCATTGTTCAGTTCCACCTATGAGCATGCAGAACATGCGGTGTTTGGTTTTCTCTTCTTGTGATATTTGCTAGAATGATGGTTTCAGCCTGCATCCATGTCTCTACAAAGGGACGCAACTCATCATTTTTATGGCTGCATAGTATTCCATGGTGTATATGTGCCCACATTTTCTTAATCCATTCTGTCACAGATGGACATTTGAGTTGATTCAAGTCCTTTGCTATTGTGAATAGTCGCAAATAAACATACGTGTGCATGTGTCTTGTATAGAATATTTATAATCCTTTGGGGTATATACCCAGAGTGGGATGGCTGGGGTCCATATGTACATCTAGTTATAGATCCTTGAGATTCCCATACTAGTTTTCTATAATGGTTGAACTAGTTTTACATCCCACCAACAGGTGAAAATACCATCAGAGAATACTATAAACACCTCTACGCAAATCAACTGAAAATCTAGAAGAAAATGGATAATTTCCCTGGACACTACACCTCTTCCAAGACTAACAGGAAGAAGTTGAATCCCTGATAACCCAATAGTAGTCTTGAAATTGAGGAAACAATTAATAAGCCCTACCCACCAAAAAAGACCGGACCAGAGGATTCACAGCTAACCAGAGGTACAAGGAGGAGCTGGTACCATTCCTTCTGAAACTATGTTTTTTTTTTTTTGAGATGGAGTTTTGTTCTTGTTACCCAGGCTGGAGTGCAATGGTGCAATCTCGGCTCACTGCAGCCTCCACCTCCTGGGTTCAAGTGAGTCTCCTGCCTCACCCTCCCGAGTAGCTGGGATTACAGGCACCCACCATCACGTCTGGCTAATTTTTAAATTTTTTTGTATTTTTAGTAGAGATGGGATTTTGCCGTGTTGGCCAGGCTGGTCTCGAACTCCTGGCCTCAGGTGATGCACCCACCTCGGCCTGCCAAGTTGCTGGGATCACAGGCATGAGCCACCATACCTGGCTTTCAATATATTTTATTAACAACTGAATATTCATACAAGAAAAAATCCGTGAGTGTTACCCTCCACCATACAGACAAGTGAATTCAAAAACAAATGTTAGGACTAAGACAAAAACATGATTCAAAGAGAAAAGACAGAGAAATATCACCATGACCTTGATGTAGGCAAAGAGTCTTAGCACACAAAAAGCACTAATCATAAAAAAAAATCGACAAATTGTACTTCATCAAAATAAAAAAAGTATCCTATCATCAAAAAAATCAGTAAGAAAATAAATAGGCAAGCTACAGACCAGAAAAATTATTCATAACATATCTGACTATATATTTATTATAATTCAATTATAAAAGAACAAATGGCTTTTCTACAAAAGCAAAAATATGAAGAGATATGTCATAAATGAAGATGAGCAAATGACCAATAAGCACATGAAAAACTTCTCAACATTATTAATCATCAGGGAAATAAAAATCAAAACAATAAAATACCACTACACACCCATTAGAATGGCTAAAATGAGAGAAAACTTGACAATCCCAAATGTTGGCAAGAGCATGGAGCAACAGGAACTCTCATATGTTGCTAGTAAAAGTTTAAATGATGCAGTTACTTTAAGAAACAGTTTAAGAGTTCCTTAACCTTTGAAGAATATTAAATATACATATTATGACTCAGAAATGCCACAGCAAGGTGTTTATCCATGAGGAACAAAAATATATATCCATAAAAGTCCTTATAAACAATTATTTCTTCATAATTATCCCAAACTGTAAACATCTAGATGTCCACCAAAAGAAGAATAAATAACTGTGGTAAATTCATAATGGACCACTCCTTGGCAAGGGAAAAAATCTACTCATACATTCTATCAACATGGATAAATCTCAAAAATATTAAGGTGAGTGAAAGAAGCCTGACACACATACAGAAGTACACACTGTATGATTCTATTTATGTGAACTTCTAGAATTGGTAAAACTATCTACAGTAAAAGAAATAAGGTGAGTGATCTTCCTGGAGGGAAGAGATTGACTGGCAAGGGGCACATGAGAGTTTTCTGGGGTGACATATTTGACTTTGTGTCTTAAAATGGGTCTGGGCTACACAAGTATAGGCATTCGTCAAGGTAGATCAAACTGTCCACATAAAATCTAAGTATTTTACTATTCATAGGTTGTACCTCAATTTTGTTTAAGTCCACAATTTGTAGATGACTTAGAACAAGATAGGCTATGTTGTGGTAACAATCCCCAAATCTTAATGGCTTAATACAACTAATTTTTATTTATTTTTCAAAGTATACTGCAGGACTGGGCAACTGTCCAGGGTAGCCTTCCTTCACGTTGTGACTAAGATTCGGGTCCCTTCAGTGTTGCATCTCTGCATCTCATCATGATGCCTCTGCCAGTTTTCTTAAAAAGGAAGACAGACTGGTGAACCTGCAGGGGCTTTCAATCGCCTCTGCCCAGACGTGACATAAGTTACTTCTTCTCACATCCTATTGACCAGGAGCAGTCACATGGCCCAGACTTAATGCAAAGGGTTGGAGAGTACAGGCTCCTATATACCCATGAAGGAAAGGATAACTAGATACTGGTGAGCATTAGAAATGCCTGCTACAATACCTTCCTTCAGGCCCTTCCATTTTAGCAAAGAAGAATAAAGTCTAACTTTCTATCAGATGATTATTAGAATTTCATCCCTGTGTTCAGACATGGTCTTAGTAAACGACATGCCCTTCTTTCAACAAAGGGAGATGTTTCCCTTCTTCAAACATGGCTGAGCTAATGTTTTCTGGTAGACAGGAGTAAAGAATTCTATAAATGTACCTGGGAAAAATGCAACAAAAAACTAATCTGTGAAATTAACTGAAGAAGTCAGAGCAGATGCACATCCAAGTTCAGTGAGAAGGAGACACAGGATTCCTGAGGTAACTCTGAGGGGCACAGAGTGACAAATGACTGACAGGCCAATCTGGTCCAAAATAAATTATGATTGGGGATAATGGCCATGCTAGATGCATGCTGCTGTGGAGAAAGTAGACATTATGAAAGGAAAAGGGGGTGTTTATCCGGTCAAGAGTGACAGTTTGCTGCTTGTCGAAAATCTGTATGTCCCTATGACTTTCTGAGTTTGTAGGTGCCCTGGAGAAAGGCCCATTGTAGCACATCACAGAAAAAAAAAGGGGGAAAGACAATACCTGTTTTGCAATTACCTTTTCTGTTTGAAATTTGCTCAACGGGTCTTGAAAACTACAACAATTAAAAGAAAAAAAAATGTTCCTGCAGATCCAATAGGTAAGATGTCAGGGACTCTATTTTGAAAATATCTGGGAGGCACTGCTGATTAATTTTTGGCTTATATTTGAGAAGAGAAGCAAGCATATTTTCTAAACCAACATGTGGAATTTTTTGATCATGTAAGTACCTTTAAAGTTCAGTTATATCAGGAATAGTCAGAAATTAGATTGTATAACTGTTCCCACAAATTGTTCAAAGGTTACCTCTCATCCAGTAGACAGGGACTGAGGTTGCATAATCACCAAAGCCCAGCTCAGAGAGGAAACACACAGAATATTAATATCCCTGAAGAATTTCCATCCACTTGGAAAAAGAGACGTAGCTTGATTGCAGAATGTGTAGCACACAAACATATCATCAGTGTTGTTGATCTAGTGCCTGCCTCCACTTATTCCAGAAAATTGCAGAAGAATGATTGCAGGGTGCCAAAGCAAGGCTGTCAGCTGTGAACCTGGTGATTGATGTGGCTTGTTTAAGTGTGTTCAGCCAAAAACAATTTGGGATGGCCAGGCCTACCTTTTCTTCTTTGGGTGCATAATTGACACACCCCATTTAGGCCCTTGACTGATGTGCCAGTCAGGAACATTTCTGTTCAAGGGAAAGAGAACCCAAATCAAGCTGGCTTAAGGAAAAAAAACAAAGGTAACTTATATGACTCATATACCTGAAAAGTACAGTCATTGAGCTTCAGGTGCAGCTGTATCCAAACCCTCAGATGATTTTCTCCCCACCTCTCTCCAAATGTTGGTTCTGCTCTCTTCTGTATGGTTTTACTTTCAGTTACTTGTGATTTCAAGACACAGTTTCAGGTCTGAGAGATAAGCAGGAGTTTATTTTCTAGTAGATCTGCTCACATTATCTAACTCACACTCTTTAGACCAATATCTTCACCTTGGTATAATGAAACAATTACTGTGGTCAAGAGATGTAATTACACTGATTAAGTTTGACTCATATTGCAATTCCTTAGCCAATCTCCTGTGACTACTAGGATTTGGTGTTCTGATTGGTCAAACCAGAGTCACATGCTCCATCTCTGAGCGTATCCCCACCTGAACCACGATGAAAGAGTGTGGGAAGAGAACCTGTTTCACAAGGGAAATTCTAGTTATTTATCAGAAGAAGCAAAAATAGACTCTGGGCAGGCAAAAAAAAAAAAATGACATCCACTATAACCAAAGCTAACAGTATATTTTAATATTATGTACCGGAAACACCTTCAGAGAAATTGAGGGTAGGGTCCATACATAATTCATCAAATTGTAGATTCTGAGGGTTAGAAGGTACATCAGAGGTTATAAAATCAATTCCCAATTGTGATAAGTTGCAGCCAAATTTTAACTTGGTAAATGAAGTGGAATAGAGTATGTGACACTCTTGGTAGATTCTTAAACATTTGAGGGCCCAAAAAATATTACTAAGTGAATTAAAGAAGGAAGAAAAGTCTTTACAGAGCCTCTTGATTCAATCAAAGAAGCTCCTCTTACTCTCTGAAGGGCTTTAAAAAATGTATTTGGACAGGTGAGTTTCAGCTTAAGTACTGGCATCATAGACTATATCTGACTAACCCTCTTGCCAATAACAACTATAAAGTCTGCATAAAATTTTTTTAAAAAGGAAATTGTTGGAAGGCACTAGAGAACAACAAAAATCTGGAATAAAATGGAGGAGACATAACCCTCAAAAAGAAGGAAGCAGACTAGGTGGGATTTACATTACTTATTTTTCTCAAGGGTCCTACAAGTTTGCAGAGCACAAGGTATAGAGCTCAGGTATAAAATGGCAGTCTTAATAGTTAAAGGCTGGAGTTTGGAGCTGCCAGAACACTGCTGAAAATTGAGGGGGAAATTCTCAGAATGAGGAAGCCACAAATGGTGGATCCCTCATATCTGTGTACAGCTGCCTTCAAAACCTTGGATGACTCTTAAATGTCATGCATTGATGGTAGTGCTCCTGGGAACCAAGAAGTTAGCAACAGCTGAATGGCTAAAATGCTGAGCAGAGAGTTCAGCAACTACTGGTTTGACTTTCAAATTCTACCAAGTTAGAGGAGTTTGTTCAATACCTTGAGCTATCTATTGAAACATCAGAAGAACCACACCTTAAGAACAAAGATTATACTAGGACTATGGACTATGACCTAAGAATAAAGAAAAAACAGAAATATATGTGCTCCAACAAAACCTAAAACCAAGCCTCCACAACATCAAGATTATTCTTCAGTAATTTAACTGCCTATTACAATAAAACCCAACAGTTTTCAGAAAAAGATAATAGAATCTAGAGTCTCTATTATCTGTAATGTTCAGTATGCAATCAAAAATTACTAGACATGCAAACAAGCAGGAAAATGTGACCTATAATTTAAAAAATAAAACAATAGAAACAGACCTGTAAATGAACCAGATATTGAAAATATCAGACAAATATTATTTAATAACTACTATAAATATCTTAACATTTGTAGATGTTCATCAATGTCATCGAAAGCACAGATATTATAAGGAAGAAATGGCATATTTTGGAACAGATACAGAAACACTAAAAATTGAAACATTTTAACTTAAAATACATAATACCTAAAGTGGAAAATTCAGTTGGGTGGTGCTATAGACTGAATGTTTATGCCATGCCCCTCATCGCCAATTTATATTTTGAAACCTAATTCCCAATGTGATGATATTTGGAGATAGGGACTTTGAGAGGTAATTAGGTCATGAGGGCAGAGCCTTCATGTACAGGCTTAGTGCCCTTATAAAAGAAACCACCAATGACTCACTTCCCTTTTTGCCATGTGAGAACCACTAAAAGAAAGGCATGTATGCACCAGGAAGCAGAACCTCATCAGACATCAAATCTGCCAGCATCCAGAACTGTGAGAAATACATTTCTGTTGTGTATAAGCCACCGTAGTTGTATACTTGTACACTGTATAAGACAAAGGTACTTTGTCATAGCAGCCTGAAAGGACTAAGATAGATGGGCTTAATAGCCAACTGAACAATGCAGAAGAAAAAAAATTAGTAAACCTAAAGAGAAACTAATAGAAATTGTCCAAAGTGAAGCCCTGAGAGAAAAAAAAAGGATTCTGAAAAATATTATAATAGAGTCTCCATGAACTGTGAGACAATTTAAGTGGTCTAACACATGTGATTTGGACTCCACGAAGGCAAGGAGAGAGAAAAAATGAAAAAGATAGGTAACATATTTATAAGAATAATAGCTGAATTTTTTAAAACGATGAAAAACAATTTCTAGAACCAAGAAATTCAGAACACTTAAGAATAATTACAGGCTGGGCGCAGTGGCACACGCCTGTAATCCCAACACTTGGGAGACCAAGGTGGGTAGATCACCTGAGGTCGGGAGTTCGAGACCAGCCTGACCAACATGGAGAAACCCTGTCTACTAAAAATACAAAATTAGCCAGGCATGGTGGCACATGCCTGTAATCCCAGCTACTCAGGAGGCTGAGGCAGGAAAATTGCTTGAAACCAGGAGGCGAAGGATGCAGTGAGCCGAGATAGTGCCATTGCACTCCAGCCTGGGCAACAAGAGCAAAACTCTGTCAAAAAAAAAAAAAAAAAAGAATAATTACAAAGAAAACCACAGTTTGGCACATCATAATCAAACTATTGACAAAGATAAGGAGAATATCTTCAAACCAGCCAAGAGGTGGAGTTGGGGCATACAATATGTTCAAGGAAACAATAACAGCTAACTTCTCATCAGAAATAATAAAGAACAGAGAGTGCAGCAAGATGGCAGAAGAGAAGCCTGTAGCATTTATCCCCTCTGCTCCCCCAAACACCGAATTTTGACAACTACCTGCACGTAGGAAAGCACTGTCACAAGAACCAAAAATCAGGTACCAGCTTGGCCTTAGTGGGGTAGAGCAACAAGCTGGCTCTTAGGGTCCCTGAGTCCAGGCCTAGGCTCTTGGACAGCACCTCTGGACCTGCCCTGGGCCAGAGGGGAGCTCACAGTCCTGATATGTGGGTCTCAGGCTTGGCAGCATTCACCACCAGCTGACAGAAGAGCCCTTGGGTGGCCTGGCAGAACCCCTTGTGGACTGGTGGAAGTGGTGGCCACAGGAAGAGGTTCCTCTGCCTGTGGAAAAGGAAGGGAAGGGCGGAAAGGACTTTATATTGTGGTTTGTATGCCAGTTTAGCTTCAGTCAAATAGAATATCAGGCAAATTGCTAAGGTTTTTGTCTCCAGTGTCTGGCTCCTAGACATCATCACTGGAGATGCCTGGGTCCCAAAGGAATTTGCTGCCCTGAAGGAAAGGGCCTTGGGTGAGGCCAGTGCTGTGCTGGCTTCCAGTCTCACTCAGCACTGGCCAAGTGGTAGTGGCCATAGGGGTGCTTGCATCACCATATCCTGAGTTCCAGGTAGCTCAGCAGAGATATAGAGAGAATCCTTTTGTTTGTGAGAAAGTAAGGGAAAAGAACAAGAGTCTGCCTGATAATCCAGAGAATTCTTTTTGATCTTATCCAAGACCACAAAGGCAGTACCTCTACAAGTCTGCAAAAACCACAGCATTATTGGGCTTAAGACCCAAATCCCTTCAAATTGCTGGAAAGCCTTCCCAAGCACAAGCACAAACAAGCCCAGACTGTGAAGACTACAATACATACCTAACTCTTCAACGCCAGACATCGATGAACATCTACAAGCATCAACCCCATCCAGGAAAACATGACCTCACCAACTAAATGAGGTACCAGGGACTAATACTGGAGAAACAGAGATATATGACCTTTTAGAAAGAGAATTCAAAATAGCTGTTTTAAAGAAACAGAGAAAAGCAAGATAGCACAGGGAAGGAATTCAGAATTCTATCAGATACATTTAACAGAGATTGAAATAATGCATCAGAGTCTCTTAATAGCAGAATTGAACAAGCAGAAGAAAGTGAGCTTGAAGACAGGCTATTTGAAAACACATAGTCAGAGGAGACAAAAGAAAGAATAAAAAACAATAAAACATACATACAAGATCTATGAAATAGCCTCAAAGGAGCAAATCTAAGACTTACATGCCTTAAAGAAGAGGTAGAGAGAGAGAGAGAGACAGGGGTAGAAAGTTTACAAAGGGACAATATCAGAGAATTTCCCAAACCTAGGGAAAGATATCAACATTCAAGTACAAAAAGGTTATCAAACATCAAGCAAATTTAACCCAAAATTATTAAATGACTCAAGACATTTAATAATCAAACTCCCAAAGGTCAAGGACAAATAAAGTACCCTAAAAGCAGAAAGAGAAAAGAAAAAAATAACTTACAATGGAGTTTCAATACTTCTGGCAGTGGACTTTTCAGTAGAAATCTTATAGGACAAGAGACAGTGGAATGACATATGTAAAGTGCTGAAGGAAAATAAACTTTCATCCTAGAATAGTATATTCAGAAAAAAAAAAAAAATGTTATTTTAACATGAAGGAGAAATGAAGACCTTTCCAGAAAATCAAAAGTTGAGTGACTTCATCAACATCAGACCTGTCCTACCAGAAATGCTAAATGGAGTTCTTCAATATGAAAGAAAAGAATGTTGATGGGCAAGAAGAAATCATCTGAAGGTTCAAAACTCAGTGGTAATAGGAAGCACACAGAAAACCACAGAATGGTGTAACACTGTAATTGTGTTATGTAAACTACTCTTGACTTAGATAGAAAAACTAAATGATGAATCAATCAAAAATAATAACTACAACTTTTCAAGATATAGTACAGTAAGACAAAGAGAAACAACAAAAAGATAAAAATTGAGGAGATCAAGTTGAAGTGTAGAATTTTATTAGTTTTCTTATTTGTGTGTTTGTTTATGCAATCAGTGTTAGATTGTCATCAGTTTAAAATAACGGGTTATAAGATAGTATTTGAAAATGGCATAGTAATCTCAAATCAAAGAACATACAATGGATACCCAAAAAATAAAAAGCAAGAAATTAAATCACATCACCAGAGAAAATCACCTTCATTAAAAGAAAGACAGAGAGAAAGGAAAGAAAAGAAGAGAAGATTGCAAAACAACCAAAAACAAATAACAAAATGGCTGGAGTAAGTCCCAATGGACTAAGCTCTCCAATCAAAAGACACAGATGGCTTAATGAATGAAAAAACAATACCAAAATATGATCTGTTGCCTACAAGAAATACACTCCACATATAAAGACACACATACACTAAAAATAAAGGGATGGGAAAAGCTATTCCATGCCAATGGAAACCAAGATACTTATATCAGACAGAATAGATTTTAAGACAAAAACTGTAGGAAGCAACAAAGAAGGTCATTACATAGTGATAAAAGTGTCAATTCATCAGGAGGATTTAATGATTGTAAATATACATGCACCCAACACTAGAGCATCCATATATAAAGTAAATACTATTAGCACTAAAGGGAGGTAGATCCCAATATATTAATAGCTGGAGACTTCAACACCCCCACTTTCAGCATTGGACAGATCTACCAGACAGAAAATCAACAAAGAAACATTAGACTGAATCTGCATTATAAAACAAATGGACCTAATAGATACTAACAACATTTCATTCAATGGCTGCAGAATACACATTTTTCTCCTCAGCACAGGGATCATTCTCAAGGATAGACCATACATAAGATCACAAAACAACTCTTAAAACATTTTTTAAAAATGAAATAATATCAAGCATCTTATCTGACCACAATGAAATAAAACTAGAAATCAGTAACAAAAGGAATTTTGTAAACTATACAAATACATGGAAATTGAAAAATATGCTCTTGGATGACCAGTAGGCCAATGAAAAAATTAAGAAGAAAATGGAAAATTGTTTTGAAACAGATGATAAAAGAAATACAACATAACAAAAATCTATGGATACAGCAAAAGCAGTACAAAGAAGAAAATGTATAGCTATAATTGTCTATATATAAAAGAAAACTTCAAATAAACAACCTCATAAAGCATCTTAAAGAACTAGAAAAGCAAGAGTAAATTGAATCCAAAATTAGTATAAGAAAAGAAATAATAAACATCTGAGCAGAAATAAATGAATTTGAAATAAAGAAAACAATTCAAAAGGTCAATGAAACCAAAAACTGTTTTTTTGTAAAGATAAACAAAATTTACAAATCTTGGCCAGACTAAGAAAACGAAGAACAAAATAAATAAAATCAGAGGTGAAAAGAAGACATTACAATTGATACTGCAGAAATTCAAAGGCATATTAGTAGCTACTATGAGCAATTATACGCCAACAAATTAGAAAATCTAGAAGAAATGGATAAATTCCTCGACACATACAAGCTACCAAGATCAAACCATAAAGATATGCAAAAGCTGAACAGACTAATAGTAAGTAATGAGATTGAAGTCATAATAAAAAGTCTCCCAGTAAAGAAAAGCCCAGGACCCAATGGCTTCACTGATGAATTCTACCAAACATTTAAAGAAGGACTAATATCAATCCTACTCAAACTGTTCTGAAAAATAGAGATGGAAAGAAAGAATACTTCAAAACTTATTCTACAAGACCAGTGTTACCCTGATACCAGAACCAAACAAAGACACATTTTAAAAAGAACTACTGCCCAATATCTCTGATGAATATTGATGCAAAAATGTTCAACAAAATACTAGCAAACTGAATTCAACAAGACGTTAAAAAGATTATTCATCATGACCAAGCAGGATTTATTCCAGGAATGCAAGGATGGTTCAACACACATAAATCAATCAATGTGATACATCATATCAACAGAATGAGTACAAAAACCATATGACCATTTCAATTGATGCTGAAAAAGCATTTGATAAAGTTCAATATCCCTTCATGACAAAAACCCTAAAAAAACTGGGCATAGAGGGAACATAACTCAACTATTAAAAGTCATATATGGCAGACCCACAGCTAGTATCATACCTAATAGGGAAAAACTAAAAGCCCTTTCCTCTTAGATCTGGAACACAACATGGATGCCCACTTTTACCACTTTTTTGATAGTATTTTGTTGAACACAGTGCTCTAGATGCTATTTCCAGTACTATGTTATTCAATATAATACTGGAAATCCTAGCTAGAGCAATCAGACAAGAAAAAGAAGATCCAAATTGGAAAGGAAGAAGTAAAATTATCCTTGTTTGCAGATGATATGATCTTATATTTGGAAAAAACTAGACTCCACCAAAAAACTAGTAGAACTGATAAACAAATTCAGTAAAGTTGGCTGAGCACAGCGCTCATGCCTCTAATTCCAGCACTTTGGGAGGCCAAGGTGAGAGAGTCACTTGAGGTTAGATGTTAAAGATCAGCCTGGACAACATAGTGAGACCCCATCTCTACAAAATATGTTTTTAAAAATTATCTGGGCATGGTAGCACACCCCTGTAGTCCCAGCTACTCAGGAGACTGAGGCAGGAGGAGCACCTGAGCCTGCACTGTAGCCTGGGCAACAGAGCAAGACCCTGTCCCAAAGAAAAGAAAAAAGAAAAAAATTCAGTAAAGTTGCAGGATACAAAATCAACATACAAACATCAGTAGGAATTCTATATGCCAACAGTGAATAATTTGAAAAGCAATCAAAAAAAGTAATTCCATTTATAATGGCCACAAATAAAATAAAATACCTAGGAATTAATGGCAAAGAAGTGAAAGATCTCTACAAAGCAAACTATAAAATGCTGAGGAAGAAATTGAAGAGGACACACACACCCACAAAAAAAGATATTTCATATTAATGGATTGGAAGAATCAATATTGTTAAAACGTTTATATTACCCAAAGCAATCTACAGATTCAATGCAATCCCTATCAAAATACCAATGGCATTCTTCACAGAAATAATAAAACAATTGTAAAATTTATATGGAATCACAAAAGACCCAAAGTAGACAAAACTACCCTGAGCAAAAAGAAAAAAATGAGGAATCACATTACCTGACTTCAAATTATACTCCTGAGCTACAGTAACCTAAACAGCATGGTACTGGCATAAAAACAGACACATAGACCAATGGAACAGAATAGATAACCCAGAAACAAATCCACACACCTACAGTGAACTCATTTTTTACAAAGGTGTCAAGAACATACATTGGCAAAAAGGCATTTTCTTTAATAAACTGTGCTGGGAAAACTAGATATTCACATTCAGAAAATGAAACTACACCCCTATTTTCACCACATACAAAATCAAATAAAATTTATTAAATACTTAAATCTAAGACCTGAAACTACGAAACTGCTAAAAGAAAACACTGGGGAAACTCTCCAGGACATCGGTCTGGGCAAAAGTTTTTTGAGAAATACCCCACAGGCACAGGCAACCAAAGCAAAAATGGACAAATGGGATTACATCAAGTTAAAAAACTTCTGCAGAGCAAAGAGAATACAATCAGTGAAATGAAGAAACAACCCCAAGAATAGTAAAAAAAATATTTGCCAGCTACCCATATGACAAGGAATTAATAACTAAAACATATGAGTTCAAACAACTCTATAGGAAAAGAATTCTAATAATCCAATTAAAAAACAGAAAAAAGATCTGAATAAACCTTTCTCAAAAAAAGACATGCAAATGGCAAACAGGCATATGAAAAGGTGCTCAGAATCACTGATCATCAGAGAAACATAAATTAAAACTACAATGAAATATCATCTCACCCCAGTTAAAATGTTTTTTATCCAAAAGACACATAATAACAAATACTGGTGAGGATGTGGAGAAAAGGGGACAGACACTTGTACACTGTTGGTGGGAATGTAAGTTAGTACAACCAAGGAGAAGAGTTTTGAAGTTCCTCAAAAAACTAAAAATAGAGCTACCATATGATCCAGCAATTCCACTGCTGGGTATATACCCCAAAGAGAAGAAATTAGTGTATCAAAGAGATACTCCCGTGTTTGTTGCAGCACTGCTCACAATAGCCAAGATTTGGAATCAAACTAAGAGTCCATCAACAGATGAATGGATAATGAAAATGTGTTACTTCTACACAATGGCATACCGTTCAGCCATAAAAAGAATGAGATCCAGTCATTTGCAACAACATAGATGAACTGGAGATCATTATGTTAAGTGAAACAAACCAGGCATGGAAAGACAAACATCATGTGTTCTCACTTACTTGTGGGATCTAAAAATCAAAATGATTGAAGTCATGGACATAGAGAGTAGAAGGATAGTTATCAGAGGATGGGAATGGTGGCGGGAGGGATAGGGGAGACAGGAATAGTTAATGGGTACAAAATACAGAAAAAATAGAAAAAAGAACCAGTTTTTTAGTAATTTTTTCTTTTTTTTTTTTTTTTTGGACGCGCTTGCTCTGTAGCCAAGCTGAGGCAGTGGCATGAATCTCGCTCTGCACTCTGCCTCTCGGTCTTAAGCAATTCTTGCCCTCAGTCTCCCGAGTAATCTGGGATTACAGGTGCCCACCACCACGCCTGGCTCATTTTTGTATTTTTAGTAGAGATGGGGTTTCACCATCTTTGCCAGGTTGGTCTTGAACTCCTCACCTCAGGATCCACCCACCTTGGCCTCCCAAAGTGTTGTGATTACAGGCATGAACCACTGCGCCCAGCCAAGATCCAGTATTATATTTGATAGCACAAGAGGGATTATAGTCAATAACTTTATTGTATATTTTAAAACAACTAAAAGGGTCTAATTGGATTGTCTACAACACAAAAGATAAATGCTTGAGGGGATGATACCTAATTTCCATAATGTGATTATTATTCATTGCATGCCTGTACCAAAGTATCTCATGTACGCAATAAGTATATATAGTATGTACTCACAAAAATTACAAATTATAAAATGTTAAAAAAAGAAATAATAGAGATCATAGGACATCTGAAACAATATGTTTAAAGTAACAAACGGGAAAGGAAGTGTCAACATAAAATTATATATCTAGTGAAAATATCCTTTAAAAATGAAGGTGAAATAAAGACATATGCAGCTAAGTGGAAGGGGAGAAAAATGTCACCTGTAGACAATAAATGCTGAAGAGAAAGGATGCCAGATGGAAATTCAGATCTACAGGAAGAAACTAAAAGCACTGGAAATGATAAACATGTTGGTAAATATAAAATTATTTTTTTCTTAATTTATTGAAAAAACCATATGGACAGATGTTATTTGACTGTGCTTCTCAAGGTGTTCATCCATCCATGACTCAAGCTTACTACTATCACTCCAAGTCTTGGAAATTGTTTTGGGTTTTTGTTGTTGTTTTGTTGAGGCAGGGTCTTGCTCTTTTGCCTAGGCTGGAGTGCAGTAGTACGATGTATGGCTCACTGCAGCCTTGACTTCCCAGGCTCAGGTGATCCTCCCACCTCAGCCTCCCAAGTAGCTGGGACTACAGGCACATATGTCACCATATCCAGATTTTGTTTTTAATATTTGGCAGAGATGGGCTTTTGCCACATTGCCCAAGCTGGCTCAAACTCCTGAACTCAATTAATCTTCCCACCTTGGCCTCCCAAAGTGCTGGGATGACAGGCGTGAGCCACTGCGCCCAGTCTAAGTCTTGTACATTGTTACATCTGCCTGCTGTTGATAGGATGCATATGTTGAATTGATAGGGACACAAACTGTGGGAATCTGTATGGATGCCTCTTTTCCTGAGCAAATGAAAGCAAAAACTATTTGCAGATGCCAGTGCTAGGGTGTATCACAGCTCCTCAAGGACATCTTAACAGGGGCAGGGACCAAAGATAACACAGTGAGGGCTTGCTGGAGAGGGCCACCTGCACCACACCATTGGTGACTCCATGGCTAAGGGCCGGTAAACAGAGAAATCACAGGGGTGGAGATGGTTTCTGGAGTGGATTGTGCAGGGTTATTCATTCAATACTCACTACACATGTACTGAATACCTACTATGTGGCAGGCATTGCGACGAGTGCTCTATAGGGGTGAAGATGTGAAACAGTCACAGTCCTGTCTTCGTAGTATGCAGGGGAGACACAGCCACAAATGAATCTGAGAAAATTCTAACATAAACGCTCATAAAAATAAAAATGATAGCAATAGCTAACAGAAAGTAAATCCTTATGATGACCAGCACTGTGCTAAGCACTTTGTATGCATGAACTCATTTGACATCCACAACCCCCTGAAAGGAACAACCGCCAACTGCATTTGCCCCAGGGAGGAAATCAATGCTCTTGAAGTTTCACCAGATAGAAAACAGTGGAGCTGGAATTCGAACCCAAGTGCTTGATTCTGAGGCTCAGTTACTGATCACAACAATGCAGGAGAAGGTAGGGTCCGGTGGGATCTAAGGATGGAGATTGCTTCTTCCCAGGAGGATCATGTAAGCCTCCGTGGAGAAGGGGCACGTTAACATGCCTTGAAGATAGAATATGGACCTGTATAGACTAGCGCTCCATGAGTAAGAAATAAGAGCTCAGGACTGCCAGGGTCTCAAAGGAGGCACAGGTAGAGTTTGGTGGGATCCGAAGATGGAGATTGCATTTTCCCAGGTGGATCACGTAAGCCTCTGTGGAGAAGGGGCATGTGAACAGGCCTTGAAGGTAGAATATGGACTTGTACAGACTAACACTCCATAAATGAGAAATAAGGGCTCAGGAGTGCCAGGGCACAAGGAACAATAATGCTGTGTTAGTATGTGCTGCTGGGTGCTGGGGATATGCTGCACCCAGTGTGGATGGCACTGGGTCTCAGGACTGGATCGGACATGATCCCCAAAAAGATCCCAGCCCAGTAGTTTACATGGGGTCAGGTAGGTCCTAACTAAATCCACAAAGGGAGAGAGTGGCAAATTTATATTTTGCCTTGACTGTAGCCACTTGTAAATAAAAATATGAAGGTAGCCTGTAGTCCCAGTTACTCAGGAGGAGGCTGAAGTGGGAGGATCACTTGAGCCCAGGAGGTCGAGGCTGCAGTGAGCTGTGATCACGCCACTGCACTCCAACCTGGGCAACAGAGCAAGATCCTGTCTTTAAAAGGAATTGTTTTTTAAACTATGAAGATATTTTTCTTCCCTGCTGTGAAAACAAGATTTGTGGAATTTGAATAAACTTGTCAAATATAAACCTAGTCTGGCAGGGCCTTTCTTTGCCAAAAAATGATGACTCAGACAAAAACGAAGGAGGCGAAAACAGCAACAAAGAAAAAGACAGAAACCTGACCACCATTGTCACCTGTTACAAACACCAGCCACTTTGGTCACCAGTGCTAAGGCCAAGTCATGTGCTAATTTCTAATTCCGATGCTTTCATGTAGACAAATCTAGTCACCCAAGGCAGAAACTGGAAGCCATCTGAGACACTGGCCATTTCCACATCACGTTAAGCGCCAAGTCTTTCAGCATTGGCAAATTGAAAACAAAAAAGATTCCAAATTTTTCCTATGTATTCAGATTTCTCTGCCACTGTTCTGCCCCCGTATTTCTGAGTGCCATGGCTTCCTTGGTAATTTTCTTGCTTCTAGTTTATTTCCCACTTACTCCAACCTATCTGCTTCTGCTGAGTTAGCCTTCCACAAATGTAAAGCAATTTCCACCTCCTGTTGAAAGCTCTTCAGTGGCTTCCTGCTGTGCAGAAGGTAGATTTTATGACATAACTTAAGAGGCCCTTGGTGACCTTACTCCTGCCTGCTGTCCAAGCTCCTCTTCACCCACTACCCCTGGACTCCAGCACCCCTTTGGCGCCCATTGTGTGCCCTGCTGTTTCACACCATCATACACCATGTGACTCACTGTAAGCTTCCCAAGAAAGCCTTCTGCATAGTCAGGGTTCTCTAGAGTGACAGGACTAATAGCATACAATATGAAAGGGAGTTTATTAAGGAGAATTCACTCACACCATCACAAGGTGAAGTCCCACGATAAGCTGTCTGCAAGCTGAAGAGCAAGGACGCCAGTCCGAGTCCCAAAGCCTCAAAAGTAGGGAAGCCGACAGTGCAGCTGTCTGTGGCTGAAGGCCGGAGAGCCCCTGGCAAGCCACTGGTGTAAGCCCAAGAGTCCAAAAGCTGAAGAACTTAAGAGTCCGATGTTCAAGGGCAGGAAGCATCCAGCACAGGAGAAAGATGACGGACAGAAGACTCAGCCAGTCTAGTCCATCCATGTCCCTCTGCCTGCTTTTATCCCCTCGCTGGCAGCTGATTAGACAGTTCTCACCCAGATTCAGGGTAGGTCTGCCTCTCCCAGTCCACTGACTCAAATGTTAATCTCCTTTGGCAACACCCTCACTGACACACCCAGGAACAATACTTTGCATCCTTTAATCCAATCGATTTGACTACTCAATATTAACCATCACACTTTTCCTCCTCGTGTCCACCTGGAGGCCCCAGCTCTAGCCTCACCCTTCCTGGGAAGCTGCCACTGCCATTTTCAGTCCCAGAGCTTCCGGACCTAACACCTCTGCCCACATCATGCCCTGGCACAGTCACAATACAGCGGCTGGGCTGATGCTTCCTAGATAAATGAGTACCTTTTGTCCTTTGCTTTGCTCACCTGTGCCTACCCTCATCTCCCCCCCACCACCATCACCTGTGGCCCCTCTCGGCATCCCTTCCTGGTCATTTTGCCCAGATTTGCCTCCCATCTGACAGCCTCTGAGAAAGACATCCAGGCAAGCACAAAGCTCCGAAGACACACACGTTCCCTCCCTCTCATTGGGGCTCACCTTCATTTGCCAATGCTGATCAGTGTCACCACCCACAGGTGATGGTAAGGGAGGCATTAGCAGGAGCACCAGTGACAATTCTTGGCATCAGCTGTGGAGAACACTGCCTTGAAAAGTGAGCCTGTTGACACCCAGGAACTGAATTTCTAGATTGTGCACCTGCAAGGTGCTGGGTGTCGGGTTCCCAGCCCCTGCCCTCTCAGAACTTCCACTCAGAGATGACGGGATGTCAACCAAGTAGTGTTGCCCAGAGGACGCAAAGGAAAACTCACGTGTGGGATGTTAATAACTACTAATGAAAGTGGGTCTTTATTTAAACATTTAGGAACTACTGCATACAAAATGAACAGTTTTCTTTACTCTTGAGCTTCTTGGAACCTTGAAAATGACAGTGATTGCCATGAAGCTCAACAAGAAGAGTCCAGTTTGCAGCCTCCTCCTCCTAACATGCTGACACAGAACCCCTGTGCGGGACCACATCTTTGGACAGCATTTCACCAAATAGACTATAGCAAATGTTTTAGGCCAGGCGCGGTGGTTCACGCCTGTAATTCCAGCACTTTGGGAGGCCAAGGCAGGCAGATCACCTGAGGTCAGGAGTTCGAGACCAGCCTAGCCAATATGGTGAAACCCCATCTCTACTAAAAATACAAAAATTAGCCAGGCATGGAGACAGGTGTCTCTAATTCCAGGTACTTGGGAGGCTGAGGCAGGAGGATCGCTGGAACCCGAGAGGCAGAGGTTGCAGTGAGCTGAGATTGTGCCATTGCACTGCAGCCCGGGTGGCAAGAGTGAAATTCTGTCTTTGAAAAAAAAAGTTATAGATTATTGCAATGCAGAATCCCAGTGCACCAATTACAGAGGGGGCCCAGAGAGGCAAAAACTGGTGATAGGGGGATTTTTGAAATAGGCTCTCAGCAAATGGGTGCAGAAGTAGGGTGTTGGAAGGATATAATCTGAGCTCAGCCAAGAGGGGGAAAGCATTCCAGACCTGTGTAACAACTTGCACAAAAGCTTGGAGGTCTGAAATACTGCCACAGCACTGGAGAACGGCCCATCATTCCGTATCGTTGGAGTGTGAAATATTAAGGGGTGCAGAGCAGAAGAGAAAATGAACACCCTACAGGGGACAGACCAGAAAGACCTTTGAAACCACCTAAGGGGTTTGAGTTTAGCTGTTGCTTTGCTGTATCTGTTTGCTTAGTGGCTAATGACATTCTTTCATCTGTTCTTTCCTCCATTCACTCCACCAGCATTTAGTGAGCATGTGTGCTGTACCTAGCCCTACAGAAGGGAGGAATACAGGGAGGATTCAGGGGAGGCTGGAGACCCAGCAGGGGTCGGAATCTGTAAGCTCCGCAGACCCACAAGGCTCCCTTGAAAGCCATTCTGTTCCCTGTGCCCCCCGGGGCAGGAGGTGACCCAGGGTCTTCAGAATCTTTGGGCCTGGGATAGAGAGATGAAGCCACCACAGCCTGTCACCTCAGCCAGAGTCAAATTAATGACACAGATCATTGTCACTGAGGGCATGACCTTTTGAAATAATTGAAAGGAGACTTTGCCTGAGAGAGGAGTCCTGGGAAGACAGAAGTGAAAACAAAGCTAGAGATAGATAGTGCTGGCAGCACCCACCTCTAATGCCTTCAGCCCAGCCATGTGGGTTTGACAGGAACACATAGCTGCTAAGGCAAGTGATTTATGGAGCACATACCAGGAGGGTCCAGGGTGGTCGCAAGATGCAAGGCATGAGCCAGGGCAGATCACCTGTCCAGGCAGATGCTACCTGCAAACACAAATGTGGGCACAGAGAGGCCACTGGAGGTGAAAAATCTCCTTCCCGGCTGCCCAGGTGAGTGCCGCCAGAGCCACATGGCGGTCAGCCATGGCCTCTCCATCAGCTCCCTAATGAGCTTCCAGCCAGACAAGCTGAAAATAACAGGACCAGACCAAGTGAGAGCTGGGTCCCGTCAGGTCATCGGCACATGCAGTCAACGTGCCCAGCACAGAACGGCAGGCGCCACCAGTTCCTTTCTGTCAATGCAACAACCTCCAGAGGGGCGGCCCTTCTCCCACCTCCCGTGTGTGAACTGAGACCCCAGACCCTCACCCTGTGCCCAGCACTCCCAAGGCCTGGAGAACTTTGTCTGTGTCTCCTGATTTCAAGGGAGAGGCAATAAGCTTTGATCCCTTAGTCCCTCTGGGATTTGAGGGTTACCTAACAGGCAGAAAGAAGTGAAAGACCCAGCAAGTAAAAGCAGGGCAGCTGGTGATTCCCAGAGTGGGTTCCAGAAGCACGGGCCTAAAGACGTTCCCTACAAACAGGATTTCCTGTTGACAGTAACACTGCGCATGTCACATTCGTTCATGAGAAGAGTTCTGAGTCAAGGAAACAGGACACACTCAGACCCTGAGGGGTGGAGGGATGCGGTACATCCAAGAGGTTCAGACCCATCAAAGAGTGGCTAGAAGGGCCCAAGAGTGTCTCACACCCTCCACTTGTCTTAATTGGCTTCCACCCCTCCCATACCAGCAAGTACGCTTTTCCTGGTAGAAGGGGAAAAAAAAGCAATTGAGACAATGTCGTTCACTGAGGCTTACTAGAAGCGCATAACAGGGTTTGTCCTCCTAGGTTGCTGATCAGGACTAAATGTTGCTGTCCCAAAAGCAATAGGTTTTCTGTACTACAAGTTCTGCTTACGTGATGTCTCAGACTGGGGTTAACCACCTCAGCTAATTAGTAGAAAGGCTTCCAGCCACCTACATATGACCTGTGATCCTGCACAGACAGGAAGGAGAAAACGTCTGCTGCTGAACCAAAGCTCCTTCACCCTGCTCATTGCCAAAAAGCAGCTTCACAGTCACATGGGAAGCATCTCTTTGGACTTAGGAACAACGGCCTCCAACAGCATTTTGGAATCTCACCCATCAGTAACTAGAGGAGCTTCTGTAAATCTTTGTAGTGAAAAAAGCTATTGTGGCTTCAGAATTGGATAGCTAGATTGGAAATTGTAGTTTGGCCACAACTGGCTGTGTGACCTGGGGCAAGTTCCATCTCCAAGCCTGTTTTCTCATCTGCACAGTAGGACCATAGCTGGAGTTTACTAATTCCTATTCCACTGCTCTGTGCTTACCAGAGCTCATATATCTTCTCTTCCATTTTGCTCCTATGTTTACTATTTTTGTTCCGGCAATGAATTAATAACTGGCCACCACATACAGGTTCCAAAGAGAACATTTGTGTGAAGGTTACTGTTGGCCTCATCCGGCAAAGCTTTACAAGGCTCCCAACTAGGCTGCAGGTCTTCTCTCCTCCCTGGTCACCAATACAGGATGTGTTCACCTGTGCGTAAGACACTGGACTGTGGGTGAGGCAGGCAGAGAAGCCATGTCCCAGAGGCTGGGCATGACGATTGGCCAAATGCTTCTGTCTGGTTTGGGTGGTTTTCTTCCCTCCCTCACAGGACAGCTGGAGTACATCATAGATCCCAAACCTCACTATGCAGATTTCATGCTGAAACATTTGCTTTCCAAGTAAAGCCTTAACATTCAAGAAGACAGCCCTCAGCTCAGAGCTGGCTCTCTGCCTGGATTTCATGTTTTCTCCCTGTCGGTTTTCTGAGATCCACAGCAGTTCTTCTCAAAAAACATCTGATTGTTCATTCTTCTCTCCCCACAAGTTCTGTGGTTCTAAAAAGGGTTTGGGAATTGGCAGCACGGTGATACACCAACTCCTGACAGCCAGACCAAGTCACCTGCTGGGTTTGATCAGAAGAGCTCCGCCTCCCATCCCAGTGCCCCAGGATCTCCATGGCATGTGGACATCTTTTTCCTCTTGTGCCCTAGTTTCACTCTTGGAAACCTCCGCTCCATAAGTTAGACCTAAGCCTGTCAGTGTATCTCTGCTTTGGACCACAGAAATTTGTTCAGCAGTGGACGTATCACGCAACCAGAGCCCGTGCGACATAACGACCTTGTGCTGATACATACCATGGAATTTTAATAAGGGGTAGCAGCAGCCCTGCCTTACCCTTAGAGCATCTCCTTAAAAGCACAACAGGTAGGCCAGACCCTAGAGTCAGGGGTTAGATTTTACAATGCGAGGTCTCCAGTCTCCAGATTTCACAGCACAAGGTCACGGGCCTTCTGACCCTGGGACTGTATGCACAGGCCTAGGAAACTGACTCAGCGGTCTCTCGGGAGATGTGCAGAAGGCTGTTACAAGGCACATCCATTCATCTCTCAAGGAGGGAAGAGCGGGTTTCATTTTTCTTCTACTTTGCTATAGAAAGTGTGTGAAATTCAGCCCAGATTGTGTAGAGTCTCCTGCAGGCTCCTCGCATGTGTGTATCTAATATGCATACTCAGGAATAAATCACGTTTCCTCCCTCATCTATATGGGTATGAGGGGAGAGGAATCTTTTTGTTGGCAGGACTTTTTATTTCTCCAACAGCCCCATTGCTGGAAATGCTGGCATCGAGTCTTTCACTCTCTTCCAGATTTAAAGCTGGAGAAATGCACTGCAGTCATTTCTCTGCCCTTAGGGAAGAGGCTGCCTGATAACAAGGCCAACACCAAGGAACTGGGCCACCCACCTGGGAAGAAGGAAGAGGATCGGGATGACTTCACTTTAGTCCCTGGGTCCAGCCATGCCTCACTTTCTCTGGATTTTGCCAATGTACAAGCTGAAATGTTCCCTTTTCACTTAAGTAAATTGAGTGCAGTTTAACTCTTGCAAGAGAAAGCACTCTCACTGGCTTAATGCCCAAATATAAGCATCTTAAATGCTTTTCTAAATCTTGAAACACAGCTGTGGTGTAATACACTTCTGAGTCCCTGAATCAGAAGGGCTATTTAGGCACAGCCTTTCCCTCTTGCCAGAGCCCCTTACGTGACGCTGTCACCGGGTAGTGGCCTGGCCCATGCGTGCTCACACCCAGCGTTGGAATTCGCTGCCACTAAGGCAACCCACTCTCTCTCCACACAGCCCTACCTACCAAGAAGCCCTTCCTCATCCCCCACCCCAATGCTTCCCCCTCAAGCCATTGGTTGGACCCCAGGGAATAAATGTGGACCTTTTTTCCTTAAGGGCCCTCTCGAAGTCGGCTGTCATGTCTTTGCAAGACAATATGCTCCCTTCTAGGCTCAATTTCTTGTCACTTATGCACCTGTTTCTATACTACAAGTTCTGCTTACATGATGTCTCAGACTGGGGTTAACCACCTCAGCTAATTAGTAGAAAAGCTTCCAGCCACCTACATATGACCTGTGATCCTACACAGACAGGAAGGAGAAAACGTCTGCTGCTGAACCAAAGCTCCTTCATCCTGCTCATTGCCAAAAACAGCTTCACAGTCACACGGGAAGTGTCTCTTCGGACTTAGGAACAACGGCCTCCAACATTTCCTACTTAAAACAGTCATTTCCTACTTCAAACCCAATCAATAAGTAAGTAGTGCTTCCTTTAATGAAGGCTAAAGAACAGAAATCCAGTTTTACCTCGTTATGGCTCTAATGGCCTCAGCGTCCTACAAGCACATTGGAACTCAGCCTGGCTTCTCAACAGGCATTTACCTGGAACACCAGGTTCAAGGATGGTGTGGAAGATGATGGAAGAGAGTGTTTTTGTGAGGAGGCTGGAAGACACTCATATTCGTTACAGCCCCAGGCACAGAGAGGTTCTCCGGTCCAGTCCTCTAGGTGAACTAAAGATGCCTCCAGGGGCTGTGCTGAAAATGGACCAGCTTGGGCCCAGCTTCTCTGCGCCTCTCTCCAATAAAGAGGAAGAAGAAATCAAAAGGTGTTATCCGATGAAGAACACAAGCTTTGGAGTCAGGGAGGCTCTATTTACATTTCAACTCTGCCTCTTCCTTTTGAACTAGAGCAAGATACTTCCCTGTATCCTCTTCCTCAGCAGGGAAAAGGACCACCTGTCTCAGGTGTGTAGATATCTAAGTCCTCAGACCCATGTGTGAAGACATACTAGTGGCAGTTGTTACAATAATATGATTACAGTCAGGCACAGTGGCTCACACCTGTAATCCCAGCACTTTGGGAGGCTGAGGCGGGCTGATCACTTGAGTCCAGGAGTTCGAGACCAGCCTGGCCAACATGGTGAAAACCCCGTCTCTATTGAAAATACAAAAATTAGCCAGGCATGGTGGTACATGCCTGTAATCCCAGCTACGAGGGAGGCTGAGGCAGAGAATCACTTGAACCTGGGAGGCAGAGGTTGCAGTGAGATCGCACTGCTACACTCCAGCCTGGGTCAAAAAAATAAATAAATAATAAAAAATTAATATTATACATATAATATTAATACTTAAACATATTAAAAATATTTTTAAAATAAATAAAACTCATGATTACAATTATTTCTGATTTTTTGAAGCTTCCGGCCTAGTGGTGCCCCCCTTGAGGGGTGAGTGTGCTGGTTCCCCCATGAAAGAAGTGCTAC
>NW_016805750.1:1020595-1036753 GCF_001698545.2 Rhinopithecus bieti
ATATTAATACTTAAACATATTAAAATATTTTAAAATAAATAAAACTCATGATTACAATTATTTCTGATTTTTTGAAGCTTCCGGCCTAGTGGTGCCCCCCTTGAGGGGTGAGTGTGCTGGTTCCCCCATGAAAGAAGTGCTACCAGCAATTCAAACGGCTTGCCTGCCTAGGCCCTTTAGGTCCCTCCAAAGTCACATGCCAATCAGACTATTTTATTAAAGAACAGAGTTATTGCAAAGGAGTGCAGCTATTCACAAAACAAGGGGAAGCAAGCAGCCGGACCCCAGCTTCTCACTTAGTTGACTTGAAAGTTCGAGTGCCAGGCTTCCTCCCAGCGGGGTGCACCTGTGCAGGGGCCCAAGAAGCATCCTGCGGGGAATAGTGAGAACTGCAGGTGAGTCCCTGGGAGCTGAGGTTTTGGGGAGCTCTGGTTCTTCCTGCCTCACTGTCCACAATCCTTGGGCTAATTCTGGATGGCAGAGTGGGGTCAAGAATGCTAGCATCAAACCTTCCCTAATGTGGGCAGTTGAAGGGAGGTCAGGAGTGACAGGAAGTGAGGTCAGCAATGCTGAGCATCATCTAGGCAAGAAACAGGGAGGTCTTGTAGAAACTGTTTGGTGCTGCAAACCTGTGCCCCACTGAGGCATTATGGCTCCTCCTCCACGTGAAGTGTCTTCTCTGAGAGTGCCTCAAGGTGCGAGGGGCAGTGGGAGGACTGCAGAGTCCCAGGTCTGCTGCTCATTAACCTCGAGACTTCAGCAGTCACCGCACAGCTTCCAGGCCTTGGGTACCCACCTGTGAAATGGGAAAGCTGGGCTAGGCCAGTCATTCACATTTTGTGGCTATTGGCCGGGTCCCTGGTGCCCAGGCATGCAGCCACCTGCTGTGGGTGAGTTGGCACACAGGCAGCACCTGTCTCTGTACCTGACAGGGAGTGTCTCAACAGCAGATGATTCCAAAGTCAAGGTCCGCAGAGTCAACCCAGATTTTGATACGACTGCTTGGTCCCCAGAGCACTTTAAAAGAGCAATTTGGATAGGTCTATGGATGGACAAATGAAAATATCTGAGAAAGACGCTACCTCGTGGGGTCCTTTCCTTTGAGGTGAAACAGCATACAAGGCTGGGTGCGGTGGCTCATATCTGTAATCCCAGCACTTTGGGAGGCCGAGGCAGGTGAATCACCTACGGTCAGGAGTGTGAGACCAGCCTGGCCAACATGGCTAAACCTTGTCTCTACTAAAAATACAAAAATTAGCTGGGCGTGGTCATGGGCACCTGTAGTCCCAGCTACTCAGGAGGCTGAGGCAGGAGAATCGCTTGAACCTGGGAGATGGTAGTGGCAGTGATCCGAGATCGCACCATTGCACTCCAGCCTGGGCAACAGAGCAAGACTCTGTCTCAAGAAATAGCACAGAAGGCTTTAGCAGGACAATTGATAACAGCAATACCTCTGTTTTGAAGAGTATAACCATAATGCAGGCTTCCAGGACTGAAGCTGAGGAAGAGCTTTCCAACACCAGTTGATAGACTACTGGGTAATGTCATAGTTAATGTTGCTAAAGTGGTCATTAAAATAACATAATTATGCTAAGTAGTTTGAAAAAAGGAGAGAATGCAATGGAACACACTTGTGACATAAACTGTGGGTAATTGTGCTGAGATAATTTATGCCAATAACTCCTCGCAAACCCCCATCAAGTTGAATGACTGTCTGCTGAGGGTCTTGCTCATAACATAATTTGATGGCTGGTTTAAAAAGAAAAGTGATAGGATAGGATTGTGTCTGGGCTAAATACAAGGGGAGCTGCAGGGGACAAAGTGCAAAACACTAGTCAACTGTGTTATCATTTCAGATCAGGCCTGGCTAACACATTTTGGAACTGTTATAGAACAACGATCTACCCCTGCGGTTTTCTAGAACATAGCTTGGGTTTTCTCCTGGTCACTTCAAGTTCTTCCCTTCAAAATCAAATGGCTTAGAGGTCCCACAAGGGCTGACTGGTTCAATGAGTTGTGAAGACTCTTCCACAGGCAGCTTTTTCTCCCTTAGTATATCAAAAGAATTCTCACAGTGAACTATTTTGTACAGGGGATAACTTTCATTAAGAAAAGCACATAGCCCAGCACTTTGGGAGGCCGAAGTGAGAGAATTGCTTGAAGCCAGGAGTTTGAGACCAGCCTGAACAACACAGTGAGACCCCCATCTCTACAAAACTTTGTTTTTAAGCCAGGTGTTCTGGAGTAGCCCTATAGTCCCAGCTACTTGGGAGGCTGAGGCAGGAAGATCCTGTAGGCCCAGGAGCTGAAGGTTGCAATGAGCTATGATTGTACCACTGCACTCCAGTCTGGGTGACAGAGCAAGACTGTGTATATATATATTTTTTTTTTCTTTTTGAGATATAGTATATATATACACATATATATTTTATGTGTACATATATATGCATATACACACAAAAAAATATAAATAATTCATTTGTATGAAAAAAATGCCAGAATAACATACAGGGAAATATTAAGAATGTTTATCTTTGGGTAAGATTTTGGTAGTTTTCCGTGTACTTTTCTGTGCTTTCAAGGTTCATTATGTTTGAATTAGAAAAACTATTTAAAATGTCATCTTTCTTGAAGTTTTCTATACTTCATCTCTATCATAACTCTATCTTCTCCCATAACTGTGAAGAGTTTAATTCTCAATAAAAGAAAAATGTTAGGTCTTAAATGATCTTCCCTTGTTCCACCCTCAAATCAATCACTGATCAATTCCCCAGCTCCTTCTCAAGTTCAGTAAATAAAAGGAAACTGTCCAAAAGTAAAGTGCCCGCCATCCACATCAACAGCCTTTACTGCTGGAATGTTCCACCCTCCCTAGTCTACTCCCCCAGGAAGTGCCAGTTCCTCAGCACAGCCCAGCAGCATTTCCTGGCAGCTCTGCCCGGCCTCCTTACCTCACTCTGCTGTGAGAGCCACACCATTTCTCATCGATACTGCTTTCTACCCACCCACTCAACTCAGCAGTTGTAAGTAGTCAGGGCAAATGACAAATACGCCCTTTTCCTTAAAGAATGTGATTTACACAGGTCTTCACGCTGAGTAGCATCGACTCCTGGAATGCATTAGTGACGGTGGTAGCTGGAAGGATGGTATTAAGACTTCCCTTTGGCCTCCTGCCTACTGGTTTTCTTACACTATAATCTTTATAATCCACAACGTCCTGCCCATCAAACAACCTGCAACCCTTTTCTAAGAATCTCAAAGTCACTTCTCTGGCCGGGCGTGGTGTCTCACGCCTGTAATCCTAGCACTTCAGGAGGCCAAGGCAGGCAGATCATTTGAGGTCAGGAGTTCCAGACCAGCCTGGCCAATATGGTGAAATCCCGTCTCTACTAAAAATACAAAAATTAGCTGGGCATGGTGGCAGGCGCCTTGGGGAGCTGAGGCATGAGAATCACTTGAACCTGGGAGGCGGATGCTGCAGTGAGCCGAGATCAAGCCACTGCAATCCAGCCTGGGCAACAGAGTGAGACTCCAGCTCAAAAAATAAAAAAAAAATTAAAAATAAAAAGTGACTTCTCTGCTTCAAAAGGCCAGATCCCAAAGCAACAGAGAGAGTCCCCACTAGTCACTGGATGAACCTGTGTGTTTCCGAGCATTTTGGATCAGATTTATTGGCACTTCCTGGAAGCAGAAAAGAGCCTGGAGATAGCTCTATTTTATTTCCGTGATACCTAGTCCCCAGTTATATGATAACTCTAGACTGAGCCCAGCATGTAGAAGCCAGAAACTCACTGAGGGTTTTTTTATCCAAATTCTTTGCTGTATTCCTTTAGGCCAGAGATTCACAAATTTGGCTTCACATTAGAATTGGTTGGGGGCTTTAAAAAATCTCCATGCCCAGGTTGTTTCCATCTCATTTAAATCAGTTTAAACTACGATTAATGCCTGGAGGTGGGTCCAGGCATAGTTTTTAAAGCTCAGCAGGTGATTCTAACATCTACGAAGTTTGAAAGACTGGCCCGAGGCTGTAGTTTTCAATCACGGCTGAACATTGGAATCACCTGGAGATGTTTTAAAAGTTCTGACTGGCAGGAATGCCTGAGACCAATTAAGTAGCAGGCTCTGGGAGTGGATCAGGTGTCAGTGGTTTTTGAAGCTCCTCAGATGATTCTAATGAGCAAACAAATTTGAGAACCGCTTCCCTAGACAAATCCCTTCGTGAAAAGCAAGGAAACCTCTTGGTGGTGTCCCTCACTTCCTGAAAATAGTAAAATTGGCTTCTTCCCTTGGACTAGCTTCCCTACCTTAGCAAATGCCCATTCTTCCCATTGAGGCCATTGAACTTACTTCGTCCAGAGTAATTCACATTCGATGTCATCCACTCTCACCTTCTGCAAGTAAATAACTTCCCATGGCACATGGCTCTGCCTCTCTCTATGGCTCTGTAATTCCAGCAATCTTTCCTGACAAGTGGACTGTTTTTGGCAAACACACAGGCAAACAGATACACAGCCTAGAGAGAATGTTACACTTTGACACTTGAGACTTGTCCATCTTTGAAAGCTGCAATAACTATCTGAAAATAATGTAAAGGAAGAATATGTGCTAAATGTATATATCCATACCTCGGCAGGGAGCAGAGTGAAGAAGGGGGTGGGGAAGGGGGCTTCAACTGGAGAGCTAATATTTTATTCTAGAAAATCTGAAACAAAATTTAACTGTTAGCATTTGTTAAATTTGAACGGTAGGTTCATGGGTGTTTATTATTCTTGTGCTTTTTTGTATGCTTGGAAGATTTCATTAAAAATTTAAGAGTCTGTCTGGGCACAGTGGCTCACACCTATAATCCCAGCACTTTGGGAAGCTGAGGTGGGTGGATCACCTAAGGTCAGGAGTTCGAGACCAGCCTGGCCAACATGGTGAAACCCCATCTCTACTAAAAAACCAAAAATTAGCCAGGCATGGTGGTGGGCGCCTGTAATCCCAGCTACTCGGGCAGCTGAGGCAGGAGAATCACTGGAACCTGGGAGGCAGAGGTTGCAGTGAGCTGAGATTGTGCCATTGCACTCCAGCCTCGGCGACAGAGCGAGACTCCATCTCAAAAAATAAAATAAAATAAAATAAGAATCATAAAAATGTTTTCTAAAAGCTGTTCTCTCTATACACACAGGATATTTATCCTACACAGCAGTTACAGACAATAGAAGCAAGTTTACTGTTTCAGTTTTCAACAGCGTTGGGATTTGTTTTTGTTTTTAGTGAGTTGAGTGATTCTAGATCAGCACTGAACAATGAGGTAGCCAGTATCCATGTGTGTGGCTATTTGAATTAACACTAAAATAACATGTAAAATTCAAATTATTCAGATGCACTAATCGTGTTTCAACTGCTCAATACTGGCACGGATTATAGAACATTTCCTTCATTACAGACAGTTCTATGGGATAGCTCTGGTCTAGATAATACATAATTATGTAACAAGATGCAAATGACTTTTCTACAATTAGTTTCTTGCTTCCCTTTGTATTGGCTTGAACTAAAGCCATCTGTGACTTAGAAGTTATGAGTGACACAAGTAAATAAATGGTAAGTCTATTGTTTTTAGTCTTTCTGGAAAACAATTACTAAAGTCAAAATCACTGAACCCGCATATCAAGAACTGCACATTTATAGCACTTTTGTGTATAGGTGGGTATCCATGGCTAACATACAAAGCCTTGACCACTGACAAATATTGGGAAGTAGCTGTCTAATATTAATTAATAGGAGGGGCCAACTGATGTTCAAAGTGAAGTAGGAGGTCAGGAAGGATGTCTGCCCAGATAGTCAGGACAATGTAATTTTAAGCTTTTCAAATGACCAAACAAAACAGGTTGTGATACCAAGTAAAATAACACTAAATCTGGAAAGAAAAGCCCTACTACCCACCTGCCCACAACCCTGCGCTTGTGCTCCATTCTAATAGCACAGCCACACACGTTCACATTCTGCTCATGCTGACATAGTAAAGCAGCAATATAGACATAGAGGGCATTTTTGTTTCTTACCATAGAGAACTATGTTACACACTTTGCCATTTGAGCTTTTTCACTTGGCAATATGTCATAGTAGACATCCTTATGCATCTATAAATACGAATAGAACTCATTTTTTCCCCAATCTCTTTCTGCATATGCATTGAAATTCATACATGTATATTCACACACACATATATATTTCTGAACATATATATGTATAGATTATATAATTTTATAAAACTATATAGTTTTTTGTAATTTTTATAATTTTCTTGTAAAATTAGTCTGTATAAGCATATATTCATAAATATATGCATATACATATATATGAATCTATCATTCATACTGGGCAGGGGCAGGAGGCAGGCAGTGGTATTTTCGTGCATTTTCTGTGATAGCTAGCTTGCCTCTATGTACCTACTCTCTTCCCTGGCCCTTCCCTCCTCCCCAGAGCCATCTCAATCCTAGATCATTCACATTAGCAAGATCTAGTTTCTTCCACATGTTTTCCACACAAATATGGTCATATACCTATTCATATAATCATATGCAATGACTTTTTTTTTTTGAGAGAGTCTTGCTCTGTTGCCCAGGCTGGAATGCAGTGGTGTGATCTCGGCTCACTGCAACCTCTGCCTCCCAGGCTCAAGCGATTCTCCTGCCTCAGCCTCCTGAGTAGCTGGGACTACAGGCACACACCACCAGCTGATTTTTCTATTTTTAGTAGAGACGAGGTTTCACCATGTTGGCCATGCTGGTCTCGAACTCCTGACTTCGTGATCCACTCACCTTGGCCTCCCAAAGGGCTGGGATTACAGGCATGAGCCATTGCACCCGGCCTACAACAACTTTTTATTGTTCCCTTTATGTCATTGTCACTTAGTTTGGGACCACTGTAATTTCACCAAAGCAAACATCTTTTTACATTCACTTTTCCAGACTTCTGTTTTTATTTCTATGGAGTGTCAGAAGAAGAACTGCTGGGTCAATGAGAGTTTATTTTTGTTTTTGGAAAACAGCCTGGATGAGTGTATTAAAACTTTCTTCTATTTACGCCAGCAATGTGCAAGAGTATCATTCTCTCACACTTGTTCAACAGCAGAAGATGCTATTACTCTTTGAAGTTCTGCCCATCTGATGGATGTAAAGTGACACCTCATTGCCACTGTGTTGACTTTTGACAATGACAAGATCTCATACCTACTCATCTATTAGGCACTCAGATTCAGTTTTTCTAATGAAAGTATTTCACATACATTTTTTCCTACAGTTTTGTCCTTTTCTTGTCAATTTATAAGATCTCTCTATGTATGTTACAGATACTAACTCTTCGGATTAGCATTTTTATTTTACAAATCTATTGTCATCTGATTTGACTAGTATCTTGAAATTCAAGATTTTAAAAAATACAAATAGGCCTATCTTTTCTGCTATAGATTTTGTTTGTTTTGTTTTTTGTTTGTTTTTTTGAGATGGAGTCTTGCTCCACTGCCCAGGCTGGAGTGCAGTGGTGTGATCTCGGCTCACTGCAACCTCCGCCTCCCGAGTTCAAGCAATTCTCTACCTCAGCCTCCCAAGTAGCTGGGATTACAGGCACCCTCCACCATGCCCGGCTATTTTTTTTATTTTTTTATTTTTTTACTTTTAGTAGAGATGAGGTTTCACCATGTTGGCCAGGCTGGTCTTGAACTCCTGACCTCAGGTGATCCACCCGCCTTGGCCTCCCAAAGTGCTGGGATTACAGGCATGAGCCACCACACCCGGCGTCTGCTATAGGTTTAAGTGTCCTTCCATGATTAAAAAGGTCCTCTCCCCACTTAAACTGTATGTACAGTTCCTAAAATTTTTCCTTAAAAATTTTTTTTACATGCATCTTTAATCCCACTAGAGTTTATGATAGCATGATAGGAGCTGGGGTCCAACTCTGCTTTCTTCCAAATGAATGGTAGTCATTGCCAGCCCTGTTTATTAAATAAACCAATCTTCTCCCACTGAATTGAATCCCATCTTTCTTGTATTAAATTCTTGTAGCTTAAAATCTCATTCTTGATAGTCTATTTTGTCCACTGACCTGTCTGTCCTCATGCCAATGTCATATTAACTTAACTACAATAATTACACTGTAGGTTCTCAAATCTTTATTCTTCTGTTTCATACTTCCCTTGGATATTTTTGGATATTTATTTTATATAAGCTTTATGATCATTTTATCCTAAATTGGATCAAAACAAAATGCTGTAGAGTCTAATTGGAAGTTTATTATTAATAAATGTACGTTAATTTGAGAATACTTTTTTTTTAAGTGAAAGCAAAGCAAACTTATTAGAACAAGAGTACAGAAAAATGTCTACTCCATAGACAGGGCAGGGTACCCCACAGGCAGGGTACCTGGAAAATACTCTGTTTTTTGTTGTTGTTTTTGAGACAGAGTCTCACTCTGTTGCCCAGGCTGGAGTGCAGTGGCATGATCTTGGCCCACTGCTACCTGTCTCCTGGGTTCGAGTGATTCTCATGCCTCAGTCTCCCGTGTAGCTGAGATTACAGCCACCCACCACCAAGCCCAGCTAAATTTTGTATTTTTAGTAGAGACAGGGTTTCACTATGTTGGCCAGGCTGGTCTCGAACCTCTGACCCCAAGTGCTCTGCCCTCCTCACCTGAGGTCAGGAGTTCAAGACCAGCCTGGCCAACATGGTGAAACCCCATCTCTACTAAGAATACAAAAAATTAGCCAGGTGTGGTTGTGGGCGCCTGTAATCCCAGCTACTAGGGAGGCTAAGGCAGGAGAATCGCTTGAACCCAGGAGACAGAGGTCGCAGTGAGCCAAGATCATGCCACTGCACTACAGCCTGGGCAACAGAGTGAGACTCTGTCTTTAAATAAATAAATAAAATAAAGATACTCCTCTATTTTAATTATTGTAATTATTCCCTATTCCACGTCTACTGATGTCTTTTTCCTTCTTTGTTCATTTAATAGTGTTGATACCACCTTGCATTCCTAGAATAAATCTCAAAGTTTATTATTCTTTTGCAGTATTATTAGATTTCTTTTACTAGTATTTTATTTAGAAAATTTCATTAATTCAGTAAATGATACTGATTTTTTTTTGTATATTTAATGTCAGGTTTTAATATTATATTTACACTAAACTCACACAATGAATTGTTGGAGCATTCTTATAGAATGCTATGGATTGAATTTGTCGCCTCCAAAATTTATGTTGAAAGTTAACCTCCAGCGTGGCAGTATTGATAGGTGGGGCCTTTACGAGGTGATTAGGTCCATTCACAAAGTAATGAATTAATGCGTTATCATAGAAGTAGCATAAGTGGTTTTATAAGAGGATAGAGACCAGAGCTAGCACGCTCAGCCCCCTCACCAGGTGACCAGGTGATGCCCTGCACCACCTTGGGACTCTGCTGAGAGTCCCCAGCAGCAAGAAGGCCCTCACCAGTTGCGGCCCCTTTACCCTTGAACTTCTTAGTCTGCCATGGGCATCAACTGGGAAAGTGTTACAATGCAGAATCTCAGGCCCTATTCCAGACCTACAGAATCAGAATATGCATCATTAACAAGATCTCCAGGTAAATGGCATGCACAGTAAAATTGGAAAAGCTCTGACCTGAACGAGCTGGAAGTTTAAACTGGAATTATCTTTTCTTTAATGTGTCATATAGAACTCAGCTATGAAGCCATTCAGTCATGGTAACATTTTATACTTAATCTATGCTAATTGGAATGTTTAAGTTTTCTATTTCTTGGGCTAATTTTGGCATTTTATATTTTTGCTAAGAAGTCATCTGTATCCCCTGGTTTTTGCAATTCTGTTACTATGGAGTTGCATGCTCTTATTATTTTAATTTCTTCCATCAAGTGAGGATGGCTGGCTCTTCATTTTATATATTTTTGCTTTGCCTCATTTTTCTCATTATCAAGCTTTACAAAAGCCTTATATATTTTCCTGATCATTTCAAAGAACCAGCTTTTACAGCCAATTAGTATCAATTCTTCAAAGTGAAGAGGAGGGGGACATTACAATGTGAACCATTGTCATGGATGAATTCAGCTTGGCTTTCCATTAACATCAAAACTATGTACACATGCAAATCTGAACTTCCAGGGGCCAAAGTATTATGAGAATGCAGGATTAATATCAACCTTTGATTCCGAATCGCATTCTGAGTAGGGTCTACCTCCACCTAAGTGGCCTTTCTATATACCTAATCACATCCTAAATGCCATCTATTGCCTCATTAAATAATGCTTTGAGCATGTGTCTTGTTTTACTGCTGATATACCTTTTCTACCCACTATCTCATTTGAAATTTATATTTAAAATGGTCTAATAGATAATCCGTCACTAAGAGGAACACTGCCTCTAACCTGATTTTCATGTACTGAGATGAACTGGGGACCCAGGAATGCCTTGTCTCTCTAAAAGGCTGAAAGGGGCCACAGCAGAGTGTGCCTTGAGGAGAGAGCTAAGCAAGCAAGTATTCCCTCAGATAAAGCAAAAGGCATGAGTTAAAATTTCAGCCATGCCCCAATGGAGAAAACGGCAGATTTCAGATACTCACTCTAGACAGGCCAATTTTGTGAAATGTGCTAGCTCTCCTCTCCCTTCCATTAAGAAACCAACGTTTTGTTTGCCCTTTTAAAAATGTATGAAAACCTATTACTTAGATACTTTCATTTCTTACCTTTGCAATATTCTAATAAAATAAGGATTTCAAAAGCCAGATGATGGTTAAGGTTTTGCACTCAAACTGATCCAAGTTTGGGATAATAACTGCAAAAATATAAAGTGTAGTTTATTGAATTTAGAATTTTCAGTTCACTGATAGACCAGTCTTAGGTTGATCATTATGGCGGAGTTATTACAGAGATATTGCTGAAGCCCTCCACAAAGTTAATTTTAATCTTGTGCCACAGACCAGAGATTTCCGATCTATAATAATCTATTTCATAAGCACTCACAGAAGCAAGCACTTGAATAGTCTTCCTTTTGTGGTGTATTTAGGTCTTCTTTAAGTATCTGGACTAGAAACCATCTTAACCTCATATTCCTGGCAGTACTGTGTTTAGGACATTGTTAAACTCCAATAAATAGTGCCGAGTACTGAAAAAGAAAATCATCCTGACTCCTTCCTATCTCAGAAGAGAACTGATCAGTTCACCTGCTTGATAATATTTTTCCTCTCTAATCAAAATGTTCCCCTCCTAAATCCCAGGATGGAAAATGAGTAAGACAGATAAAATGGTAAAACTAAATGAAATGACATCCATTGCATTTACAAGTTTTGAAAATAAAATACTAAACGACAGACCTTTTGACACTGAAGTCTTACACAGGCAGAACATTAATTACAAAACAAACATAACTAAAGTAAAATCTCAGTTTTTAAGATCTTGAATTCAGTATTTATGCTTTTCAAGTTTTTCTTATGGGAATGGTTTAAATTTAAATCCAAAATATACTGTAATATCTCCTCCGACCTCAAGTCCTGGAAAGATAAGATACACTGATTTTCTTCTTCTTTTTTTTTCTAGTCCTGATGTTTACACAATACTCTTTGGAAAATCTTCCTTTCAAATGCCACTCAGAAATTCACTTTTTTTTTTTTTCATTTAGAGCACACAACTCTATGGCTGAGTAGTTGCCATGGGCCTCAGCCCTCAGTCTGGTGGTAGAGGGGAGACAAACCAGGAACGTGAGCTTTACAAAAGAGGTTAATATAAATACCACAATGGATATTTCCTGGTTATTTTGGAAAAACTTAACTGGGAAAGGGCCTGTGAGATAGGGAAGGCTTCCTGCAGGGCGCCGCAGCCAGGACGCCGCACCTAAGCAGATAGGCAGGCAGTGGATGAAATAGCTAAAATAAAGATAAGAAGAGGAAAACAGGCAGAAGGGATAGCTTGGGAAGAGACTGAGAGAAAACTACAAAGAATGTAGGTTACAAGTAAATTCTGTTACTAAAGCAAGTGGTTTACTGATGGGATGCAGGTGAGGACCTTGTATAAGGAGTTTTGACATATCCCTTGACACATACTAATGTGCTACTTCCTAAAACAACCCTGAGTGGGTATTATTTTTCAGATGAAGGAAGAGGAATGGATTAATTTATGTCAGGTCACACATCTAGGAAATGGCAGAGCCAGGACTGGAATCCAAAACCAATGTCATATTCTTAACCTCCACACTACTTGGCAGCTACATGGAGGACAAATTTTATGGGGACAGAATTGGGAGAAAAGATCTATCTGGAATTTTACTGCAGTAGACTAGGCAAGACTTAACAAAGCCTCAATTAAAACGCAAGAGTATAAAATGTGGATCAGGTTATAGGCTCTGGACTTGAGACTCCTTGGGTTAAAATAAAAATTTTGGCTAACAAACCTACCAGGTATGGTTGTAGAAAAGAAACTTTGGTGTGCCTCAGTTTCCCCATCTGTAAACTAGAAATAGCAACATTACCTGACATTCTGGGTTTCTTAAAGATTAAGAGAGACCATATACTTAATGTACACTTAGCCTAGTGGTCAGTAATGGGTGCTCAAAAAGTTAGCCATTATTAGAATGCTACAGATGACACAGACAGTAATGGTCTTGTTATAAGTAAATTAGCGGGCCGGATGCAGTGACTCAGGCCTGTAATCCCAGCATTTTGGGAGGCTGAGGCAGGTGGATTCCCTGAGCTCAGGGGTTCGAAACCAGCCTGGGCAACACGGTGACACCCCATCTCTACTAAAATACAAAATATTAACCTGGCATGGCAGCATATGCCTGTAATCCCAGCTACTCAGGAGGCTGAGACAGGAGAATCGCTTGAACCTGGGAGGTGGAGGTTGCAGTGAGCCAAGATCATGCCATTGTACTCCAGCATGAGCAACAGTGAGACACTATCTCAAAAAAAAAGAGTAAATTGGCTGACTTGGGGCAAAGTGGAGAGGAGATAATGGAAAGGAGGCAGGGAAGACTAGCAGGTTTTTCACTTGCCGGGTAGTTAACAAGGTAGATGGAGAGGGCACTGACTGAAGTAGAGAAGCTGGTTCATGGGAAACAGAGATGACGTCTTTTCGTTTCAGACAGTTTAAGGTGTTAATAGGACATCCAAACATAGATGTCCAGTAAGCACAAGAATATGAAACTCAGGGAAGTGGTCGAGGGGAGTCGCTAGCAAATAGGTGGTGATAAAGTGTGTTAGAACAGCGGGCTAAGGATAGCAGTCCAAAAAATACAAACATTATTTTGGGTTAATATACAAAATGCAATGAAATTCAAATGACATGAAAATACAGAAAATGAAATTTAATACTGTGAGAATGAAGAATTACTTCTGATATTTAAATACTATGTTTCTACAGTTTAGAAAATGAGGTTACTAAAGCACATTTTGATCCAATCAGGACAAATGCCCTCTACACACTCAGATTGAGTCAAAGATTTTACAAGGGTATACTCAGAAAAGACCAAAGAAAATTTGATGTTATCTTTAACAAATAAGGCAACATTTTCAAAAAAGCCATTTTATAACACCTTTTAAAGCGTAATGAAAAGCTTGGCTCTCAAGATTGTCCCAAGAATCATCCCCAATAAAATGCAGTACATGTAAATGATCTGATGTCAGGCTGCTGACTGGTCAGGTTTATTCTATAAGTCATTTCTCCCTAATATCTACGATTTTGTTTTCACAGAATGGTAAAACGTTAACACAGGGCTGCCGTATCCATTCAGCAAAGTAGCATGAAGTGATTTGACTTGTCCTGTCACTTGTGGAACAAAGCCTTCTTTAAAACTAAATGGGCTACTAGGATTTAACAGCATCCCACCATCCAACTCTAAATATGATAGATGAAGCAAGCAGCCACCAAATACAGCAATTCTGGCACTGAGTACCTTAGGGACCTGCAAACTTCCTACTTCTGTCCTCCACTGCCATATAGAATTTCAAGGTATCACTTCGAGGTGGGAGGTGATAAGGGGTATCAGTATTTATAGGGAGGGATGCTGTTGACATTTTAGCAGCACAAGTTTTTTAGTGTGTGGACCTGTGTTCCCCTCACAACTCAATGTTTCACATTCCAACTCTTGCCACCAACCCCTCCTCCAACCCCAATCCAAAGAGTGCCTCCACTACCTAGAGACACAGAATATAAAATACTTCTGTGTCCCACCGATTATCACCCAGGCTAATTTCATTTCTAGAATGGTAAAATGAAGCAAAGACTAGTATCTACTCATAAGCATAGAAAGTTTGACATTTTCTTTTTTCTGTCAACACATAGCTATTAACATCAAAGACTGCAATCCTGGATGGTCAGTTCCCTGTGGGCAGACCTAACCTAACCACTTTTGCAATTTTAAAAAAGTGTACATGAGATCATCAGGTGGACTCAGTAAAGCATATGACTGGCCCACCTCCAAACAGTAAAGACAAACGCATCAAAAGTGGCTGTGATTCTCAAAGGACAAAGCCCACTCCCATATCCCAGGAGAAAGTGGACCTGAGTCTTGTTTCACCTGCATAATTGGAGGCAGAAGAAAATAGGATGTGAATTCTGATGTGCTCTGCATCTGGTTCCATACCATCTTACAGTGAAAAGTGCTGAGTAACTGTAAACCCAACAGGAAAAAACATTGTGTCATCACTACAGAAACAAACCCAGCAGGACCACTTCTGCATGCAGGCAATGTTAGGTCTCAGATGCTCCCTTTCTGCCTCCTGATAGAGTGGATGCAGGAGCTTTGGGGACATAACGATCCACACACGAAATGAAAGAAATGGCAGTGCACTCTGATTTTGGAAAGCTTCTCTCAGATAATATCCCATCACTGCCTATTAAGACTAAATGATTTTAAGTATTAATTTACACTCATAAGAGACTAATAAAATTTCCTGGCTTGTCACTTAAGGAGAAAACCAGCAGACCAGACCTGAAGATAAACCCTCAGAGCTACTAATGCCTCATTCAGGACTCTTCCCCACAGATTAGAGCTGACATTATCATACAGCTTACACAGTAGGGAGGAAACGCATAGCGAGTACTCTTACCAAGTCCGGTGAATAAGAAATACCTAGATACTACTGTTTCTGTCAATGCCATAGATACCTCCCAGGACTTAGAGATGACACGTTTATTTTACTTCATCCCAACAATGAGCTTTGCAGAATCTGTGTCCGTGACGCAAAGCAGGAAGCAAATATTTGGGCAAATAGATAAAGTCAGTTACAGATTTCACAAGTATATTGTACACCAGTCTGTAATTTTTAATTAGAATTAGCTAAAAGACATTGTACCTTTCAAGTGTATGACTGAGCATAACAATGCTTAACAGTGGCTTTATTAAGTGAATGCTTGAAAGTATTCAACATTAAATTCAATTTACTTCACATTAATGTTTGCAAATACATCATCAATTCTTACATATTTCAAATCAACTTCAAGTACAGAAGGCTTGCTCTCAAATAAGTCTTCTAAGGTGACATAAAGACTGAAAGAAGCCTATGACTTGAGTCCAAGTCTCTAACCAACAACCACCATATCGTCACTGGTAAACTCATACGTGGGGACTTCAAGGTTGAGAGGAGCAGGGCCCAATCTGATCCTGCCAGATGCATCATAATGTGACCCATGGCAAGGGCAGTAATAACCACCAAAATCTCCTGCATTTGCAATGGGTACACAACCAAGATGAGTGCAAACACCTATCAGGATAACCCATTCAGGTTTCTTTACTCGATCTAGATCATGCTGTGGGTCCCTCAACTGGGACAATTCAACTGCAGCTTCCTGCTCAATTTCCTTCTGGGTTCTATGACGCACAAACAGGGGTTTGCCTCTCCATTTGAAAGCCATGTTCTTGCCTTCTGGAATATCGGATAACTTGATTTCGATTTTCGCCATGGCCAACACATCAGCAGAAGCACTCATGCTGGAAACGAACTGGGTGACGGCATTCTTGGCAGCATATGCAACACCCACAGTAGTTACTGCAGTTACCATATAGGAGAAACCTTTCCTAGCCTCGCTGCTCTCTCTGGAAGACTTCGTACTATCTAAAACTTCAGGGCGGCGGTAGTCATAGAAATCAGGCACCTTGACGTCTGTGTGAGAATAACAAACAGAGGCAGGGAC
>NW_016805750.1:1037811-1063917 GCF_001698545.2 Rhinopithecus bieti
ATTCAAATGACATGAAAATACAGAAAATGAAATTTAATACTGTGAGAATGAAGAATTACTTCTGATATTTAAATACTATGTTTCTACAGTTTAGAAAAATGAGGTTACTAAAGCACATTTTGATCCAATCAGGACAAATGCCCTCTACACACTCAGATTGAGTCAAAGATTTTACAAGGGTATACTCAGAAAAGACCAAAGAAAATTTGATGTTATCTTTAACAAATAAGGCAACATTTTCAAAAAAGCCATTTTTATAACACCTTTTAAAGCGTAATGAAAAAGCTTGGCTCTCAAGATTGTCCCAAGAATCATCCCCAATAAAATGCAGTACATGTAAATGATCTGATGTCAGGCTGCTGACTGGTCAGGTTTATTCTATAAGTCATTTCTCCCTAATATCTACGATTTTGTTTTCACAGAATGGTAAAAACGTTAACACAGGGCTGCCGTATCCATTCAGCAAAGTAGCATGAAGTGATTTGACTTGTCCTGTCACTTGTGGAACAAAGCCTTCTTTAAAAACTAAATGGGCTACTAGGATTTAACAGCATCCCACCATCCAACTCTAAATATGATAGATGAAGCAAGCAGCCACCAAATACAGCAATTCTGGCACTGAGTACCTTAGGGACCTGCAAACTTCCTACTTCTGTCCTCCACTGCCATATAGAATTTCAAGGTATCACTTCGAGGTGGGAGGTGATAAGGGGTATCAGTATTTATAGGGAGGGATGCTGTTGACATTTTTAGCAGCACAAGTTTTTTAGTGTGTGGACCTGTGTTCCCCTCACAACTCAATGTTTCACATTCCAACTCTTGCCACCAACCCCTCCTCCAACCCCCAATCCAAAGAGTGCCTCCACTACCTAGAGACACAGAATATAAAATACTTCTGTGTCCCACCGATTATCACCCAGGCTAATTTCATTTCTAGAATGGTAAAAATGAAGCAAAGACTAGTATCTACTCATAAGCATAGAAAGTTTGACATTTTCTTTTTTCTGTCAACACATAGCTATTAACATCAAAGACTGCAATCCTGGATGGTCAGTTCCCTGTGGGCAGACCTAACCTAACCACTTTTGCAATTTTAAAAAAGTGTACATGAGATCATCAGGTGGACTCAGTAAAGCATATGACTGGCCCACCTCCAAACAGTAAAGACAAACGCATCAAAAAGTGGCTGTGATTCTCAAAGGACAAAGCCCACTCCCATATCCCAGGAGAAAGTGGACCTGAGTCTTGTTTCACCTGCATAATTGGAGGCAGAAGAAAATAGGATGTGAATTCTGATGTGCTCTGCATCTGGTTCCATACCATCTTACAGTGAAAAGTGCTGAGTAACTGTAAACCCAACAGGAAAAAACATTGTGTCATCACTACAGAAACAAACCCAGCAGGACCACTTCTGCATGCAGGCAATGTTAGGTCTCAGATGCTCCCTTTCTGCCTCCTGATAGAGTGGATGCAGGAGCTTTGGGGACATAACGATCCACACACGAAATGAAAGAAATGGCAGTGCACTCTGATTTTGGAAAGCTTCTCTCAGATAATATCCCATCACTGCCTATTAAGACTAAATGATTTTTAAGTATTAATTTACACTCATAAGAGACTAATAAAATTTCCTGGCTTGTCACTTAAGGAGAAAAACCAGCAGACCAGACCTGAAGATAAACCCTCAGAGCTACTAATGCCTCATTCAGGACTCTTCCCCACAGATTAGAGCTGACATTATCATACAGCTTACACAGTAGGGAGGAAACGCATAGCGAGTACTCTTACCAAGTCCGGTGAATAAGAAATACCTAGATACTACTGTTTCTGTCAATGCCATAGATACCTCCCAGGACTTAGAGATGACACGTTTATTTTACTTCATCCCAACAATGAGCTTTGCAGAATCTGTGTCCGTGACGCAAAGCAGGAAGCAAATATTTGGGCAAATAGATAAAGTCAGTTACAGATTTCACAAGTATATTGTACACCAGTCTGTAATTTTAATTAGAATTAGCTAAAAGACATTGTACCTTTCAAGTGTATGACTGAGCATAACAATGCTTAACAGTGGCTTTATTAAGTGAATGCTTGAAAGTATTCAACATTAAATTCAATTTACTTCACATTAATGTTTGCAAATACATCATCAATTCTTACATATTTCAAATCAACTTCAAGTACAGAAGGCTTGCTCTCAAATAAGTCTTCTAAGGTGACATAAAGACTGAAAGAAGCCTATGACTTGAGTCCAAGTCTCTAACCAACAACCACCATATCGTCACTGGTAAACTCATACGTGGGGACTTCAAGGTTGAGAGGAGCAGGGCCCAATCTGATCCTGCCAGATGCATCATAATGTGACCCATGGCAAGGGCAGTAATAACCACCAAAATCTCCTGCATTTGCAATGGGTACACAACCAAGATGAGTGCAAACACCTATCAGGATAACCCATTCAGGTTTCTTTACTCGATCTAGATCATGCTGTGGGTCCCTCAACTGGGACAATTCAACTGCAGCTTCCTGCTCAATTTCCTTCTGGGTTCTATGACGCACAAACAGGGGTTTGCCTCTCCATTTGAAAGCCATGTTCTTGCCTTCTGGAATATCGGATAACTTGATTTCGATTTTCGCCATGGCCAACACATCAGCAGAAGCACTCATGCTGGAAACGAACTGGGTGACGGCATTCTTGGCAGCATATGCAACACCCACAGTAGTTACTGCAGTTACCATATAGGAGAAACCTTTCCTAGCCTCGCTGCTCTCTCTGGAAGACTTCGTACTATCTAAAACTTCAGGGCGGCGGTAGTCATAGAAATCAGGCACCTTGACGTCTGTGTGAGAATAACAAACAGAGGCAGGGACTGCAAGGCAAGCAGAAGGTTAAAAAACACAATTAGATGAGTATCCTGAAGGGAGTATACATCAAGAAACAGTCTTTTATGGATCCACAGGTAAAAAATCAAATTCTAAAAATGTGAAACATGGCACTCACTGGGTCTCAGAACAAGTCAAACTGGCGGTGCTAGCATATAAAATCTCAAAAATGAAATGAAGTGAACCACTACCTATCAGACTGGTATGAAATCACAAGATACTATTTGTAAATTGAGCTACTCCTGGTTGCTTGAACATTGCTGATTCAGGATTCACAACATCTCAGTGCATCGCGCTAAAAACGTTAAACAGTAAAATAAACAGTAATACTTCAAAGTTTCCGAAAAGTCAACTGCCAAGACATGCTATATAAATCATGCTAAATACCTCCCATACTCTCTGGATTAGAAGGAGGCCCTAAAACTCATCTAGTCCACACAGTAAGTTGACGTGTGATCACCTTATTAAGGCAAATGTCCACCCCTTATAGTCCAATCTATGTTCTCGGAAAAAAACTGTTAACAATTCATAAAACAATAATGACACAATAATAAACATCCTGTGAACTGTATAACTCTAGTTGCAGAAAAATTAAGGTTTCTATTTTATACTCTAGGGTATAAATAGTATTACTTTAACTTAAAACCACTAATAGGCAGAGAAAGACATCCTTATCAGAGCTCTCAAAATACAATGAAATCTGCAAAAGAACTAATTATTTTGATTTAGCGAGGGGAAAAAAGGGCAAAATTTTTATATCTGCCCCTATTCACTAAAGGGCAATAGTTACTGTAAAAGCAGGGGTATTATCTTTCCTTTTCAGTGCTGTAGTTCTCTCAACTGGGGCACTTCTAGTGTAGGCCATAAGAGAGCCCAAATGAATGTTAAATAATTACTATGTAGTACTTTGGGAGCAAGTAGTTTCTTTGGTAGTTTAAAAAACAAAAACACAACACAGTTACATCCTTCTCTCCCATACTATTTTTAAATATCTGACCAAAAAACTTTTTTAACTAGTACCACCTTTAAGTATGTTTCAGGAAGCAAACCTCTTTGCAGATTGTACATTCATCTTAAGAAATTTGCCACAAAGTTTCCTTTTTAAAAAAGGGGACACTAAAACTTCCTCTTTTAGAAAACGTGTTTCCAAAATAAAGATTTCTTTTAAGATGCATTTTTATTGTAACAAACTGCAATTCTACCTTGCTCTACTAGGATATCTTCCTAATATATTGTACTTCCTTGAGTAGTCAAGCATTACAATACGGAATACTTGAACTGCTTTTTCACATGATTCTTAAGACAATAACTTTACGGAAGCCAGAACTATTCACAAACAATAGTGAAACCTACCAAAATCACTCCATATGCTTTTCTGACTGACTAAATCATTTCCTGAAGAAGACCAGGACACAGATAATGGCAACTTGAGATTCACATCCCAGAATCTGTGGAGTCAAAGTGACATTGCATCCTATACTACTGCTCTAACAAATAAATGCTAACCTGCCATATACACTGACATTTGGAATTAAGCATAAATTACTTGCTCCTAGCACTACCTGGGATTACAGAAAAGATGTGTTTCCTACTAAAAGATAAAGGAATCAAAAGTTCGTACCTCTACATTAAAAACAGTATCCACAATCCTTAACACTATTCAAGGAAATGTATAAGAAAATTCAATAAAATGGCTTTGCACTTCTCATTCAGAGATTTGGTGGCAAAAGTCTCCTCCCACTCTACCTAGCTGGTTACACTTTAGTAGACTACACCACCAAGAATCCTTTCAGAAATTAAATTGCCCTATTGCAAAAATCATTCTCCAAATATTTACATGAGCTGCATTAGGTCTGCCTTTTAGTAAGATGCTAGATTTAATTCTAACCTAAAGCAAAATCAAACACTTAAAGGATAAAATTTAAGGAATTTTAACAAGTTTTATTTTAAGGTGAGCTCCAATGCGCCTTGGAAATCTGCATGAAAATAGTACAACCTTCCTCTCCAACTCAACAATCTTCTCCAGATCCAACCCCTCCCCTTCCATTAACCATCTTTCCATAAACCACCTAGACAGGTTATAACGTGAACTTAAAATTACAGGCTGAAATGATTACAGAAAAGGTTTTTGCTGCATGGTCCTACATTATTTGCCTGTTTCTAAAAAAAATTTTTTAAGTCAGGTGAGCCTCCAATCTTTTGAAGAAACTCTAGCAATATGACAAATTCCAAAGATGCTTTTCTGTTGCTATTGAAATTTTCTCCTTCCTTCCTTCTCACCTCCAGGTCCCAAGGATGGGCTAGGGTACTCTACACCCGCCATGGACAGTTTCTTCAAAACCCACTGGTGCCCCTTAAATACTCATTCACAAATACTTTGCACTAACTGTATACAAAATCCGACGTTGTGAAAGATAGAAAAATAAAGAAGACATTACCTTTTCTATGCCCTTAAGCCCAAGGTTGGAGGAGTTACCAATAAACACAATACAGAGTGTAAAGTGTATGTGCTATAAAGACAGACAATTCAACAAATAAAAACTTTATTCAGCTGATCCTTAAATGAGATTGAAAAGATGGGTAAGGAAAACATGTGGACATGTAGCAACTTAGTGGAAGGACCATGGAGAAAGTGCAGAGCCCAGGGTGAGTGAAGGCAGAGTAAAAAGAAAAGTGTCGGGCAATTTGGTTAGCGCATAGGGGAAGAGTCACACACAGCTATCAATGGAGCCAAGTTGGTAACACAATGAAACACGCAGACCTAGTAAAGACTGTGACAAACTGGAGAAGACCACTTGTTCCAACTGCGGGGACGGCCACTACACAGCACGCTATGGACTTTGCCCAAGTAGAAATTAGATCCCAGTATTGCCAGCTTCCAGCATTTTAAGAGATGTCCTTAGTCTTTCCAGTTTTTCTGAAAACTACAAAGCCTGCAGGCACACTGCCCACAAGCTGCCATTTCTCTATCTCCGACACCGGGCCAAGTAAAGATGGAAGGCGAGGCAAAGAAGATAAACCGGGATCTAAGGACAGAGGGTGTGGTACAGCCCCTGCGAAGAGCTCAGTGTCTACGACAATCCGTCTTGTCAAATCCCTGCTACCACATGTCCCCACCACGGATCCTGGTGTGAGTCAGTCTACCTCATCTGTTTTCTCATCTGTGAAATGTAAAATTCATCAATCTCTGCCCGTTCTTGAGGACTGATTATGTTGTGACACTACACTGTAACTGACCTTTTGTATGTCTTTTTTTTGGGGGGGGGGGGGGGGGGGGGAAGGGGAAGGACACTGAAGGGGTCGGTAGTGGTGAGAAGACCAACTTCCCAAATATTAGTAAGTTTCCACTTCTTAAGCATGTAAGTGCCCAAACTGTGCTAATGGCTTTACGTAGAATTCCTCCATCTAAGCCTCACGACACCCCTACAAAATTGGTGAAGATATGAATCCATTCCACAGGAAGTACGTTTAGAAACTTGCCCAAGGTCAAACGACCTGCAAGCAACAAAACCCCTCAGAGGCGGCTGGAGCAGCGTGACTGTAGAGCTCGTGAACTCGGCCGAGGAGGAACTAGGCGGAGCCGGGGGACGCTAGTCCAGGCCGGCCCCCGAAAGACAACCCGGGCCCGGGTGTCAGGCCCAGCGTCCCGGAGGCCGCCCAGCCCGACCTGATTCAGGCTCCGCTCGTGCACCCGCGGCCGCTCCCTGCTGGGGGCCAGAGGAGCGGGCACCGAGAGACCCTCAGCCCCGCTCGCGGCCCTCGCCCCGGCTCACCATTGAGGCCCACGGAGGCGACCAAAGGCCGGCGCACGGCCTGGCCGCTCAGCGACTCCCGGCTGAGGAAGGGCCGCTTCAGGTCCACCACAGGGGGCTCCGGGGTGGCGGGCACCGCGGCCTGCACCAAGGGCCGCAGCGCGCCCGCCACCCCGCGGGACGTGGCCGACAGGACGGGCGCGAACGGGCCCGAGCGGGCTGCGACCGACAACATGGCGACAGCTGCTCCAACCGCCAAGCCGGTCACAGGGACGACCTTCCAACCACGGCGCAGGCGCGAAGAGGCGCGGGACGCGTGGCGTCAGCGCGCCGCCGGAAAGTAAGTTCTGCGGGGCGGGGCAAACCTGGAGAGGCGCTGCGTCCGGGGACCGGGCTACAAGCCTTCGCTGGGGGCGGGGCTTGCGGCCCACCTGTCAGTCCCGGTGCCACTTGGTCTGTGTCCCGAGAGATGCCCAGAAGAAAGAGAGGGCTGAACAAGGGACCCCAGTGACGTCCGATGGGCCGACTTTACGATCCTTTAGAGTAAAAATTTAGGAAGACCTAAAGATAACAATAAACGATTATAGTTTAACTTAGGATGGTAATATATCTCAACTAGGACAAAGTCCAGCACATAGTAATAGCTATGTTTTTACTATGATAATTTTTATTATCTTCGTCTACCAGCAACAACAACAAAAAGGCCAGCGCCATCTGTGCAAAACTCGATAATGCTAATGGATTATGTTTATTAAGCATTCGCTGTGTATTTGGTTTTGTGTTTTATTATACCTACCTTCTTTCATTTGTTATCAAGGTCTCTATGAAGTCAGAGCTATTAGTATCAGCATTTTGCCCGTGAAGAAACCGCGGTGTAGAGAGATTCTTTTCCCGGAACTGGATAGCCAGCAAAATGTGAAGCAGGGTAATAATCTGTCTCCTGAGTCTGGGCTCTTCAGTGACACCACTGTTTCCCCAAGTAAGATTTTAGAATTTTAGAGGATGCAGAGTTGGCTCATTCACTTTCCATCACATCGTGAGAACGTTTTTGTTTTGTTTTTCTCTTTCAATCCTGATTGCACCAATGAGAAAGTCTCAGTTTGGTACTAATACATCTTTAATTAAAACACACACACACACACACACACACACACATACAGATGGGGTCTCACTGTATTGCCTAGTCCAGTCTCAAACTCCTGGCCTCAAGGAATCCTGTCTCTGCCTCCCAAAGTACTGGGATTATAGGCATGAGCCAATGCACTTGGCCTCAGTTTGATCCTAATTTATCTTTAATTCCTCTCTACACTTATCTCCCACTTTTAACAGAAAAGATCTTGAATTAGAAGCTCTTATCAGACAACTGAGTCTAGAGTGATTTCATTGTATGGTTCATAGTATTGATTTTCTTTCCATACTGGTTTTCTATTCTGTGCTATACTGAGATAAAGTTTTTCATTTATTTAGGTCAAAAATGGTTTAAATATTAAGTAAATGTTAATATAAGCAGTGCACAGAATTGGCTCTGTGCTGTGCATGGGCTCTGTGATCTGGACAAGTTCCTTCACCTCTCTGTGCCTCAGTTTCCTCACCTGCCAAATGGGGGCAGTAATGATGCCATCTGTGTTGTAAAGTTACTGGGAGGAGTAAATGTACTGAAATGTGTAAAGCACCTACAAGCAGGCCCAGCACACAGGCAGCACCAAGTGAGGATTTGCTGGTGGTGTTTTTATCTGAAATGCCACCTCCTCTAAGAAGCCTTCCCTTGATCCTTGCTGACTCACCGTTATTCCTCACGCCAGGTCCAAAGTGTACTGACAGTTTTCCCCTTTGACCTTCCTATGACTCCTCTTAGGGCCTGGGCTTTTCCCAGCCTTATAGCCCAAGGGACTATATTGTACTCTCAAGACTGGGGGCTGCCTCCTCAGGGGCACCCTGGCCAGGCTCATCACGCAGCTGGCTCAGTGCTCTCCCCTGGCAACAACCTTAGGATAAAAGACATTTCCAGAGAAGTTGTCACACACCATGCATGGTTTGAGTGCTTCACATGAAATAATATCACAACTGTCCTCTGAGTTGGTAAGAGTAAATGAAAAATGAATGAATGAATGAGTGAATGAATGAATGAAGGAGTCTTCACAAAACCTTCACAATGTCCACAATGTCCCAGTTGGGTGAGCAGAATAGGAATTATCTCCAGGCTTCCTGCGTTCAATTTTAGTTTCACCACTCAGTAGCTGTGCCCTAGGGCAAGTTATTTAATCTCTGTGTGTACCTCTCAGTCTTTCTCTTGTAAAACAGAGATAATAACAGGGTCTACCCTAGAGAGTTATTTTAAGGATGAAATGAATTAATATATGTAAAATGCCAAGGACTGTGCCTGGCACACAGTATGTAAATATCCATAATAATAATAACTTCCTGTTTTCTAGATGAAGAAACTAAGACTCAGAGAAGACAAATGACCTGCCCAAAGACACATTGATAAGAACCCATCTGGTAGTGGTTCTAGTCCAGTGTTGCAGCAGAGAGAAGGGTAACTGTATAGCGGAACGTCTGTCCTCTCGTGGAAGAAGGAGGCCAATGTCCAGGAGTGGCAGGCATACTGGAACTTGGACTTCTGTAGGCCAACCTGGGTTCCACTTGGTAGATGAGGGTCTTACTATGTTGCCCAGGCTGGTCTCAAACTCCTGGCCTCAAGCAACCCTCCTCCCTTAGCCTCCAGAGTAGCTGGGACTACAGGTGCACACCACTGCTACCCCTCAGTGGTTGTTATTTAACTGAAGAGGGTTTTAGCTTTCATGTATCAGCTAACTCTGGAGCCAGACAGCCTGACTTTCATGCCAGCTCTGCCCCTTACTACCTGTGTGAAGTCAAGCAACGTTACTGAGTGTCAGATGTCTTATTTGTAAAAAACAGGGATAAAAATGAGATTGCTGTGCAAATTAAAAGAAAGAATTCATGTGAAATATTTAGCACACTGGCATACAACGAGAGCTTAATAAACATTGTTAGTTTTGTAAACTGAGGGGAAAAAATAGCCACAGGCCTAGGAACATAAATGCTTGGTAAGCTTCTCAGTTCCCTGGAAGTCTGACAAGCAATGCGTATGTATGAACAAGGCAGAAGGAAGCATGACGCCAAGCCTTCCTTTTAACAAATACTGTTTAAATCAGAGGTCAGAAGTCATGGACTGGAGATCCACTCTCTCCCCACTCATTTCTGCCCAGAGACACCTGGTGATCTGGCATACACAGTGCTATGAACCTCAGAATTATTTGCTAGCGTTTACAAATTGTGAGTATTCCCACATACAAACTGTGGTAGATGGAATAATGCCTCCCCACAAAAATGTCTGCAGCCTAATCCCTGGAACCTGGGAATATGTTACTTTACATGGCAAAGGAATGTTGTAACTGTGATTGGAGATTGAAATAGGGAGAGTGTATTAGTCCTTGTCATGCAGCTATGAAGAAATACCTGAGACTGGGTAATTTACAAAGAAAAGAGGTTTAATTGACTCACAGCTCAGCACTGCAGGTTGGGGGTGCCCTCAGGAAATTTCCAATCATGGCCCGAGGGACCTCTTCACAGCGCGGCAGGAGAGAGAATAAGAGCCCAGCGAAGGGGGAAACCCCTTATAAAACTATCAGATCTCATGATAACTCACTATCATGAGAACAACATGGGGGAAACCACCCCCATGATCCATCACCTCCACCTGGTCCCGCCTTGGTTACAATTCAAGGGGACTGTAACAATTCAAGGTGAGATCTGGGTGGGGACACAGAGCCAAACCATATCCGAGAGTCTTCCTGCACTGTCCGGGTGGGTGCAGCGTGTTCATAGGGTCTTAGAGGAGGGAAGCAAGAGGCGAGAGGATAGAAATGCCACACTGCTGGCTTTGAGGGTGGAGCCAGAGGAGGGGCCTGCAGGCAGAGGTGGAGCTGGAAATGGAAAGGAAACAGTCTCCCTTCGAGTCTCTAGAAGACGTGCAGCCCTACAGACCCATGTTAGGCTTCAGACCTCCAGAATTGTAAAATAATAAAATTGCATTATTTTAAGCCACTCGAGGCCCGTGTCCTCAACATAGAGAAAGACGGTGGAGTGCTGTCAGCCAGGGTAGGTACCTGCTTGGTGGTCTAGGTCCTTTCCCACTGCGTCCATTCAGTTCCGTTACCTGCCCATCTGCTGAGGCCTCGAGTTTGGGACCTCAGGTTTATATGATTCCTTGCACAAGCATGATCAATTGATTCCGGAGAGTAACAGAGCAGAATACCGATACTCAGGGGAATCTCCTAGTGTGAATTGTAGTAGTCTAGATACTTCCTGTTCCCTACAGTCTTTTTTTTTTTTTTTTTTTGAGACAAAGTTTTGCTCTGTTGCCCAGGCTGGAGTGCAGTGGTGTGATCTCCGCTCACTGCAACCTCTGCCTCCTGGGTTCAAGTAATTTTGCCTCAGCCTCCCAAGTAGCTGGGATCACAGGCACGTTCCACCACGCCCAGCTAATTTTTGTATTTTTAGTAGAGATGGGGTTTTGCCATGTTGGCCCGGCTGGTCTCAAACTCTTGACCTCACATGATCCGCCCACTACAGCTTCCCACAGTGCTGGGATTACAGGTGCGAACCACCGTGCCCAGCCCTCTTCCCTAGTCTTGATGTGTTCATCTGGGCAATGTGTGTAGGGGGTGCGGATAGGGAGGGGAGCTCTAAGGCGAATGTGCTAGGATTCTGCATTTGTCATCCTCAAAACAAATTTGTCACTGGATAATTCTGCTTGTGATCCTGCATAATGTGCAAAGCCAGCAAGATGCCTTTGCCTCGTCCCCAGGGAACATGCCTCCCAGCCACTTGCCCACACAGAAAGGCAGCCACCTCCCTGCTGAAGGGATCCCACGCCTGTCTCCTGTTTCCACACAATTACCCCGGGAAATGCCTGGCTTCCCATTTCCAGTTGCAGCCATCGTGACAGTTTCAGCCTCTCCCCTCAGCCCACGTCCCTCGCTTGAGCAGCGAGATGTGAAGATGGACAGCCGCTTGAGAACTGCACAGACTGTCCTTAATCTAAGTCATTTAAAAGGCATTTGTGTTCCATAAAACCCGTTTCCGTAATTCTGTGCCCCTACTTCTTCGAAAGATGGTAACCCTAGGGAGGAGAAGAAATTAGCCAGGGAGGAGAAGTTCAGATGTGCTAATATTTTAATCGCTCATTCTTTCATCACATTAGTTACATTCATTAAGTATGATTAATTTCAGGCTTTGTTGAAAACCCTATCAGTTTCCCTATCAGCCACACATCCATCTCTTGCCAAGCAGGCTGCTGCAGTAGCACCAAAAGTCCCCCAATGTTTTTTACACCTGGATTGTATTATGTGCCCCCTGAAAATTTGTGGAATTAATTGAACTCATTTGTTTCAAATACTTTGCAAGAGCCTGGGCTCTTGAGTCAGGCGGCCTAAGTGTGATCCCAAGTCCTCCAATTGCTGGAGTCACTTGGGCAAGTGACTGATGCCCTCTGAGCCCTGGTGTCCTCATCTGAGGATGGAGATCAGAATACCTATCTCAAAGGTTGGTTGTAAAGATGAAAGAAGGCTTTCAGATTGCTAAGTTAGTTGGTTGTGATTGTAATTAAGGGCCCTTGGAGATGGATCATTCATCCATTCAGAAGATTTGTGTACAGTGACTATATGCAATGCTGTGTGTCCACTACTGATGAGAGAGAAAGCTGCGAACACAGCAGTCAAATGTGTGTGGCCCCCAGAACCTTATATTTTACTTGCAGAAACTAGACAACCACCAAATGTGTAATATACAAGATGGTGGTACGTTCTATGGAGGAAAGAAAGGACGAGGGGCAGGGAGTTCTGGGCTCGTGGGACAGGGTGCTATGGCTCAGAGGGAACTCAGAGATAACCTAATTCAGGCCCTGACTTGGAGGGCTCATGCTTTGCACACTGTGCTAAGAATTTGGACTTTCTGCAAGAATAAGGACAATGAGAGCCAACAAGGGGGAGGTGGAGCAAGGATGATGCCGTCCAGCTGCTCACCTGCTGACTGGAACTCCCGGAGGACTCTGTGAGGATACGGGTAGAAGGTGTGTAAGCGTGTGACTGCACAGAAGCCCTTGGCATGTAATCCACTCCGTGTTCCAAATTGCCATCCTTTCTGTGTGCTGTTAGGGACTTCCCCCGGCTCTCCCTGAAGAGTGAGGAGTACTCTGAGAGAGACAGGTCTAGGATGAATTGTTTTGATGGAGAATTGAACATTTTTTGGAGGGAAGGAAGATTTTGGGGGGTAGGGGATAAGTTGAAGGGATATGGCTCTGAAAGTCCTTGGACAGTTTGTAGAGGACAGAGAAGGTGGTAATGTCAGTTTCTGCTCCCCTCCCACCTCCGCCTCTGTCCTTCTCAGTGGTCCCACAGCTCCCCAGCGTCTCCTCCCCGGACCTCGGCCTCTGTCCTTCTCAGTGGTCCCATGGCTCCCTACCTTCAGTCGTCTTGTTCTCAAGCCTGAAGTGCTGGATCCACTCAGCTGCGACCCAGCTCAACACCTCTGTGGAAGTTTTGCCCATCACTCAGGAGAAGCCGAGATCCAGAGACTGATGCCCACGTTGTGTCTTTGTAGAGGGAAGCCCGCCAGAGCCCTCTTCTCCCTGGGGAGGAACTGGCTCCCTGAGTCTCCAAGACAACCCCAGACAGCCCTGGGGACCTTGAATGTGAGCAAGGGGAGCAGGAAGGAGGCTCCAGCCCACCCAGAGTCCCTGCAGGGTCTGCACACGCAATTACAGGTCCTCATTTCCCTCTCCTAATGATGCCCCAAAACATTAAGGGAAGTTAAATCAAACCACCAGGTGTCCAGCATGAACAGTTGAAATAATAAATTCACAAAGAAAATAAGACATTTTATTTGTGCTGTTTCAAAATTGGTAGATGCAGGAAAGCAAATTGTGATGTGCTTGGGATTTAATTTGTGTTTCAAGGTACTAATGAAGGCAGCACCCATTTACCCAAAGGCCTTTTCATCCCTGCATCTTGAGAGCACTTTTCTAAGCATGCTGGGAATAAATTAAGTTGCAAAACCTCCATGAAAAAGATTATAGTTAAAACATAATTCTGAGGAACCACTTGAGTTTATCCATTTACCTGCTTTTAAGTACACACACCTATTTTTTTACAATTATTTTTCACAAAAGAAGGAACTTTGTGTGATGTATACAACCAGGTAATGGCAAACCTCCAGCATCTTTAAAATAAAACTCAAGTTGGGCTGGGCAGGATATCACATGCCTGTAATTCCAGCACTTTGGGAGACCACGGCTGGTGGATCACCTGAGGTCAGGATCTCAAGACTAGCCTGACCAACATGGTGAAACCTTGTCTCTACTAAAAATACAAACAATTAGCTGGGCATGGTGGCAGGCGCCTGTAATCCCAGCTACTTGGGAGGCTGAGGCAGGAGAATCACTTGAACCCAGGAGGTGGAGGTTTCAATGAGCCAAGATCGCGCCATTGCACTCCAGCCTGGGCAGCGAGAGCAAAACTCTGTCTCAAAAAAGTAAAATAAAATAAAAATAAAACACAAGCTGAACTAAACCAGCCTTCTGAGTCAATGTGACTGTAATTAAACCGGATATTCCATAATGAAGTTTGCTGATTAATAAATTATTTGATTACCAGGTAAGTATACCTGCAATCAATACAACTGCCGAAAGCTCTGAATTAGAAATGGTGCAATAAAATATAACTGAAAGGTGTTAGGAAATGGTAGTTTTAATTACAGAGAATGATTAATTGATCATTCAGATAGTATTGATCTACAACTTATTTAATTCTTTGCAATTTAATTTGTCAGATTTGAATCCAAATAACTGATGATTTGTTCCATGAATGCCAGAGCTGGAAGGGATGAGGATGGCGGAAGAGACAAGACTGGATCATGGACCTGGTGTTTCAGTGCAGAGGCCAAAGCTACTCTCCTTTCCACCTGGCCCTGTGCTGGGCCTAACCTGGAGCCCCCTCCATCCTCTGCCTCATTCATCTCTGGTTCAAGGTCCAGCGCAAACTCCACATCCTCCAGGAAGCCCTGGTGGACTTGGGCAGACCTAGAGACACGTCTAACCTCCTGGCAAGATGGGGGTTACAGGAGTGTGTATAAAGGGGATGGCAAGAATGTGCCCTTGGTGGAACAGTGAAAAGAAGGTCTAATGTGACAAGTGTTTTGCTCCTAACCCACCCCCTGTGGTGACATCTTCTAGGTTAACTGCTCTTGCTGATCTCTGCACATAAACCAAGCTAACTGTGGGAGGACTTTTGTTTCTAGTTTAAAGCAAGGAGGACTACAGTTCCTTCTGAACGCTCACCCCCAAGGAGATAAGGAGGGCATCCCATGAGCAACACTGTGTGTTAAAGATGCACATGAGCACTAGGACTCGACCAAGGACAAACACGTCTCCAGGCCCATCAGACCCTCGCTGCTGCCCAGATGTCTGTTGTCATCAGTCACATCCTAACCTCAACCCCCTCCCCTCCTCCCACGTAAAAGGAGGCTGAAATTCATAGTAACTTCAGACAGTTCTTTAGGACACTGGCCCACCACCTTCTCAGTTGCTGGCTTTCCAAAACAAAGCCCCCTCCCTTGACCCAACTCCTTGTCTCTTGACGTACTGGCTGTCATGCAGTGCATGGTACCGGCTTGAACTCGGTTATGTTGGCATGGCCTCTGGCAGTGTTCAGTGTGTGGATGAGTATTTTACAGCTACTGTTCTATTTCTAATCCTCTTCCTGTGGACGGCTGTGGGATGTGCTGTGGATGCCCTCTCTTAGGCTGGAATAAACCGCCCTACCTTCTCTGCCTTGTCTCCAACAAATAAACTCCTTAAGGCAGGGATAGAGTCTTGCACTCCACAAAGAAGTATTGCTGCATCCTCAGCTGTGTAAGAGTGACTGGGTTCCTTCTATTCCACCTCTAATGGAACTTTAGGCACGCAGAGAGAGACAGCAAATTTGTGCTGGCTGAAGGGGTCAGCAAATGCATATGAGGCCTCTTGTGCTCTGGAGAGAGAATGGAGTGCAGTCAGTGAGACCCTGATGGGAGATGGAACCAAAAGCCTGGGCAGAAGGGATCGTGGAGGTGCCTGGGGTCAGGAGGGATGGGAAGGGTGAGGAACACAAGAGATCACCTGGAGGTATGAGCGGAGAAGGCAGGCACTGGGGGACGGTGCTGCTGATCCAGGTGGGGCAACATCCTAGGACCCGAGTGCTGGGCAGTGCATCCGTGGAGGGAAGCTTCTCTCCTCTCTTGGCTCCTGCTGAGAGAGGCATTCATTCCCCTGGCTTGCCCTGCAAGAGACAGGGGCTCTAGGTAGATCTCTGCTATCTAGGGAATGGAATGTGAATATCCAGAGGTTCTAGAGGTCAAGTCTTAGGTTCCCTCTCAGCTCAGATCCCAGTTGGTGCACTGTAGCCCAACCCCCTTTTCTTGTAGATTTGCTACATGGAGAGGAAAATACCTTGCCAGACACCAACAGTCCCTTCTCAGCACTTTTGTGCAAAGGCAACTCAGACCCTAAGAGAATGGGGTCTAATTTGCAGGTGCCACTGGAAGGCAGAGGTCACGGGAGCCCTGGACTTCGGACAAGGTAGAGGGATCCTGGAGACAGCACATCTGGCCCTGGAGCCCTGCTCACCCGGGGAGTGAGGGCAGCTCTCCTACTCCCCCATGAGGCCTGCCCGAGGAACCCCATGTCCTCTATGTGTGGGATTATGCAGTTTGCACTCACAACCCAGAGCCTTTTACCCAACCACCCTGGTTGTAGGAATGTGTTCAAAATAAGCATCAGACAAGTACATGAAGATGAATGTGCAAAGACGTTCATAGCAGGATTGTTTATAATCATGAAAAATGATCTGCAGATTTCCTGTCCACTATGCAGGATGAGTTAGACAGGGATGCATCCATAAAATCACTTTGCCCTCTTTTAAAATTATATCATAGATCTGTGTTTAATGACATAGTAAATGGTACTCAATGCAGTAAGTGAAAAAAGCAGCTTATACATCAGGATGTATATGATTAAGTTTTTGTTAAATGGATGCATGTATGCAGGTCAGTAACTGTCGGTGTTTGCAAACAAAAAAGTCTAGCAAATGTGCATCAAATATTAACAATCATTATCTTTGGATAGTGGTTTTATTAACATCTATTTTTGACTTTGCCCTTTGTTTTCCTATGTTATCTTTTTTACACTGAGTTTATATTATTATTTTTACAATTAAAATGTCAATCCATCAATCTACCTCCATTTGGGAAGTAGTAAAAAGCAAATCTCACCTGCATCCATTTCAACTACACAAGGAAGACAGGATAGGGAGGAATAGCACTAAGTATGAGTGCCTGTGATTCAGAGAGGGAAGTGACTTGGAATTCTAGGCCAGCTCCTCCACCTTCCCCATCTCTAACTCTTCCATTCTCCCATACTTGCTCCTGGTACCCCAGCACTCCTGGGTGCCTCCTGTCTTCCCAGCATGCACAATTCAACTGAGCTTACTATTAGTACCCACTTTACCCCTGATCTTTCCGCCCTTCACACCTCTTGTCACTCCCAGTCACTCCATCGATTTTTATTTTTTTTATTTATTAACTTCATCACCATCTGAATCAACAGTGTTTGTTTCTTTGCCTGTTCACTTACAGTTGGCCTTGTTTACTACTGTGGGAAGCTAATGGTGTCTGCTGTAGCCAAATCAGCACATTTATTTATCTATTTATTCAGAGACTGAGTCTCACTCTGTCGCCCAGGCTGAACTGCAGTGGCATGATCTTGGCTCACTGCAACTTCCGCCTCCCACGTTCAAGTGATTCTCATGCCTCAGCCTTCCAAATAGGTGGGACTGCAGGTGTGAGCCATCCTGCCCGGCTAATTTTTGTATTTTTAGTAAAGACGGGCTTTCGCAGTGTTGGCCAAGTTGGTCTTGAACTCCTGACCTCACGTGATCCACCCGCCTCGGCCTCCCAAAGTGTTGGGATTACAGACATGAGCCACTGAGCCTAGCCTATTTATTATTTATTTTTTTTGAGACCGGGTCTTGGTCTGTCTCCCAGGCCAGAGTGCAATGGTGCAATCATAGGTCACTGCAGCCTTGAACTCCTGGGATCAAGCACTCCTCCTGTCTCTGCCTCCCAAATAGCTGGGACTATAGGTGTGTACCACCACACCTGGCTGTAATCAGCACCTTTAAAGAACCTAAAGATGGACTCCTGCCCATCCCGCCCCATGAAGTCTACATCTGAATATTAGAGAAACTCCAGGGGAGTTCTCAGTTTTCCCGTATCTTCTCTGCTCACACCTGTGTCCCCACAGCAGCACACACCTTGTCCCCTGTATGTGCTCAGTAAATAAGTAACGATCGAATTGATAGATAAGTGGATGCATGTCTCCTGAGTCTTGGGGAAGGAAAGAGAAGACAGAAAAGGCTATATTCGAGAGGAAAGTTTTTAGGCCACTGGGCAGGTACAAACAAGGCCAGGTGTGGTGGCTCACACCTGTAATCCCAGTACTTTGATAGGCTGAGGTGGACAGATCACCTGAGGTCAGGAGTTTAAGACCAGCCTGGCCAACATGGTGAAACCCCATCTCTATCAGAAATACAAAAATTAGTCAGGCGTGGTGGCACATGCCTGTAGTCCCAGCTACTCGGGAGACTGAGGCAGGAGAATCACTTGAACCTGGGAAGCAGAGGTTGCAGTGAGCCAAGATCGCACCACTGAACTCCAGCCTGGGTGACAGAGCGAGACTCTGTTTCAAAAGAAAGCAACAACAACAAAAAACAAGAGCAGGTGAGTATCAATGAGAAGAAACCCCCATCCCCAGCAGTTGGTGAGCTGGGAATCACGCCAACAAGGGCACTCGGAACAGCCAGGTCAGAGAGCAGCGGCCCCTGGTGATGGCCTGGCCCGCCCAGACAGTGAATGAATGACATTTTCTAAACCTGGTGAGATGATAACCTTTTAACCTGCTAAGTAAAGCTATTTTTAAACTTGGAGGGGCAAAAAATAATCTTTCCTGAGGTGAAACCGTAACAGTCACTTAGAGCACAATGGATCTTTATTTTTTATGACCAAGTTATAAATTGTTGAAAATAAGAGTTTCAAATGGAAATGTTGACATAATAATCTTATCTCTAGCAGCATGAATAACCAACCGTAACCGTTATTATTCTGTCTCCTATGAACGTTGGCTTTTTTGAAAGTTCAACTTGCTCAATATGTTTGCCTTTTACCATGAGTTAAGAGGTAATTTGCATGAACACAAATAAAGAAGTATCAATTCAGTGGCATTATGAATTAATTAGCTGCAGCCCACCATCATGAATTGGGAAATGCAATCGCACTTTCCATCTCTTTTCTTTATAGCCCACTCTTGCTACGTTACACCTTTTCAGATATTAAGTACCGAAAATGGTTGCTTCTTAAAAAGGTTAATTATCCAAGACAGGTTTATGGTACCTTATCTAAAGGCCACATATTCTACTTCTTTGGCATCTTGGATTTACGTAATTACAATCAGTGGAAAGTTAATCAGTCAGATTTCCTTTCCCACCACTCCCCAGCAGGCACTTTTCTCCTCTTGAGATCTACCAGTACTGGGGGTCTCCACCAGCTGGTCTTTGTTTCTTACTCCGGCAAAGCAACATCAACAGCTTGCAACAGCCAAGTTTCCTTGCCTTAAATGTGAGGCACATGGAATGACCACATGAGCAAGGCAGGCTGAATCCAGCCCAAAGCCTGCAGCACCCGGAGCAGAGCTCACCAGTGGAGGCTGTGGGCAAAATCAGGCCCCGAGTCATGGTTTCTTTGGCCTATAAAGTGTTAAAAAATGGGATTGTGTGCCTATAATCCTAGCTACTCAGGAGGCTGAGACAGGAGGATCACTTGAGGCCAGTGATCAACTGCTGCCCAGTCTGGTCAACATAGCCAGACTCCATCTCTACAAAACAAAATTTTTTTAAAAATTAGCCAGGCGTGGTGGTGTGGATCTGTAATCCCAGCTACTTGGGAGGCTGAGGCAGGAGAATCAGTTGAGCCTGGGAGATCAAGGCTGCAGTGAGCTATAATTGTACCACTGCACTCCAGCCTGGGTGACAGAGCAAGACTCTGTCTCAAAAGAAAAGGAATTGTCAACCAGTATTTGAAAATTTGGAGGTTACACACACACACACACACACACACATGCACGCACACACCACAGAGACAATCACACTGTCAGACCATATCAGCCACGCTCCTAGGCGGCAACCATGAGGAGCGGTGTGGAGGCCCTAGTTCAGACAGGGCCTGAGTTCTGCAGCTTCCCCGCAGTTGTTCCCAGCTCCCGTTGTCTTCCAAAACCTGAAGCTGAGTGCTGGTTGTGATTTATCCCCCAATATTGGGTGTGTTGAAAACTGTATGGTACCTGCCTGGCCCTTGTAACTGGAGAAGACATTTACACACGGGCAGGGCTGCACCCGGGGTAGGGAGGGACAGGGAGGGAGAGGAGGGCAAGACACCACATGGGGCATGGGAAGAGAAGGCAGGCCCCAGGGTTGGTGCCCCGGATCCAGGTAGAGTGAGCATGCCTGGCACCTAAGTGCTGGGCAGATGCATCTGTGGAGGGAAACTTTGCTCCAGCCTTGGCTACTACAGGGAGAGAGACAGGAGGAGGCCCCCCTGGGAGGTGCTCCAGGGGACCAGGGTGCAAATCCAAGCTCTGCAAAGCCAAGAAGGCAGGCTTCCAGCACTCTATTCAACCACCCGCAGACAGTGTGCAAGGTGAGCAAGACAGAAGGCAGGACTGCAGGAAGTAAGCAAGGAGGTGATACAGCCAGCGCCTGGAGCTGGGAGTGAGAGCTGCTCATGTGCATGATCAGTGAGGGCCTCTCTGTGACAACAGCAGGGGAGCAGAGACCAGAACAAGGTAGCCCAGGAAGAGCTGGGGTAGATGTTCAAAGGCCCTCATATGGGCGTAAAGGCGGTACCTCCTAGGCTCTGTGGAGACGCTGGGGTGATCAGTGTTAGTGAGCTAGCCTGAGGTGAGAGAGGAAAGCCTGCAACAGCGTGATCAGCTAGTGTTTTTCTCTTTCTCTTTTCTTTTTTTTTTTAGAGACAGGTTCTCGCTATATTGTCCAGGCTAGAGTGCAGTGGCTGTTCACAGGCGCCATCCCACCACTGATCAGCATGGGAATTTTCACCTTCTCTGTTTCCAGCCTGGTCAGGTTCATCCCTCCTTAGGCAACCTGAGGGTTCTGCACTCCTGAGAGGTCACTACATAGGGGCTAAACTTAGGACAGACACCCGACTGGCACAGCGCATTACGGCCCCGAACTTCTGGGCTCAAGCCATCCTCCCACCTTGCCTCCCGAGTAGCTGGGTCTACAGCATGCACCACTGCACCCAGCAAGGGCAATTCTTTTGAACTGTGAGTGAGGACCCATTATTAGATCATAAGATCTATTCATCAGATCTTAACCAGTATTTAAAAAATAAAATAAAATAAATACATCTTAAAACAGCATAGGATAGTGGAGAAAATACAAATGCATTGCCCGTAGGAAGGGTGAGCTTGCTTTGTGAGCCTTTGTTTCAGTTTTACGTATGCACATGCACACACACTGGGTCTGGACTTCGAGTGTCAGGCTGCAGATGCCTTTATGTTGCTGAGGCCCCCAGCTGTCCACTTGAAGGAAATCATATAAGTGAAACTGATGCAATGTGATCCTTTAAAAGTCAGGCAGAACAGTCAGGAGGCCCTGAGCTGAACATTGCTAGCAGCAAGGTCACAACTACCAGAACAGCCAAGGCCACTCCTGCTCGGCACAGAGAAGGCAGCCAAACAGATTTCTTGGAGCAGCTGCCAACAGAGTCTGCCCAGTGTGAGGGAGAAAGAGCCCCACATGTGGAGCACCTGCCAGGTGCCAGGCACTGCACATCCGACCTCTGGGTGAGCTGTGCTCCAAGTGCCAAGTCCATGTCAGTGTTGCCGTAAGAGATGCTCCAGGCCCAGCAGGCAGTGCATGCCCCCACCCCCCCACCCACTCCCATGAACTGAGTGTTTCTGGTCCTCACAACAGCCCTGCAAGGCAGATCTTATGATCTTAGTGTCAGTGGTGAAAAAATCAGGCACAGTGTTCAGTGATTAGCTGAGGGGGCAGAGCCAGAATTCAAACCCAAGTGAGCCTGACACCAGAGCCTAGGTTTTCTCTTCCATGACACAGCTCTCACAACACTGAGAGTTGGAGGAGGCACAGGTCCTCTCCTGGGGCTTCCAGAAGAATACTGCTTACAAGAAATAACAATTATAGGAAAAATGAGGGGTGAGGGATACTACGGACACAGCTCTGCATTGGCAGGGAGAGGGACAGATCAAAAGCCTTCTAGCAAATATCAACTCCATGAGGACAGGCACCATGTCTGCCCTGCCTTCCACTGAAATCCTCAGGTTTCAATATAGCATGTAGAACACGGTAGCTCAGTAAGTATCTGGTGGATGGGTAGATGGATAGATGGATGGATAAATGGTAGATGAATGGATGGATGAATGAATAGATGGGATAGGTGAGTGTATACATGGATGGATGGATGAATTGATCGATGTATGAACAGGTGAATGGATACATGGATGGATGAATTGATGGATGCATGGGTGTATGGTGAGTGGATAGATGGATGGACGGATAATGGGTGGATGAGTGGATTGATAGGTGAATAGATATGTGCATGCATGGATGGATGGATGGAGGGATGGATGGATGGATAGATGGATGAATTGATTGATGGATGGATAGGTGAATGGATACATGGATGTATGAATTGACGGATGCATGGGTGTATGGTAGATGGATGGATAATGGCCGACTGGGTAGATAGATGAATGGATGGATACATACATGGATGGATGGATGGATGGATGCATGGAAAGAGATCTGTGTTGTTGGTCTACACCTTTCAATGGCTCATTTGTTAGCAGGCCACATCCTCATTATTGGCCTCAATTCTGCACCTGTAATCTGAGGGCCTGAGTCAGACTATTCAGGGAGCTTCCACGGGTGCCATCAGAGGTCTCCAGGGCAATTCTACTAGACTGGCTCCTCCCTCCATTCCTGCCCCTATCCCTAGAAAAGCGTAGAATGCCAAGGCTGCCCAGTTGTGCACTTGAGACAGCCCAGTTGGACATCTCTAAGAATGTATGTAGATTATGAATGTGACTGACCCCACCCTGGGTAGTGCTGCAGCTTTGAACTAACACTTAAAAAACAAAAAACAGAGCACACACACACATGCAAACACACATATTCTGGAGTGAGCTTGGCAAACTGCTTCTGAGCCGTTCCTGTGTGGGTAGAGAGCACAGTGATTAAGCGGACTGGCCCTGGAGCCAGATTTCCTGGGCTCATCTCCTTCATGGCAGTGAGACCAGGCACTGGATTCTCTGAGGTTTCACTTATTCTCTGTTAAATGGGATAGCACCTGCCGCTCCAGGTCACTGTGTGGGTCAGATGCTCCCCTTAGTGGGGACATCGCTGGAGCTTTATGCCCTAACTGGGATTCCAGACTTTCCACATCACTGGGGTTTACCCACAGGTCGGTAAACCCTGTGGCAGTGGCAGGGCTTCTCAAGTCCAAGTTCAGCACCCCACCCCACCCCCACCAGAAACAGGTGGGATGTCCTTTTCTTGGGTTTACAGTGTTCTGGAGCTTTGTGAAGGGGCGGGTGTATCACATGAGGTAATGATCTGAGACTGGAAGGACTCCCAGGACAGACATGAGTGTCACTCCTGCTGGGTGGCCAAGGGGCACAGTGCTGGACACTGACAACATGAAGTACTCACCTCTATGCAATGCTGACTCTCAAACCCAAGCAAATAGAGTCTGCGGGTGTGAGTGGGGCATAGGGCCAGGTGGCCTGTTGAAGAATTCACTGCCTTGCCATCCCTGAACACATACACGTGGTTTCTCCCAGACCTTTGACAGGCCATAGCCCCTGGCTTTCCCCAGTACGTTTCCTCCTTATATCGTTTTCCCAGGAGCCTAACACCTCACTCCCACCTAACTCTTCTTCCTCCCTGCTTTCCTGAGAGATATTTTAGCCATTTCTACTACCACCATTGCCTCAAACCCTGTTCTCTTCCTTTCACAGGGAACCTTGCCTTATTTTCTTAGCAGCCTAAATTATTATCAACGGAAAAAAAAATGCTTGCTAGAAGGCAAGGCTGGCTTACTTATTATACCCTACTGAAAAATGGGAGAACAATCACTCAGTCCAACAAAGGAAGGGAGACAATGACACTTGCATGGCACTCACTAGATAGGCTCCATACCATATTTTCTTTTTACTTTTTTGAGATAGCCTGTCACCCAGGCTGGAGCACAGTGGTGCAATCTTGACTCACTGCAACCTCCATCTCAAGACTCAAGTGATCCTCCCACCTCAGCTTCCTGAGAAGCTGGGACCATAGGCATGTGCCACCATGCCTGGCTAATTTCTTGCATTTTTTGTAGAGATGGGGTATTGCCATGTTTCCCAAGCTGGTCTTGAACTCCTGGGCTCAAGCAATCATCCTCCTTGGCCTCATAAAGTGCTGAGATTACAGGCATGAGCCACTGTGCTCAGCCTAGCATATTTTAAGTGAAAGAAAATATTAGTAAACTTGAAGACAGTGCAAAAGAAATTAACTCAGTCTTAGGTAAATACACAAGAAAGGTTTAAAAGATAAAAAGACTGCCAGGCGCGGTGGCTCAAGCCTGTAATCCCAGCACTTTGGGAGGCCGAGACGGGTGGATCATAAGGTCAGGAGATCAAGACCATCCTGGCTAACACGGTGAAACCCCGTCTCTACTAAAAAATACAAAACCTAGCCGGGCGAGGTGGCGGGCGCCTGTAGTCCCAGCTACTCGGAAGGCTGAGGCAGGAGAATGGCATAAACCCGGGAGGCGGAGCTTGCAGTGAGCTGAGATCTGGCCACTGCACTCCAGCCCGGGCGACAGAGCAAGACTCCGTCTCAAAAAAAAAAAGACTTTCAGAGATGTGTGAGACAGTAGTATGTGGTCTGAAATGCATGTCATTAGAATCCCAGAATGAGAGGAGCAACAGAACAGGAAAGAAAACATATTTACAGAAAGAATAGCCTCAAGAGTTCCGATATCTGTTGAAAAAATTAGCTTGCAGACCCAAGAACTCAATAAACCCCAAGTACAATAAAACTAAAGAAAATTCTACTGGATATATAATACTCAAAGCTCTGAAAGCCAAAGAAAGAAAATTTTAAAACATTCAGCAAAAGTGACTCCAGAAGAAAACCAGCAAGAATAATGACTGAGTTCTTATCATGAGCTTTGGATGCCAAAAGAAACAGAAACAATATAATTCAAGTATTGTAGGTTGGAAAAGAACAGTCAACCAACAATACTATATTAGGATAAAATATACCTGAAAATGAAGGTTCGAGACACTTTTAGAAAACAAATACTGTGATAATTTGCTACCACCACCAGACCTGCACTACAAAAAAAGTAAAGGAAGTCCTTTAAGCTGAAGAAATAAAGAGCTCTGAAAATAGTAGATATGTACATAAGTACAAAGGACCATTTGTTTAATTTTCTTCTTTTAAAAACTATGATTGTTTAAAGCAAAAATTGTAATATTGCACAAATGGATTTATAGTATATATATATATATAATATATATACACACACATATATATCATGAAAATAACACTAATAATAGGGTGGCAAATGGAAGCACAGTATTTCAAGTTTCCTATATTTTAAGTAAAGTAACTTGATATTAACCATAAGTAGAATGGGTCAACTTAAAGGTAGCTATTGCAATCCCTTTAGGAACCACTAAAAACATAATGCAAATATATATATTTTGGAGATAGGGTCTCACTCTGTTGCCCACGCTACAGTTGTGTGCCACCATGCCTGGAGTTTTTTTGTTTTGTTTTGTTTTGTTTTTTTGGTAGAGGTGAGGCCTTGCTATGCTGCCAGGCTGGTCTAAAGCAATCCTTCTGCTTCCACCTCCCAAAATACTGGGATTACAGGTATGAACCACATGCCTGGCCCTGCAAAAATATATAGATAGAAAGCAATAGGGAATTTAGATGAAATACTAAAATATTTTAACAAAAAAGAAGGCCAGAAAGTAAGAAAGAAGGAAGAACAACACCAAATAGATCAGGTAAGTAGAAAATATTTAGAAAAATGGCAGACTTTAATATACCATGTCAATAATTACATTAAATGTAAAAAGAATATTCAATCAAAAGGCAGAGATTTTTAAGGATTGGATAAAAAGCAAGAACTGGCCGGGCACAGTGGCTCATGCCTGTAATTCCAGCATTTTGAAGGCTGAGGCAGGAGGCCTGCTTAAACCCCAAAATGTCAGACCAGCCTGGGGAACATGGCGATACCTCAACTATACAAAAAAAAAAAAAAA
>NW_016805750.1:1064750-1080195 GCF_001698545.2 Rhinopithecus bieti
AGGTCAGGAGATCAAGACCATCCTGGCTAACACGGTGAAACCCCGTCTCTACTAAAAAATACAAAAACCTAGCCGGGCGAGGTGGCGGGCGCCTGTAGTCCCAGCTACTCGGAAGGCTGAGGCAGGAGAATGGCATAAACCCGGGAGGCGGAGCTTGCAGTGAGCTGAGATCTGGCCACTGCACTCCAGCCCGGGCGACAGAGCAAGACTCCGTCTCAAAAAAAAAAAGACTTTCAGAGATGTGTGAGACAGTAGTATGTGGTCTGAAATGCATGTCATTAGAATCCCAGAATGAGAGGAGCAACAGAACAGGAAAGAAAAACATATTTACAGAAAGAATAGCCTCAAGAGTTCCGATATCTGTTGAAAAAATTAGCTTGCAGACCCAAGAACTCAATAAACCCCAAGTACAATAAAACTAAAGAAAATTCTACTGGATATATAATACTCAAAGCTCTGAAAGCCAAAGAAAGAAAATTTTTAAAACATTCAGCAAAAGTGACTCCAGAAGAAAACCAGCAAGAATAATGACTGAGTTCTTATCATGAGCTTTGGATGCCAAAAGAAACAGAAACAATATAATTCAAGTATTGTAGGTTGGAAAAGAACAGTCAACCAACAATACTATATTAGGATAAAATATACCTGAAAAATGAAGGTTCGAGACACTTTTAGAAAACAAATACTGTGATAATTTGCTACCACCACCAGACCTGCACTACAAAAAAAGTAAAGGAAGTCCTTTAAGCTGAAGAAATAAAGAGCTCTGAAAATAGTAGATATGTACATAAGTACAAAGGACCATTTGTTTAATTTTCTTCTTTTAAAAACTATGATTGTTTAAAGCAAAAATTGTAATATTGCACAAATGGATTTATAGTATATATATATATATAATATATATACACACACATATATATCATGAAAATAACACTAATAATAGGGTGGCAAATGGAAGCACAGTATTTCAAGTTTCCTATATTTTAAGTAAAGTAACTTGATATTAACCATAAGTAGAATGGGTCAACTTAAAGGTAGCTATTGCAATCCCTTTAGGAACCACTAAAACATAATGCAAATATATATATTTTGGAGATAGGGTCTCACTCTGTTGCCCACGCTACAGTTGTGTGCCACCATGCCTGGAGTTTTTTTGTTTTGTTTTGTTTTGTTTTTTTGGTAGAGGTGAGGCCTTGCTATGCTGCCAGGCTGGTCTAAAGCAATCCTTCTGCTTCCACCTCCCAAAATACTGGGATTACAGGTATGAACCACATGCCTGGCCCTGCAAAATATATAGATAGAAAGCAATAGGGAATTTAGATGAAATACTAAAATATTTTAACAAAAAAGAAGGCCAGAAAGTAAGAAAGAAGGAAGAACAACACCAAATAGATCAGGTAAGTAGAAAATATTTAGAAAATGGCAGACTTTAATATACCATGTCAATAATTACATTAAATGTAAAAGAATATTCAATCAAAAGGCAGAGATTTTAAGGATTGGATAAAAGCAAGAACTGGCCGGGCACAGTGGCTCATGCCTGTAATTCCAGCATTTTGAAGGCTGAGGCAGGAGGCCTGCTTAAACCCCAAAATGTCAGACCAGCCTGGGGAACATGGCGATACCTCAACTATACAAAAAAAAAAAAAAAGCTGGGGGTAGTGGCACATGATTATGGGTCTAGCTACTCAAAAGGCATGAGGATCTCTTGAGCCTGTGAGGTTGAGGCTGCAGTGAGCCATGTTCACATCACTGCACTCCAGACTGGGTGACACAGAAAGAATTCTGTCTCAAAAAGGAAAAAAAAGAAAAAGCAAGAATCAAGCATATGCCCTCTACAATAGACACAATTTAAGTTCAAATACAAGAAAAATACATTGAAAGAAAAATATGAAAAAAATGCAAAATGTAAACATACAAAAGCTGAAGTGGTCATAATAATATTAGTCAAAATAGACTTCAAAACGAGCGATATTACTAGAGTGGAAGAGGAAATTTGCATTACAACAAAAGAGTCAGGCCGGGCGCGGTGGCTCACACCTGTAATCCCAGCACTTTGGGAGGCCAAGGTGGGCAGATCACGAGGTCAGGAGATGGAGATCATTCTGGCTAATACGGTGAAACTCCCTCTCTACTAAAAATACAAAAAAAATAGCCGGGCGTGGTGGTGGTGGCAGGTGCCTGTGGTCCCAGCTACTCAGGAGGCTGAGACAGGAGAATGGCGTGAACCCAGGAGGCAGAGCTTGCAGTGAGCCGAGATCATGCCACTGAGAGCAAGACTCCATCTCAAAAAAAAAAAAGCAAAAAACAGTTAATACAATCAGAAAGATATGGCACTTATAAAGGCGTGTGTGCCTAATAACAGATCTTCCAAATACATGCATAAAACTTGACGAAATGAAAAGCAAAATAGACAAAGCCAAAGTCATAGTAAGAGACTTTAGTGTACCTTTCTCAGGCATGAAGAGAACTGCTAGACAAGAACCCAGTAAAAGTATGGAATGTCTGAAGAACATTATCAACCACCTTCACCTACTTGACATTGATAGAACCCTGCACCAAACAACTGCAGAACACATTCATTTCAAGTGCAAATGGATGTGCACCTAGTAGATCATACACTATGTCATCAAATAAATTTCAATAGATTTCTAAAGAATGAAATCTTACAGAGCATGTCCTCTGACCACAAAGAAGTAAATTACAAATCCTAGCAGAATTCAGTCAGTAGCAGAAATCTCACCCTGTCTAGCATCCTGAGAAACTTTTGAGGAAAATCTCCCCTCTGCAGCTTTTCAGTAAGCACTGAACTGGGGAATTTCAAAATAAATTTTCTTTTAAAAATAACTATCCTGTTTCCACTCTGATAAGCACATGAGCAACCATTCCTCACTTTGAGCTGATGGCAGAAAATGCAACTCCAGCTGGAGTTAGCAAAAAATAAATGCATTAGCTCATGTGAACAGAAAACCCCAGCATGAGGGTATGGTCTCACCCTCAGCCTCCCAGCTCTACTTTATTCTGTGTGGACTCCCTCTTGAGCAATGTCTCCTATGGCAGGATGGCCACTTTCATCTTCATGTCTGGCAGAAACAGAGCTAGTGTTTTCCAAGAGGCACATCTTTTTGGTATCGCTGGTTCTGATTGGCTAAGTCCAGACCACATGACCACTCTTGACTCTGAGGTTGGCATCAATCATTCCACTCACTGCAAGGGTTGATAGTGAGTTGGTGGTTTCCCAGAGGGACATTGAGGTTGAGAAGAGAGAATGAACTGAGCAGGCAATGACAGCAGATGTGCACTCTCTGCACCCACTGGGTTTAAAGATGGTGGAGCAGGAGGTAGGGAGAAGGGTGAGGGGATCTGATGGGCAGATGAAATCCCAGTAGGTCAGAACTCACCCCAGAACCTAGCTTAACCCCCGTGTCTTTCCAGACAATAGTCACTTCCAGGTGGGAGGCGGATTAGTGCATATGTACACACACACACACACACACACACATTGTTTTCATTTTCTTTTCATTTTTTTCACAATGAATACAAATTATTTTATTTCCGTATTGTTTTTTTAAAACACAAATATTTAAGGCAAATACATCCATTAGGGGCTGGAGTCTTTTTTCTTTTTGTGGAGACATAGAGTAGTATTATGAAAAGATGCTTATCTTCAAGGTCAAAACTGTATACTCCACAGGTGCTGTTACCAGCTACAAAACATTTAGCAAGTTTCTATTTTTACCCTCAAAATAGGAATAACCTCTGATTTAATTACCTCATAAGTTGTGGGGGAAGCCCTCACCAAAACGTGGAGCATTTGAGATAGTGCATGCAAACCAGCTTTCTATACCCAAGGTGTTTTACAAAGGAGAGAAAAGGTTCCCTGTATTTCAATTCTGGAAGCCACAGGAAAGTAACTTGCGTTCTGGAGCTGCTATTCAGAAAGGATGCTTTTCCACCCTTCAGAATCACAGCCTTCTTTCCCTCAGAGGGAGAAGCCTTTACCTGTTATATCTCTAGGCTTTAACCACTACACAAATAGAAGTAACAAGAGTAGGGTAGAACCAACCCAAGGGACAGAGGCAATTAAAAATAAATCAGGCATCTTGGAAAAAGTCATTTGCAGAAACAGTTGTGTCCACAGCATGAAATATGGAGGAAATACATTAAAGCAAAAATTAATTTAATAAGCACTCAACCTCATTCTTTTTAAAGGATCGAATAGTATAAAATACTTCATTAGGCAAAGTCTCAGCAGGGAAACATAGACTTTCAAAAAAAGACTTTGTAAGTTAGAGATGGAAGAAAAAAATAGAAGAGAGAGATGGGGAGAACATGGCTTTTGTCTGAGTGTGCAGCTTTAGAATAGGACGGGGAAGTTCAGATATGGGGAGAAGATGGTCAGGGTGCTTAGAACCCCCTCATATCCCAGGGATCCCATCATGCTAGAAACACACAAAGCCAGTGAGACAATGGCAGCCTCTGCCCAGATAATCCACACACACAGAACCATATCTGATTTAAGACTCAGAAATGACTTCAACCGTGCCATCTCCTGCCCTAAGCCGCTCTGCATTTGCTCTAGGAGGTGAGTAGAAATGCCACTGAGGAAGGTAATCATCTGATCTCCCCCCAGTTGATCCCAAGGCATTGCATGGTGCTGGGGGATCAGCTGATGCCCCCAAACACCTGCTGATTGATGTAATGGGCATTTGGGAGTGCCAACCCAGGGTCCTTTTTCTGTTCACTTCCTACTGATACCCAGTTTTTTCTTCAGGAATCCACCTCAGCTCATGGCCTGACCCAAAATTCCAGATTGGGGCTTTTAGTGGTTGAAATAAATCCAGTTATTCCATTCCCCAGAACTGTTCAGAGGTGACCCTTCTTTAATGTTGAGACAGGAACACTCACCAACTGGACTCTGTGATGTGCAGGCAGGAAACCTAAAATTGTGGGAACAACTATGGCTGCAAGAAGGGAAGTCAGCCCAGGGCCAAAGCCAGCACACACAGAAGGACCCAGAGGGAGATCAAGCAAAATAGGGCACCCTGATCATGCCATTCCTGAAGCTGTGCTTTCCTTGATTTCCAACAGTGCTTCTTTTATAGGCTGGTTGGAATTTTGCAGCTGTTTGATGTTTGCATGTTAAGAGTTCTAACTGACACTGAGCAGGTTGGAGAATGAGAAAGAATAAGACAAGAGAAAGGAAGGAAGAGGGAAATTAAGAGAGGGAAGAAAGGAGAAAAGAGAGGGAAGAAGGGAAGAAAGAAAGGGGAAAAAAGGAGAAAAGGGGAGAAAAATTAGAAATGAGAAGAGGCAAATAATAATAATAATAACCCAGAAGAATAAAAGATTTTTAGGGCAGTATGGGGTTGTGTAGACTAATATGTCCAGCTCTCATATTATAGATGAGAAAACAGAGGTCCCAAGCCGCGACGTGACTCTGCCAGGCCCACACCATCAGTGTGACCAAGCATGAGGACCCAAGCATCCCGGTGCCCAGCCCCCCTCTTTCTTCCCCCAAGTCACAAATGTAGAGAAGCAGTTTTTATAGCTAAAGTAGTTCTGGCTTATTACAGAGAATTTGAGATGTGCACAAAAGTAGAAAAAAGAAAAAAGCCATAATGTTACCATGCAGATATAACCATTATTAACATTTAACCAATTTTCCTGTCAGTGTTCTTCTGTATTTAAGGATCATTTTTACAGAGTTTTAAACCCTCAGTTATGTTACATAATTGTATTCCCTGCTTTTTTCTCTTATCTCGTAAGCATTAGCCATGTTACTGTATATTCTTCAGGAACAAAAATGTTTACCTTTATAATATTCAGTCAGGAAACCCTCGTTTATTTAATAATTTTACTACCAGGGGACGTATTTTTCAAATTTTGAACATTTACTTTCAAAACGCTCAAAGATCCTTGCATAAAACTTTTTTGTGTGTAAGATTATTTCCTTATAATTGATTCACAGAAGTGAAATCTCAGGGTCAAAGGGCAGGAATTAGGGTTGCCACATTTAGAAACTAAAAATGTAGGATTTAAATTTTCATTTCAAATTATTTATCTGCAATTGAAATTTAACTGGGAGTTCTGTATTTTATCTGGCAACCTTAGCAGGAATATTTTTAAAGGTTTCCGTACATATTTTCAATGCCCTCAGGTTAGAAAAGAGGGAGAATGAGGGAGTAACACCGAACATTCTATTTTGTGCCATGCACTCATTTAAATATTTTATGGCCATTTAAGTGCATTTAAGCTTTGGGGTTGACCTCTAAGTTAAGGAGTTATTGTGAGCCCTACTTTGCAGATGAAAAGGCAGAGGTCGACGAGGTTAAGTAAAATGTTCAAGACTACACAATTAGGGCTCTGGGAAACTAAAATTGAACCCGGGCAGCCTGACTGCTACAGTGTCCCCAGAAAGCCAAGGAAAGAATGAAACACGCCAAGAGAGGAGATTCAGACTGTGACTCTTGAGAGAAGCAGGCATCCACGGTCCTTCTTGCCTGGGTCCCCCTTGAAGTCAAAATCAGCCATGTGAGCAGCCTTTCCCGACTCAGAGACCCCAAATCCTCACCACACATTAGCAGGATATTGATCATTCACTGAACACATTGGGGCAAGACAGGGATCCACACATAATGGAAACAATTTCATACAATCCATTTTGAACCTGGTCAATCCCGTCTCAAGTTCTTCTCCAGCTTCCAGGCTGGTCCTCCCCCTCTTTCAGCCTCCACACCCATCACTCCACTCAGCAAAAAACACCCCCTCTACCACCTAGACCTGCCCTCCCTGGAAAGGAGAGGTTATACTTAATAAATAGCTCTGTGTCTAACTCTACCATTTTTTAAAAATATCAAACAGTAAGGGACTTTATTCCTTCTTTCTTCCCTGTCTCCCATACATTTCCTTCCTTTCACGTCCTCCCTTCCCCATGTGACACTCACCAAGCACCAAGAAGATCTTCCACACACAGGCAATGAAGACATCCCAGGCAACAGCCCTAGGCAGACCACAGAGGGTAGCCAGGCTGGAGGGCTTCAGACAAAGAGCTGGGAAGGCCCAGAGGGGAAACAGCACTCCCACCTGGGTAGCGTGTAAGGGCTGCATGGCGCAGGTGCCACTGAGCTGGGCACTGAAGGGCTGATAGATTTTGTACATGTAGAGATGGATTGGAATTAGGCTAGGGGTGAAAGGGAAGCAGGGGGCTGCCCCTCCCCAGTGAGAACAGTTTGAGGATGCAGTTTAGGGAAAGAGAGAGTAGGGGTTGAGCCTGAAGCAGACTGAGTTCTCCGGAATCCCCATGCATACTTAGCAACAACTCCTCGTGGCTGATGCCAAAAGGGTCCTGGGTGAAGCCGGAGCTGGCTTCTGGGGTCTTGTTTTGGGGAGCACCCCACGTGGCCAGGACCCCAACCATTGCTGGGACAATATACAGTTGATATGCATGGGTTCACCCAGGCCATCTTTTAAATGACTCACAAAATGCGTCTAGGATTTTAAAACCGCTCATAAAAATGGATCAATCAGCACAAGGCTGAAATAATTAGTTCCTTTTGATAGGAAAAAAATAGTGCTTCTTAATTATTGTACTGATTGCCTGAGAGTTTTTTTTAAATGCAACAAAGAGGCCTCTGAAGGCCCTGTCCTTCTACCTGCCTATAGGGGAAAGAATCTAATTAAAACAAAGAAAATAGATGACTATTTCATGGTATGATTTTCCCCACTGCTTTTACTTCTCAACTTAACCCAGTGACGGCTCCAAAAATTCCTCCAACAAAGAACACGCAAAGTCCCACGAGCGTGATCTGTCAGAGCAGAGTTTGCATAAACAGCTCTGTGCCTCAGAGCTGACGCCAGAGCTCCTCCCTCAAACCAGCCGTGGCTGACGCTTCCACAGCCCTCCGAGGGTGCTCTGGCCTCCTGTCCTAAACATCCCGGGCCTTCAGAGCTGCCTGCCCCCAAGGTCGGTCCCAACACTGCCCCTTTGTTATGAGGACCTTGGGGAAGTGGCCCAAGCACAGCAGCATTGCCTACAGGTTGCCAGAAGGATGCCACGGGACCAGGTAAGTAAGCACTTAGCAGAGTACCTGACACAGAGCAGCCACTCAGCCAATGACTGGATGGCATTTGTGACTGTAACACGCTTGGAGACCAAGGTCCAGGGGTGAAGGAGGGTGATTTTTACAGGTTGGTGGTAGAGCCATTGTGAATGACTCCTCCCTGTATTCTTAATTACCTCCCATGTGTTGGCCTCCAGTGCTGGCTGTATTCTCTACCACTGGAGAACGGTCCTTCTTGCCTGGAGTTCTGTGCTCATCACTTTGGCCTCACAAATGCCTGTGGCTCTCCTAGGGACCTACCTTCATCCTATTCTAGAATGGATATATATCTGCTTCTATGTATCTGCTAAATTAGTTTTGATTCTAAGAGACAGAAAGTTTAAGCACACTGACTTAAGCCAAAAGGGGACTTCATTACTGAAATACCCTAGGGTAGGATTTCAGGCATAGCTGGATCCAGGGGCTGGACTGATGTCCCCAAAGCTTGGCTTCTCCCTCTGGCTTCTCTCTCCTGCAGCCTCAATTTTCAGATAAGCTGTCCTCTAGGTTTTGCAAGATGGTTCTTGAAGCTCTCACCTCTCATCTAAGCAAGTAAGCAAGCCACCCCCAGCCACAACCTGCCACAGGGCTCCCAGAAAAAGTTTCATCATAGTTTATAGACTCAGGTAGAGTGGGCAACATGCCCATTCCTGAACCAATTGCCATGTCCAGAGGCATGTGATGGAAGACTGGCAGGGCTATTTCCTCTGAGTTCCTGTGAGTATCATTAGTGCCTCTACTCATGAGTCACCCGGAAGGAGGAAAGGGTGGGTTGTTCTGTAGTTTTCTTAGCCAGAACAAATTTTCAATAATAAATCTGTACTTCTGCACTGGAGAACAGTGAAATGTGACTGTAGGCGGTGAACACACAAGGAGACTAACACATCAAATTCAGCCCTCCGATGGACAGAGCGTGTCTGCGCTGGATCTTCGAATGTGGATTCATTGTCAGCATGAAACATTGGCAGAGTTCCCACAGACATTCAGGTTCCCAGCTTCCTTGGTAAAATTGGGTTGTGGCCAGAGGGGCATGTTCCTGGCTCTGCCCTGCTAGTCTTCACAGCAGGCCACAGAACCTGCCTTCACTGCTCTCAGTTACCGCCTGGGTGCTGTGTCCGGCTAAGTTTATAACCCCTGGTGGAAGTCCACTCAGGGTTCATGAGAATCCCCCTCAGTCTAGAGCACTATTCACAGTGAGCGCCTCCTTGCAGCAGCCCTCACACTAGGAATGCCACTTCTCCCATCTCCAAAGAGTGTCACAGCAGGCCCGGGAGGCAGATGGGCCGTTTGGGGGAAGGAAGCTGAAGATTGATGAGGTTGAAGGATACTGAGGTAGAAACAAGTGTTAACCTGCGTAGCCCAGGCAGTGGGAGGTAGGAGAGGTGGGCTTTTCCTCAGACCCTATCCCTGGGTCTAAAATGGAAGAAACCCAGATATAGGACCCTATGAAATCCAAAGGGGGAGAAATTAAAAGATGCGTGGGGCCAGGCGTGGTGGCTCGCACCTGTAATTCCAGCACTTTGGGAGGCTGAGTTAGGAAGATCACTTGAGGTCAGGAGTTCAAGACTAGCCTGGCCAAGATGGTGAAACCCCGTCTCTACTAAAAATACAAAAGTTAGTTGGGCTTGGTGATGGGTGCCTATAATCCCAGCTACTTGGGAGGCTGAGGCAGGGAATTGCTTGAACCTGGGAGGCGGAGTTTGCAGTGAGCCGAGATCGCACCACTGCACTCCAGCCTGGGCGACAGAGCAAGACTATCTCAAAAAAAAAAAAAAAAAAAAAAGAGCGTTGTCAGCAACTTCTGTCTCCACCTTCCCCATCTCCCTGCCTAGCAGGAGGACATGAGCAGCACCAGGACGGCAGACAGGACACCTAGGCTGCTGGGCAGTTTCACCTTCCCTCCATCCACACCTTTCCCCACAACCCTGCGCCTCCCCCCTCCCCCCCCGAAAATCAGTCTCTCAGGCTGAGAGCTGTTCTGTAGGTGTGGGGTGGGGCTGGTGTTCAGGTAAGCTAGCCCAGATGACAGCAAGACAGACGGCTTTCTCAAAAGTAAAATACAGCCAGGCACGATGGCTCACACCTGTAATCCCAGCACTTCAGTAGGCCAAGGCAGGAGGATTGCTTGAGGCCAGGAGTTCTAACCAGCCTGGGCAAATAGCAAGACCACCAAATTTTTTAAAAATTAGCTGGACATGGTGGCACACACCTGTTCCAGCTGTTTGGGAGGCTGAGCAGGAGGATCACTTGAATCCAGGAGTTTCAGGCTGCAGTGGGTTATGGTCATACCACTGTACTCCAGCCTGGGGAACAGGGGAAGATTGCCTCTAAATTAAAAAAAAAAAAAAAAAAAAAAGTAATCAATTTCTCTCTTGTGGTGGCATCTCACTCCCACATACACCCTAAATCTGCCCCTTCCTCTCCACCTGTTTTGACTTCAGCCTAGACCTAGCCCCATCATTCTTACCTGGACAGCTGCTGCTTCTTTTTAACTATTATGATTATTTTCAGACATAGAGTCTCATGCTGTCACTCAGACTGGAGTGCAGTGGTGCAATCACGGCTCACTGCTAGCTCAATCTCCTGGGCTCGAGCAATCCTCCCACTTCGGCCTCCTGAGTAGCTGGGACCACAGGCACGAACCATTGTGCCTGGTCAGCTCCTTTCTTTCTCCTGGGCTCCCAACAGCCACTCTTACCCTGCCACACACGCACAACCTGCTTCAAATCTGCAAATGGCTTCTGATTTCACAGGCATAAAATCCTTACTATTTGCAGAGGCCTAAGAGGCCTTTAGTGATGCATCTCCCTTCATTTTTGCCGCTTTCCTGCCCTGTGTCATATGCTGGGGGTGCCTCACCACTTCCATCTGTGCTTTGCTGAGGGGCAGTGCTCTGCTCCACGCTCCACCCCATGACCTAGAACTGCACCTGTCACAGAGTGGATGCTGAATGAAGGAATAAATACATGAATGCATGAATGAATGAACATGGTTTGGAAACAATTTGAGCAGTCTGAACTTCTGTTTATCAGTAAGGACAACTATTTGTGAATCCCTATAGACTTCTTTTAAAAATTTAGCTGGGGTACAAGGATGGTACAGGCAAACGGGAAAGTTGGCATTATTTTACAGTTTATTTAATTCTCTCCTCCTGCTGGCACTAATTTAATTCATCTCCATAGCTAACGGAAGGACGGAACTGAAATATTAACCTCAAAGGCAGTGCGGAAGCAGATAATGGGGCTGTTCCTGTAAGCACAGAGTGGAAAGATAAAAGAGAGGGACGGCTGCTTCCAGAGGAGAATTACGGGGGGAGAGAGGTATAGAAGCCTTTTTTCTAAGGGTTCATTTTCTTTCTCTTTAGTTCAAAGTGATAAAAGCAAATAAATTTGTGTATAGAATCACAGACATAGTACAGGACCATTATAAAAAGACATCTTCCCAGTGAAACTTTGTCAGAAGTTCTTAATGTCGAAAGCGTGCAAAGTGGATTAAAATATCACAGGCAAGCAGCAGAGATTGTCAAAATGACAGAATATTATTAAACCTGTATATTTATCCCTTCATTTTCATCTCCACATGAGACCCCAGCGTGGTGCTGTTTCTGTGCGAAGCCCTCGGCCACGTGGCCAGCTGAATGTGGGCGGGGAACCTGCCTGGGCAGAGCTCAAAATGCCTTCCCAGCTCCCCAGCCTCTGGCTTGAACAGAGTCCAGTCTAAGAGTCGGAATACACAGAGAAAGCAGCCCTTCTGCCTGGGTGACATTTAGCTGGCATTCCTTCCCTCCTGAGGGAACTCATGGGCAGTGACAGCAGAAAACACTGCAGGGAGAAGGGGCGGGAGTGCAGGGCCAGCTGTGAGGTTTGCATGGGGTGGCCGCTTCTGTCTGCAGGGTCCCTGGGAAAGAAGAGCAGGTGGGTGCCTCGTGGCTCCTTTCTCTCTGCGTGAGTCCTAGCAGCTACCACTGATGGCGAGTATCCTCTGTGCCTGGCTGTGTACCTGGGCTTTGGACACATTCTCTCACTTATCCTCATCATAGCCCCCTGAGGAGGGAGCTGTTGTCCTCCCCATTTGAGAGATGAGAAAACCATGGATTAGGGGCCAAGAACTTGGCCAGGGTCTGCAGCTGACACCTGATGGCACCAAGTTAGAGCCCAGCTCTGCCCGATTCCAAAACAAAGCAATCCCTCTGTGGTGCCCCCTCTAAGGCAGTTCCAGGGGTAAAAAGCATGGAGTTACTGTGGACGCATAGATACGGATACAGTGGCTCCAGTAGCTCCAGGCTGGAAGAGCTCAACACATCTGCATTGGCTTATAACAGCTTGGGAAAAGTACTCGGCGGGGACAGGTGGGCCAGCAGTTTGGTGCTGGGGGATGGAGGCAGGAAGGGAAGTGAGATCTGCATTTCACTGTTGACCTTGTTGTGCTGTTTGAATTTGTCTTTCTGTGTGCATGGATTTGAAAACACATATGGTAAAACAACGTGAAAAGTAACTTAGCTAGATGGAAAAAAGAAGCCCAGGAGGTCACCACCTCACCTGACCTCTCCCTGTTGCACACATACCTTGCTTTCATCTGCCAGGCTGGGGTTCCCCAGGCCCCTGCCTCATTTCTGAGCCAGGATCTCCTCAGGGCTCTTTCCCTCTTCACTCGAATGCCTGCTCTCCTCTCCCTTTCAGCACAAGTCTTGCTCCTTTTCAGCCTCAGCTCTATTTCTGCCTCCTCCAGGCAGTCTTCCCTGACTACCCCAATCCCTCTGTCCTCTCTCAAGATGGTGCCCAGCAAAGAAAACTTTCCTGTCTATAGCCCAGACACACAGCCTCACTGATATGGTTTGGATCTGTGTCCCCATCCAAATCTCATGTTCACTTGTGATCCGCAGTGTTGGAAGTGGGGCATTTGGGGAGGTGATTAGATCTTGGGGGTGGTTTCTAATGGATTAGCACCATCCCCCTAGTGCTGCTCTCATGATAGAGTTCTCACGAGATCTGGTTGTTTAAAAGTGTAGCTCCTTTCCCCTCTCTCTCTTCTTCCTGCTCTGGCCAGGTAAGACGTGCCTGCTTCCCCTTCACCTTCTGCCTACACCATGATTAAAAGTTTCCTGAGGCCTCCCAAGGAGCCATCACACTTCTTACACAACCTGCAAAACTGTGAGCCAATTAAACATCTTTTCTTTATTAATTGCTTGTCTCAGATTTTTTTCTTCCTGCTTTTCTTTCTTTCTTTTTTTTTTTTTTTTTTTTTTTTTTTTTTTTTTTTTTTTTTACTATACTTTAAGTTCTAGGGTATATGTGCACAATGTGCAGGTTTGATACATAGGTATACATGTGCCATGTTGGTTTGCTGCACCCATCAACTCATTATTTACATTAGTTATTTCTCCTAATGTTATCCCTCCCCCAACCCCTATCTCCCAACACGCCACAGTGTGTGATGTTCCCTGCCCTGTGTCCAAGTGATCTCATTGTTCAATTCCCATCTATGAGTGAGGACGTGTGGTGTCTGGTTTTCTGTCCTTGTGATAGTTTGCTGAGAATGACGGTTTCCAGCTTCATCCATGTCCCTGCAAAGGACATGGACTCATCCTTTTCATGGCTGCATAGTATTCCATGGTGTATATGTGCCATATTTTCTTAATCCAGTCTATCATTGATGGACATTTGGGTTGGTTCCAAGTCTTTGCTATTGTGAATAGTGCTGCAATAAACATACGTGTGCACATGTCTTTATGGTAGCTTGATTTATAATCTTTGGGTATATACCGGGTAATGGTATTGCTAGGTCAAATGGTAATTCTAGTTCTAGATCCTTGAGGAATCGCCACACTGTCTTCCACAGTGGTTGAACTAATTTACACTCCCATCAACAGTGTAAAAGCTTTCCTATTTCTCCACATCCTCTCCAGCATCTGTTGTTTCCTGACTTTTTAATGATCAGTATTCTAACTGTCATGAGATGGTATCTCATTGTGGTTTTGATTTGCATTTCTCTGATGACCAGTGATGATGAGCGTTTTTTCATGTGTCTGTTGGCTGCATAGATGTCTTCTTTTGAGAAGTGTCTGTTGATATCCTTTGCCCACTTTTTGATGGGGTTGTTTGTTTTTTCTTATAAATTTGTTTGCGTTCTTTGTAGATTCTGGATATTAGCCCTTTATCAGATGGGTAGATTACAAAAATTTTCTCCCATTCTGTAGGTTGCCTGCTCACTCTGATGATAGTTTATGTTGCCATGCAGAAGCTCTTTAGTCTAATTATATCCCATTTGTCTATTTTGGTTTTTGTTGCCATTGCTTTTGGTGTTTTAGTCATGAAGTCCTTGCCCATGCCTATGTCCTGAAAACCTATGCCTAGGTTTTCTTCTAGGGTTTTTATGGTTTTAGGTCTAACTTTTAAGTCTTTAATCCATCTTGAGTTAATTTTTGTATAAGGTATAAGGAAGGGATCCAGTTTAAGCTTTCTACATATGTCTAGCCAGTTTTCCCAGCACCAGGGAATCCTATCCCCATTTCTTGTTTTTGTCAGGTTTGCCAAAGAGCAGATGGTTATAGATGTGTGGTGTTATTTCTGAGACCTCTGTTCTGTTCCATTGGTCTATTTATCTGTTTTGATACCAGTACCATGCTGCTTTGGTTACTATAGCCTTGTAGTATAGTTTGAATTGAGGTAGTATGATGCCTCCAGCTTTGTTCTTTTTGCTTAGGATTGTCTTGGCAATGCGGGCTCTTTTTTTGGTTCCATATGAACTTTAAAGTAGTTTTTTCCAATTCTGTGAAGAAAGTCATTGGTAGCTTGATGGGATGGCATTGAATCTATAAATTACCTTGGGCAGTATGGCCATTTTCATGATATTGATTCTTCCTATCCATGAACATGGAATATTCTTCCATTTGCTTGTGTCCTCTTTTATTCCCTTGAGCAGTGGTTTGTGGTTCTCCTTGAAGAGGTCCTTCACATCCCTTGTAAGTTGGATTCCTAGGTATTTTGTTCTCTTTGTAGCAATTGTGAATGGGAGTTCACTCATGATTTGGCTCTCTGTCTGTTAATGCTGTATAGGAATGCTTGTGATTTTTGCACATTGATTTTGTATCCTGAGACTTTGCTGAAGTTGCTTATCAGCTTAAGGAGATTTTGGGCTGAGATGTTGGGGTTTTCTAAATATACAATCATGTCACCTGCAAACAGGGACAATTTGACTTCCTCATTTCCTAATTGAATACCCTTTATTTCTTTCTCTTGCCTGATTGCCCTAGCCAGAACTTCCAACACTACATTGAATAGGAGTGGTAAGAGAGGGCATCCTTGTCTTGTGCCGGTTTTCTTTCTTTTTTTTTTTTTTTTTTT
>NW_016805750.1:1082449-1166091 GCF_001698545.2 Rhinopithecus bieti
ACAAGAACAGAAAACCAAACACCGCATGTTCTCACTCATAGGTGGGAATTGAACAATGAGATCACTTGGACTCTGGAAGGGGTATGTCACACACTGGGGCCTATTATGGGGAGAGGGGAGGGGGGAGGGATGGCATTGGGAGTTATACCTGATGTAAATGACGAGCTGATGGGTGCTGACGAGTTGATGGGTGCAGCACACCAACATGGCACAAGTATACATATGTAACAAACCTGCATGTTGTGCACATGTACCCTAGAACTTAAAGTATAATAATTATAATAATAAAAAGAGTCTCAAAATAATTGTACTCAGTGAAAAAAGCCAGATACAAAGAGTGCGGACTAATTGATGCCATTTACATGAAATTCTAGAGCAGGCACACTAATCTGCAGTGACACCAAGCATCTCGTGTTTGCTTGAGGCCAAGAATGAAGGGTGAGATTGACTGCAAAAAAAAGAGACTTTTGGGGGGTGATGAAAATATGCTACATCTCAGTTGGGGGGAAGTGGTCACGGGAGTGTTTGTCAAAACTTAAAATGTACAATGAAGTTTATTTTAAACTTGAATAAATATAAATGAATAAAAATACACAGTTTCAAGCTCTACTCCTAAATATTTTGATTTAATATTTAATGTCTGGATAGATAGAGCCTAGGTATTTTTTATAATGCTCTCCTGGTGCTTCCAGGGTGAGACCCAGGTTGGTGAAGGAATTGGACTTAACTTTTGAAAAGGTTAATGGAGTCAGGTCACTTCTCTGCTCAAATATTTACAAACACATCCCATTTCCATCTTTGCAGTCTCGTCTTAGAATACTCTGTGTCTCTCTCACTATGACTTTGCCACCTGGACTCTCACCCATTCCCTTATTGTCCCCAGTGGTTCTGCTGGTTCAGGCCGCATGCTGCCTTTTGGCCTGTGATGCTCTTCCCTGCACAGAGCCACATGATTTCTGACATTCATGGCACCTCCTTCAGCAAGGCCTCCCCTGACCTCTCCATCTGTGGTCACCCTCCATCCCCAGGATCTCTCTTCATTTCTTTGTTTCATTTTCTTCACAGTACTTATTGCTTTGTAAAATAATCTAGCTGTTTCATTACTTGTGATTCACCCTCCCCATAGTTTATAAGCTCACTGAGAGTAGGAGCTTTGTCTGTCTTGTTTCTGCAGAATCTTGTCCCCCAAATGGTGCACATAAGTGCTTAATAAAATCCAGCTGGATAAATAAGCTCACAGAGTTGTTGTGAGGTAGTGAAACTGAAAGATTCACCATTGACCACTGAAAAAAAATTACAGAAAAGGTTGAATAAATCTTAGAATGGTACTACAAGCAGTGAAGGAAATGCAGTGCTTCATTTTCTTCTTTCACTTTCTGATATTTTCCTTAATCTTTGCAAAGAGCAAAAATTGTCATGAACTCCTATGAGTACATCTGTCCAGCCAGCCACCATCCGCCTCTCCAGAAACCACCATACGGATTCACATGGAGGAGCCCCACCAAGGCAGACCTTTTATACCCCATCCTCCCTGGACACAGCTAATTGGAGAGGCAGCAGACAACTTACCCTTCCTGGACCAATCAGATCCTCTGCAGGTGGCTGGCTAAGGTGGGAAGCTAGCTGGCTCTCCCTAGTGGAGGGAGAAGGGGCTAAGAAAGTGGAATGTGTTGCACCAGTGGGAGGGGAGCAGGGCAAATGTGGAAAGGAGCAGGCTAGATCACAGGGCTCTCCTGTTCCAAGGCCTGCTTAGCTCAAACACATCCTCACCTTAGAATTCCCTCTCCTAGAAACTATCCATTATGTTTTGTTTTGTTTGTTATATTTTTTTCTTAGGCTCACTTGAGTGCTTCTCTTACTTGGTACAAGAAGGATTGTAACTAATCAAACCTCTATTACTGTAATAATAAGAAAAATAGTGCTATAAGAATTCAGTTTGCATGCAAACATTTTTAATACGAGTACATATTTACAACCAGAACATAAAGAGAGGTCCCCTTGTAGTTTCTATCTTGCCATTCTTGACTTGCAGGTTCTCTGTCCTCTAGTCCAGGATGCCCTTGGAAATGTCTGATTTCCAAACCAAAGCCAGAGCTGTGGGGATGCTGATGGTGATGTGGGTGACTGGGTCCCAGGTTGTCTTAGCCGTGCGTGGGAGCAGCCGTCCCTGAAGACACTAGTGCCCCATGCCCGCTCAGCACTAATTTGAGCTGTGACACCATTTTCCAAGCTGTCACCACCTCCAGCCACAACAGAACCTCTCTCGGGGGAGCAGGGAGGGTTGGTATTCAATTTCCCTCCTCTGCTTCTCAAGAGCCGAGTTCCCAAGTTCAAAGACATCTATCATGGTGAGTGATGGATTGTATTTCAGAGCAGGTTGGCAGCAGGAGGGAATTGGATTTAGAAACAACCATCTGGCTTTTGCAACTGTGTGCCCTTTGGCCTGCTCAGCGTCAAGCCGGCTGTCGCACAATCTGAATGACCCCGGGAGCAGACCCGGCTCTCGTGTCCAGCCCAGACAGGTCTCTGTGCTGGAGAAGCAGATAGCACTCAGGAAGCTGGTGAAGACCCCGTGGGGCTGCTCATGGAGGGAGTTGGGGCCGAGCACAGAGACTTTTTTGAGAGCCAACTATGTGCTGGGCAATGGGGAGACAGACTGAAGAAGACAAAATGCCTGCCTACCAACAACACTGATTCATTCATTTATTTACTTATTCATTCATTCATTCATTCAAAATCATTTAGTTTTTTTGTGTGTGTGCCTACTAGGCCCAGGCATTGGCAAGCTTGCTTCCCACTGCACAATGAGCAGCTCGTTGTCTCCAAAATTGCACTGTCTGGGCTCAGATGCCAGCTCCATTGCCTTGTTTGTTGTGCAACACAGGTAAGTGGTGCTGATTGGTGGTCAAACATCAGTGCCTTCCCTCTCTACAGCTCTGTGTCCTCCCCTGCTGGTTGGGAGTAATAATAACACCCATCTATCTATGGTCTCTGAAACAGTGTCAACAAGGGACCTGTGAGTAGTAAATGCTCACTAATATTAGCTGGTAGTACTTTTTAAGTTTGTTTGTTAGTTTTTGTTTTTGCTGTTACCACTTTTATTGTGTCCATGCATTCTTTATTCAAACACAATTCTTTGACCACCTTTTTAACTGACTTATCAATTGCTGTGATATCCTTACACCATCCATTTTGGTAGCCATTTAACAATGGCAGATTTTAATGCAAGAGCTCACACTAATAAGGGGTGTCCCTCTTTGCATGTAATCTCCCGTGGGTCCCCATAAGCTGGGGCTCTGGGTGGTTCCAGAGTCTCACAAATGCAACATCTCAGTGCCATCTGTGTGGCCAGCAGCTTGACACTCTGGCTGCATTTTCCATTCTATGAGCAGATTAGGAGGCAGCCAGGGTGAGCATCAGCTTTTAGGATAGCTGGGGAGAGAGACTGTGTCTTCTCACTGCTTAGCACAGAGTAGAAGAACAACCAATCAGTAGGCAGCAGGCCATGACAGCACTTGCAGCTGACAAGCAGTGTCACTCTCTGTCATGTTTTCAAAAACACTTTAGATGTAGCAAGCTCTAGAAGACACTAGCTTATACATGTTTAGCAGAGGCTGTGTGCAGGGGCAACTTGCAGTATGTATGCTTTGACCATTCATTGAAATGAATCCTAAAATTAGAAAAAACACCGGGCGTGGTGGCTCACGCTTGTAATCCCAACACTTTGGGAGGCTGAGGCAGGCGGATCCCATGAGGTCCAGGGCTCGAGACCAGCCTAACCAACATGAAGAAATCCCATCTCTACTAAAAATACAAAATTAGCCAGGAGTGGTGGCGCATGCCTGTAATCCCAGCTACTTGGGAGGGTGAGGCAGGGTAATCACTTGAACCCAGGAGGAGCCAAGATCACACCATTGCACTTCAGCCTGGGCAACAAGAGTGAAACTCCATCTCAGAAAAAAAGAAAAGAAAAGAAAAGAAAAAAGTAGAGAAAAACAAGAAAAAGGCTGGGTGCAGTGGCTCACACCTGTAATCCTAGCACTTTGGGAGGCCAAGGAGGGCAGATCACCTGAGTTTAGGAGTTTGAGACTAGCCTGGCCAACATAGTGAAACCCTGTCTCTACTAAAAATATAAAAGTTAGCTGGCTGTTATGGTGCATGCCTGTAGTCTCAGTTACTCGGGAGGCTGAGGCAGGAGAATCGCTTGAACCTGGGAGGTAGAGGTTGAAGTGAGCCGAGACTGTGCCACTGCACTCCAGCCTGGGCAACAGAGTGAGACACTGTTTCAAAAAAAAAAAAAAAAAACCCACCAACAATAAGCAAAAACACTTTGGGAGGTTATTTACCCTTTACTCTTTACCCTCAAGGGACTCTCATCTGGGTTGTAAAAGTATAAAATCACTTGATAAAAAAGTATAAAAAGATGTTTAAACCCCAGTGGTGTGTAGTTGTGTGTGTGCGTTAGTGTGTGTCTAACAGAGACAAAGAATGAGACACCAGCCAATGACGTCATCCACACTGAATACAGAAATCACCACATTAGCTAACATTTATGGAGTGTTTATTGTGTTCCAGACACTGTATTAAGTACTTCTATGTGCATTACTTCATTTAATTATCACGACACAATAATGTATGTAAAACACTTAATGCCTGGTGCTGAGAAGGTGCTGAATACGAAACTGTCACCATTACTATTATTAATTGTTATTGTTTAGATCATCATCCCCAGTTTCCTGATGAGGAAATTGAGACTCAGAGATGCAAAATGGGCTGCCCTTGCTTTTTAATTGCAAAACGATCTCAAACCTGGTGTGTGTGAATGTGTGTGCATGCACGAATCTAAGGATAGAAAGAATGGAAAGTGACCTTTCTCCAGTACCTTTCTAGCACTGAGAATGTAGTAGCCACTGCCATTCATTCACTCACTAACTCTTGTTTCATTTCCTTAGCTGACAGATCAGGACACAGGAGGATGGAAGATAACTCAAATAACTTTTCCAGAGTCACAGAGTGAGAGAGGCATGGAGTTAAATTCTTCCAAGGTGGATGGGCATGAACCCAAAGTTCTCTTCCCCTCAGACAATCCATCCCCTAAGACTCAAGATGCTCAACTGCAGAGTGGTCAGTGACTCCTGCAGGCTCAGAGCCAAAGGAGAGCCAGAAGAAGCTATGCATGTGGACACCTCAGTGGGAAATCCTGTCCACTGCATAAGTACCCAAGAAACAGTTGGGTCCCCTGTTTTAGTGTGAAAATGCAGCATCTGTTCACACTATGGCGTGAGCAGTCCACAGAGCAGAGCCCATGGTTCTGCAATCCAGGGTTGGCTCTGCCCCGTGCCCCTCTCTGGACACACATTGGCAAGGACATGGCTCCAGTCCACTGCCCTGTGCCTGGAGGATATCTCAAGTCCCACAATCACCCAGGAAAATGCCTTTAGTTCCAGAACCAGAGAGAAAAGGGAGGCTTCTTGGGGAAAGACAAGGGCGGCTGGAGGTTCATTTCTGCCCTTGGTCATCCTTTCCGCATGTCATGTGTAATCCTGTCTCTAGGTACCTCCCTGGCTCAGCTGGGCACTCTCATGCCAACTGGGATGAAGAGCAGCTGGTTCGGGCTGTGATTAGTTCCTGGACCTCTTCCTCCCCAACTGCGAAGGCTACAATTGCCACCAAATGATAGTTTCCCCTCCCTCTGACACTGCCTGGAGCCCAGTTGACTCCACTCCTCCATCCTGCTTTCCAGTGATAAGAATAGCAACCACAGCATCACCCCAAACGTCTCCAGGGTGAAGGAAGGGGGAGCTATCACCTTAAGTGTCAACTTCAGGTCCTTGTGAGCTATAGAATCAGGTTTGAGAAACACCCTTTGAAAACCCCTGGTTGGGGAAGTAAGCACCAGACACTCCCCTGCTGGCTGAAAGTGGAATTCAGGTTCGTGGCCCCGCTGCAGCCTGGGAGGGCTCCCTAATCCTCATGGACATCATTATCCCCATTTTCCAGATGAGGAAACAGACAAAGAATTTACCCAAGATACCACTTCTAGTCAATGATGCCTCCAGGCTAATCCCATTCCAAATCTCCTTTTCATTTCCAAGGGACTGCCTAAATATCTAGATGTTCCACACCCAACCTTTCAACTCTCCCTTCCCTTGCCTTTTGTTTCAGTAAATGCACTATTTGTATTCCCTTGGAAATTCCGCTCTGGAGGGAGAATCTTTTGACAGAGGCGTGCTGCATCCTGAGACGCTGAGCCGATGCAATCACTCATTATCTCACTGATGCAGGGCAGAAAGTCCGCTCCCTTCCAGCAGGCCACAGAGGAATTCCTCGGAGGATGCAGATGCTGCATGTCTCGACTTCCAAGCCAGGGAATTTCTGCCTTTGTGTCTGCACCTGTATTAATCAATCATTCTTCTAACGCTGGCTGTGTCTACATGCATTATTCTAACAGTCAATTCTGTTCTTAAAAATAAGCTAATTTAAGTCAGTGATCTGCTGTTTTTTTGTTTTTTGCTTTTGTTTTGCTAAACTTTGGTTTTAAAATAAAATCAATCTTAAGAATAGAGAATTCAACAAGGCAAAATTCTTGAAAAAAGCATATCATTCACGTATTTATGTAGCATGTATGTGACAAGACCAGGCTAGCAATGTAGGGAGTGGATCAAATAGAACTGACAGCAAAGGTCCCCGGTCTAATATGGGGAAGAAAGAAAAGACAAACTCACTGCAGAATGCAGAGAAGCACATAACACAGGCAAATAAAGTGTTCCTTTTCCCATTTTCTCCCCTTAACAGCCAAAAAAAAAAAAAAAAAAAAAAAAAAAAAAAAAAAAAAAAAAAACTAAATATGCTTTCATCTTACAGGGCATAAAAGAGAGGTCTGTTCAATTGTCAAATCTAGAGAACCTTGACAGTGAAGACAGAATTCACGCCTATGAATTTACCATCAATTGCTGAGATTATTAGAACAACACAGACATGCTTGGGAGTGGCGAGGGGACTGAGATTAGCATCAACAGGGGAGTGCAACACTGGGTGGGTTCCTTCTTGTAGGGAAATGAGCAGGTGTCAATTGCCATTGCTTGCGCAATGGCATGGATAAGGTTAGGCTAGCATTTGGCTTCCACTATCTGTAAAGAAAGGGTTTTTTAATAGTCCTCACATGTTTAGAGGGTATGACAGATTTAAATTAGATAAAAGATAAATTGTTTTCAGGGACTAATTAAACAATGCAGTTAATGATATTACAAATCACTCTCAGCTGTCATTGAAGCAGTCCTCTGATGTTGTCCATGAGGCCCAGTTCTGTCCATCTGCAAGCTGCTCTGTGGCCCTGAGCACAGACCTTGCAGCTAGACCATGTGGGCCCCTCCCGGGCTCTGTGCCTCCCAAGCTGTGAGCCTGTGATCACGTCACCTCACATCCCAGAACCTCAGCGCTGCATCTGTGAAATGGGGCTAGCTTCCGCATCTCCTCAGATTGAGGTCAACCATGTGATGCCATAGAAAGTGTTTAGTAAACATGGTCACCACTATTTAAAAAAAAATCACACAAGCTTGGGATGGATGTGATTTGTCTGTGCAAAGGGTTGACAGTGGTGTGCAGGGATCGGCAACTCACATTATCTAGTAAGATGGCTCTGCCACCATCATTCTTGTGACTTCTCGGGGAGGGATAGAGCCCCAAAGAAGAGGAAAGAAGGTCTCAGAGCCTCTGGAAGAGACCACATCACATGGTGTGGGTTGTGTTCCTGAATGTGTCCATACTGGAGTGTGGGTCTCTGGAGGATGGACATTCCCAGTTCCTCTCTGCACCGCCACCACCCCCCGGCCCCTACTCCTTACCCTTCTCCTTGACTGGAAGGGATCATGGACTCCTCTCTCCCTGGGGGTTCATCTCATGGGGGTTTCCTTTCTCCTGGAGCCTGGAGAGAGATGCGGGGGGCAGGGGTTGCTCCCGCTTTTGAGTAAGTCCTGTATTTTATCTCCCACCTTGGCCTGCGTGCAAAGGACAGGGTACCTCTCATCTTGGTGTTCTGCCTCCTGGATGTGCGTTGGACTTTCCAGGCTGTCTCTCTGTCCACATTGATGTAAGGCCCCAACATACAGCTGCTTATTCTGCAGGGTGACTCCTGATCAAGGTCAGACTCAGCACCGCTCTCTGGATTGTGTGCTCCCTGGGGCAGGGCCCTCCATGTCGCCTTTCCGAGCCCCTAACAGATCTTGTTCAAAGCAGGACCCATAATCAATGCTCAGAGAAAGTGTTGAACAGACATATGCCCCAAAGAGTCTGAGCTTCTTCATTTAAGTTTCCTGGGCTCTGCCTCCATCCTCAGAAATGACCCATCCATTTCAAAACGAGGCTCTCTCCAGCGTCAAACATTGAACCTCCCCAGGATCCAAATCAATTTCCCTGCTCCTCCAGCACAGCACAATTAATAGACATCCCACTGGCTGAGCTCACAGCATCCCTTGAAACCTTGCCGGCGGAGAATTTGTCACCGTCAACCCGCTGCTCCTCCCATGGTCCCATGCCCCAGATGACACAGAGCATGGCCTGAGCCTGTCAGCAGACCCTCCACTGCTGCTGTTGCCTGCCCTCAGGTCTCATCCTCCTTCCAGGATCACCTCTGGGAAATGCTGCCCACTGAGTAAGCTCCCAAGAAACAATCAGATCTCCTGTTTTAGTGTGAAAATGCAGTGTCTGTTCACACCTGGAGTGAGCAGTTCACAGAGCAGAGCCCATGGTTCTGCAATCCAGGGCTGACTCTGCCCTCCATCCCTCTCTGGATTGTGAGGTTGTGTGGGCTGTACATCCATATCACATGCCAAAGGCTCTTCCTGGGGAGAGAGATGCAGAAATCAGCAGACACACACCAAGACACTGATAAACTGGGAGCCACCTACAATCCAGAGCATGTCAACTGGTGACAAGGGCTGAGAAGAACACCCAGAGTGGCTGTGTGGCCAGCACAGCATCCTGAAGAGGAGATTGCCAAACTGTGCTGGCATTACATGAGTAAGTCAGCCACGGACAGTCTGAAGAGTTGAGCGAAGCAGAGGGAACGGCACATGCAAGGGCCCTGTGGCAGGAATGCAGTTGGCTTCATCTGGAGGTGGAGGAAGCTGAATGACCAGAGTGGAGTGACAAGGGGGAAGAACAGGTAGGGCCTGTGAGCCATGGGATGAGTTTCTCTGAAATTCAGCCCCCTGAATTTTAGATTCAGGGAGTCCATGTGCAGGTGTGTTCCATGGATGTATTGCCTGATGCTGAGGTTTGGGCTTCTATTCAACCCATCACCCAGATGGTGAACATGGTACTTGACAGGTGGTTTTTCAATCCTGTTCCCTCCCTCCTTCCCCACTCTAGCAGCCCCCAGTGTCTAGTGTTCTTATCTTTATGTCCATTAGTACCCAGTGTTAGCTCCCACTTACAAGTGAGAACATGTGGTATTTGGTTTTCTGTTCCTGCGTTAATTCACTTTGGAGAATGACCTCTAGCTGCATTCATGTTGCTACAAAGGACATGATATTATTATTAGTAGTATTAGTATCAGTATTAGTATTAGTATTAGTATTAGTATTAGTATTAGTATTAGAGACAGAGTCTTGCTCTGTCGCCCAGGCTGGAGTGCAGTGGCGTGATCTCAGCTCACTGCAAGCTCTGCTCCCAGGTTCAAGCAGTTCTCCTGCCTCAGTCTCCCGAGTAGCTGGAACTACAGGTGCCCACCACCACACCCGGCTAATTTTTTGTGTTTTTAGTAGAGACGGGGTTTCACCATGTTAGCCAGGAGAGTCTCGATCTCCTGACCTCGTGATCCACCTCCCTTGGCCTCCCAAAGTGCTGGGATTACAGGCATGAGCCACTGCACCTGCCCTCATTATTTTTTATAGTTGCATAGTATTACATGGTATAGATGTACCACACTTTTCTTAGCTAGTCCACAACTGGTGGGCACCTGGATTGATTCCACATCTTTGCTATTTTGAAAAGTGCTGCAGTGAACATACAGGTACAGGCATCTTTTTGGTAGAATGATTTATTTTCCTTGGGGCATAGACCCAATAATGGTATTGCTGGGTTGGATGGTAGCTCTGTTTTTAATTCTTTGAGAAATCTTCAAACAGTTTTCCACAGGGGCCGAACTAATTTGCATTCTCACCAACAGTGTATCAGCATTCCCTTGTTCCACAGCCTCACCAGCATCTGTGATGTTTTGACTTTTTAATAATAGCCATTCTGACAGATGTGAGATGGTGTCTCATTGTGGTTTTGATTTGCATTTCTCTGACGATTCATGCTAACGAGCATCTTTTCCTATGTTTCTTGGCCGCATGTATGTCTTCTTTTGAGAAATCTCTGTTCATGTCCTTTGCCCACCTTTTAATGGGGTTATTTCTGGTTTTTGTTGCTCTTGATGTGTAAGTTCACAGAAGTTTCCATCTAAGGCTGAGTGTGGGCAGCAGAGGGACGCCGTCTGATACAGAACATCCAGAATGTCCGCAGTTCTCTCGGCTCCCCATACCACCGGGCTTGAGGGACAGCATCCGGCACAGGAGAGCCTGGCTGCAGCCTGGACAGTGGTGGGAGGCTGGTGGGTGCGGAAACGGGGAGGTCATTCAGGAAACGGTGGCGGGGGTCATGAAGCAAGTAGCAGAGGCTAGGCCCACGGGGGAGACTATGGGGAAGGAGAGATATGGGCAGCTCCAGGGAGGGCGGCCCAGACCCCGGGACAGACTGACGGGACCCGTGGAGAGAGAAGGCGAGAGAGGGATGGAGGGACTGCGGAGCGCCCAGCCTGTGTAACAGGTGAGCAAAGCTGCCTCTCCAAACAGGAGATCTGCCTGCAGGGAGGCGACTTCACCCCGTTCAGTCCCATCTGATGTAGACCGGAGGAAAGGCCTCCTGGGCAAGGCTGACCAGGTGGGGCGACCAGCTGTGGGAAACGGTGCCCATTGGAGCGCCCTGACCAGTCAGTTTTTCTCTGTATTTGCAGAAAATAGTCATTTCCTCACCTTTCTTCTTTTTATTGCTGGGAGAGAAGCATTTCTGTGAGGCCCCAGCGCACGTGATGGGAACGTGCTCCCACTTCCTATACGTTGCTAGAATGCTCAACAGTCTTTGTGAACGGGAATGGATGGCCTTGACAGCAGCCAGAACATGTGCAGAATATACAGTTGCATTAGACAGGGAGGTGGCCAGCATCCATGGGGCAGGTCTGCATGGGTACAGAGCGAGGGTCTGGCAGTGGGCTGGAGACCTGCTCTGCCTCTGTCCAGTTTCCTCATGCTGGAGCCTGCTAGGGCAGGACTCAGCCCAGAGAGCCTGCTGGATGTGGGGCTCTGTGGGGAAGGGCGAGGCGACATCGCAGTGCCACGCTGACACTGCAGACATTTTCCTAAAGTACAGGAAAGGAAACAGAAGGCTCCAGGGAGCCCCTGGACCTGACCTCTGGGGTTGGGCCATTCTAAGAGCAGGCTCAGCATCTCCCTGCTTTCCAGGGAAGGCGTTCCCTCTTCAGGAGACAGTTCTGGGCTTGCTCCGAGGGCTCCAGACTGGATTCAGCATAGGCTGGAGCTGGGGGAGGGCGGCTTGCAAGGTGGTGAGCTCTCCAACGCTGGAAGCTGGAAGCTACACGGAAGCTTCCACGGAGGACTGGTGATGGCTGCTTTGCTCCAACAGTTGCTCCTTGTGCCAGGCTCAGGCTGAGTTAGAGCTGGAGGTGCAGTGGCTACAAGAGTTTCTGCTCACGGTCATGGAAGAGAAAGAAAATAAACAAGGGAAGTGCCGTGAAAAAAAAAAAAAAAAAAGAGGAATGGGGGAGAGGGAGGGGGATTCTGCAGCTTGGTCCCCAGGAGAGAAGAGCCATTTGCTGAAGAGGAGCAGCACTGGGTGCATCTGGAGCAGCGGCAGCCCACGCAGAGGGACCAGCCACTGCGAAGGCCCAGAGATGGACATTCGCTGTGACGTCCAAAGCCCTACATTCGACCCTGCTGAGATGACATCTAGCAGTTGCCACCTTCCCCTCCAAGTCCAGAGAAGGAGGTGAGGCCTCATCAGGGGAGCCTGTGGCCTGGAAAGACCCTGTGCAGGTGCGACCTTGGTCTGGGGTTCACTGGGATGGGGGTGACGACAACCAGGCGACCAGAGTGGAGGGTGGGAAGGGGCGTGTCAAAGCTGAGCTCTACCCTGCAGGCATATGGGCCAGCGGCTCCCTCTGTCTGGCTGGTGGGAGGGGGCTCCGTCCCTCACCTCCTTCACCCCCTCCCCGCTGTGGCTACCAGCTCTCACACCGGGCATACACTGGATTCTTATTTTAGCTACTGTGACAATTCTCAAAATAGGCACCAAAGAGAAAAAGGTGAGCCTTCGCCCACAGGAGCTGGAGGGCGGGCCACCGTGGGGCACACAGGCAGCCCCTCCCGACATGGGATTCCATTGTGTTTCCCTCATACTTGCAACGGGAGCAGAGTTTCAAGGCTGAAAGTCTAAAAACTGCTTCAGGACTTCCCGAAGACCTTGCATGAAAGTGCTTTAAAAAGTGGCCAAAAGAAAGAAAGAAAGAAAGAGTAAAACACCCAGAAAGTGCCAAAGAAAACTACAACAAAGTAGAGAAGTTAAAAATACCTTAAAGTAATGGAGAATGGAGAGGGTTTAACATTTTCTTAGGAGGAAGATTTAATCCAGCAGCTGACACAAAGTGTTTGCATTCGTGGCCCTGGAATCACGGGAGTCGAATTGGAGCCCCAGAAGATCACGTTCCCGATGAACAAGGGCAGGAACAGAGGCCAGAGCACATACCCAGGGATGTCAGAACTTCTCACATACAGGTTGGGTTTGCGTGCATAGAAATTCCTTCCTCTTACTAAGTGCAAGCAACCCCTCCTGCAGGAACGAGAGATCCCAGAATTTCTAAGCCATGTGGACATCATCAGGATCCTCGTTGGAGTGTTGCTGTCTCAGTTGTGCTTACTCTTGGGGGCCTTTCCTACTGGCTGAGAGTCAGAGCAGAAACCAGACATTAAACCAAGCTGGGGGTGTGCCTTCCACCTTTGATGCTGAGCCAGAAAGATGGAGGTGGAGACACCACTTCTGCAGAGCCCAGGGATACCACTTGAGGATGCAGTATTCGTTTTCTATTGCTGCATAACAGATTGCCACAAATTTAGCGCTCAAAATAATACATGTTTATTAACTCACATTTTCCATGGGCCAGGAATCCAGGCCCCACGTTTGCTCAGGGTCTCATGAGCCTGAAGTCGAGGGGTCCCCAGGACTGTATTCTCATCTGGAACTTGAGGTCCTTTTTTAAGTTCATTCAATTTGTTGTGAGAATTCAGTTCCCTGAGGTTGTAGGGCTGAGACCCCTGTTGTTTTGCTAGTTGCTAGCTGGGCCCATGCTCAGCTCCTAGGGCCACCCTCTGTTCCCTGACCCAGGACCCTGTCATTGGTTTGCAGTATTGATGTCTAGCCTCTTCCAGCATTGCAGGAACAAGCCTCATGCTTTGAATCTCTCTGAATTCCCTGTCTCTGACCTCTAGACCCAGATTTAAAGGGCTCATGTAATTAGGTCAGGCTCACTCTGATAATCTCCCTTTTGTTAACTCAACGGATTAGTGACCTTAATCACGTCTGTTAGTCATTCAACATAGTGATCATAAGAATGATACCCCACCATGTTCACATATTCACAGCTCCTGCCATGCTTGAGCGGAGGGAGTCACATAAGCTGTCCATACCTGGGGTAGGAGTCTTGGGGACACCCTAGAATTCTGCTACCATATACACCCCTGTGGGACCAAGCCACAGCCATCCAGTGGTGCCCTGACCCCTGCATGTACCTTGGTGACCTCTCACCCACTGTGCTGTCACTGACAGAATCCCAGAGACACAGGGCTGTGGAAACTTCTTCTAGTCATCTTGTCAGTGACAGAAAGGGTGCTTTGCCTTGCCCTATGAGTGATGCTTAATGATCTCTCAGTTAACTGGCATTTCCTCAAGGATCTGAAAGTCAAAGTCCTCCCAAGGTTGATCACTGGGCCCCTACAGCCTCTTTTATCATGGCCTTTATCAAGGCATAAGTGTACAGTTTCCAAAGTCAGACAGCAGAGCTGCCTACCAGCTGTGCAGCTTTGGGCAAGTTGCCTGACTTCTCTGAGGCTCAGTTTTCTCATTACAAAATCGAGACAAGATTGGCCCTACTTCTAGAATCATTGTGAAGATTAGAATCCATTTATAACACTTAGCACAGTGCCTGGCATACACAGTAAGCAGCCGGAACTTGTAACATGGTGGTGTTATCTATCATGCTTCTAAAGGGGTTGCAGTGCACATGTGTGCATGAGTGTGCATATGTGTGTGTGGCCATATGCGTATATATACACTCATGAGCATGTGGGAAAGCATGTGGGAGCATGTGTGTATCACGTGTGTGTGCATTGTGCCTGCATACATGTGTGAAAGTTTACATGTACATGTGTGAATGCAAGCAGGTGGATGCTCACAAGGTTCAGATTCAGGAGGTGTGACGCTAGTCACAGCTCAGTTTTCAAGAAGGTGCCTGGCAAGGGCAAGAAGGTACCTGACATTCCACTCTCTGCACCTCAGTTTCTCCATTTGCAAAACAAAAGATGGACTAGATTGTCTCTAAGAACTCATGCATCTCTAAGGTGGCACCATCCTACATGGAGGCCTTTCAGAACTTCCTTTGATCTTATTGGATTTGATCATTTGTTTTTACACACTTTGTACATACATACTGTATCAGTCAGAATTTTCCAGAGAAACAGAATCAATAGGATGTATAGATAGATAGGCAGATAGATAGATAGATATTTAGAAAGAGCTTTATCATAAGGTATTGGCTCATGCAATTACGGAGGCTGAGAAGTACGGACAGAGGAGAGCTGATAGTGTAAACTCCAGTGCAAGTCTGTGCTTGAAGGCAGGAGAAAACCAATGTCCCAGCTTGCAGACAGTCAGGCAAAGAGAAAGAATTATCTTACTCTGCTTTTTGTTCTAGTCAGTCCTTCAACTGACTGGACAAGCCCCACCCACACCAGAGAGGGTCACCTGCTTTCCTCAGTCCACCGCTTCAAACGTTAATGACATCCAGAAACACCCTCACGGACACACCCAGAAATAATGTTTAGCCAAGTATCTGGGCACTCCATGGCTCAGTCGAGTTAGCACCTAAAATTAACCATCACACTAACTTTATGTACATTTGTGTGCACCAAAGTACAACTTTTAAAGATTAAAAATGTAGGAAAGATACACTCAGTCACATTTGTGGAAGCTACGCTTGACAAGATAGCAATGCTTAATGTGGAAGGCCACCATCACACCCTTTATCACTCTCCCCCAGGCCTTTTCTCTATTCTCCTGAATTGCACAGTTTTCAGGTCTTCTGATCTGAAACATTCCTCTCCAATTGAGGCGATCGGACGTGATCTCAGACCGTAATGTATTGTAGCTTTTAACTGTTGAGCCAGACTTTCTGATTCAGCACATTTTAATCAATTTTCTTTGCTAAGATCAGGGAGATGTCATCTGTAATAATCCCATCTGACCTCCCAAAGTCAGGCTGATAAAAATATTAATGTCAGCTTCTTGCAGCCTGGCAGAGAGCGACACCCAGCTTGACAAGCAAACAAATGGCTCAGAGCTGTCTGCAGGACGCTGATGAACCCGTATTAATGAATAGCTTCATCAGCAAGCATTGCCCTCCGGGCAGAGCTGCCACAGGCTGGAGACTCATAAGAGGCTCAGCTGCCTTCCTGGTGAGGTCTTGTTGCCCACCATTGGGGCCATGGAACATCAATTAGACATATCTGCTAGGATGATTCACCGTCCTCCATAATGTGCTCCAGTGGGGCATCTGGGATCACCCAACACGGCTCTTTAGTTCTTTTATTCTCCCTGCCTATGAATCCTCCCATTGTCACCTGTGTCAGGTATTTCCAGCTGTGACATCAGAGCCATCAGGCCCTCTGAGAACACTCAGCAATCCTAAATAGGAATAAAGGGTTATTCCCAGGGCTCACAACATTACGAACCTTGACCTGATTCAGCCCGGAGTATGTTTGTTCCATCATCTTGTTTGCTCATGCAGTTTCTCAAAAAAAACGATTACCAGGTAGGGTTTGTGTGACTCACAATACAAGCAGTTCAGCATCTCCCTAACTCTTGTCCCTCTGTGAATATCTATGCTTCTCGTCCGGATGCTGCAGATTCTGAGTTTCTCACTCCTGATTTGACTGAGGTCGTGGTAGGGGGAGGCGAATGTTAACGTGCTCACATCTTAGATGCAATCAGTTGTCTAGGCTGTGAGTCAGTGCTGGGGCAGCTGCATTGCCAGCCTCTGCACTCCGACTCCAGTGTTCATTGCATTAGCCCTCTCCCAAGTCCATCTTTCTGTCTCTAGTCTTCAGAGCCTGGGATCTTTTATCATGAAAGAGGAGAGGACAAGTTTGTCCCATGCAGGTGAGCAGCGAATCTAAGTTGCCTGTCTCCAGTCTTCAAAAGCAGGAAATTGTTTCACCCTGCTCCATAAAAGGAATGTGGTCTGCAAATGGAAGAACCATTTGAGAAAGCAGCTCATGCAGGAGCTCCAGGAGGTTGGCTGCAGTTGATTCAATGGTCTCATGACTGTGTGATGTGTGATGCAGTAGCCTCCTGGCAAACAAGTGCTCCCAAGCAGACCCGTGGTATCCTTGGGCCCTGCAGCAGCCAAACTACAATACATAGCCACAGCTATTGGCTTTGCCCATCCAGTCCCCTCTATACAGCCCATTCATATGACCTGAGCACTAAACAAAGACCTCAGAACAGCAGAGATACAGCCAGAGAGCCACTGCTTACTAAATTACTAAAATGTAATGCCTCACTGGGTTGGATGCTAGCATTGGCAGGGCTTTTGTTTGTTGGTTTGTCTATTTATTTAGCAAAACTAGCAACCAAAATTAAACCCTTGTCACCTTTGTCAGCCGGAATGTGAGCCGGAAGACCATTCTCCAGAGCAGTGCCTTCATTTGCAGACTTTTCTATAGCTGGAGAACAGTGGAGGGACAGGAGGTGGAAGGGTACCGCTGTAACCACCACAGAGCATCCTACTCAGCCCCAAGAGTGAAAGTGAAAAGAAAAGCACAAGCAGAGAGACATGGCATTTTCCCACTGAGCCTGGAGCTCTGAGAAAGGAGCTCCAGAGAGGAAGGAGAGAGAGAAGGAAAGGAAGAACAAGGTCAGAGGAAGAGGCAAGAAGATAAAAGGAAAAGGTAAAAGAAAGAACATCCTAAAGGGTTTAGCATCAGCTCAGAAAGTGATCTGAACAATACGTGGAGACCTGCATACTTTCCCTGCTCCCTAGGAGACCCCGCCAACCCCAGGGTCTCAGATACTGCCTCCCAGGAGCTCTGTAGGAAACTGGAAAGGGAGTGGTTGGAAACACAGTCTCTGCAGTTGGAGCTGGAACAAGTCACTGAATCCCTCTGTGCCTCCACTTCCTTGTTTTATCTCAAGGATGATAATAATAGCATATATCTCCCAGGGTGGCTGTGAAGGTTCAATAAGGTGCATATGCAATATGCTTAGCACTGAAACTGGCTCGTAATTACATGCACAATAAGTGCTAGCTTCCATTAATGCTGTCTGTCAAGTGTGAGATAAAGCTACTGGTCCCAGGAGGCGTCTACTACTGCTGGGATGCAGTTCTCTTGGGCAAATGGTATTCCCAAGGCTGGTGCACAACTCCCTTGTGCAGTTGACACCCAAGATCAGATGAGCTAAGACTGTGTCTCCTACCTCCATTTGCAAAATCCTCTATAAAAAGGTACAGTAGGTACGGTGGAAGGAGAGAGGGAGTCACCCCTTCTGGAGCACAAGCCAGCTGCGCCCTGGCCCCCACCTGTGCCATGTCCCATCAAGCTCCCATAAGAGGCCTGTGTACATCCTGCTCTCTTTCCCCAGCATAACCTGCTTTGCACCTGCTCCAAGATCCTGCTACTTGGAGGTGATTTGGGAGGAAGACAGGACTGTGGGTTTCCCTGACCTGCCTATTTCTTTGTCCTAAATAATGTTACCGAGCCACAGGTCTTCAGGCATAAAGGGACCTCTCGGGCTGGAACAATGCAGTGAATCTTAAAGGGAGCCACCATGAACTCTGGAACCTTGGTGCCATGTGACATCCAAGGACATTTGCATAACTCAGCAGAGTAAATGAGGACAAGGAGGACTAAATTACTATCTGAGATCGCCTTTCCTGTCAGCAAGGTGGTGGAACTGGGGCTCTCAGGGTTCAGTTTAAATTGATTTAAAGAAACTTAAGAATTGTAATATGTATTGCATGCTGCAATACTGAACTATCGCTCATACCTTCTGCACATCCAGCCCCTCCTCTCTTCCTCCGCTGCCATTTTTGGTCCAGCATGAAAAGACCACCTAGCTGGTCTCCCCACATCCTTCTGTTCTCCTTCAGCCTACTCTGCACGTGGCACCCACAATGACATTTGTAAAATGGATATCTGGTCATGCTTATCCTTTGATAAGACCCCAGGAGGACCACCACTGATGCTCAGCGCCCTACCCCCCACTGGCTCTGTCACCCACTCCACCCATCCTCCTCAGCACCAGGCTCCAGCAGTCTCCATCATCGCCAGCTTTCACTGAGCTCTCACAGTAGGCCTGAAACTCTCCCATGTATCGTATGACCTCATTTAGTCTCAACCCCTTGGGAGATATCGTCACAGAGGCACAGTGAAGTTAAACTATTTGGCTAGGATTGCCAATCCAGGGCCCCAAACCTGGTACCAGCCCATCTCTTCTATCTCAGTAAATATCATCAGCTGCCCAGCATGTCAAACCAGATGCCCAGGAAGGTGGCCCAGGAGCCACCTTCCATCCTGTTTGTTCCATCACCCCCTATATTCACTGCAGCAGCAAGGCCTATGGATATTTCTTGACCTCCCTCCAGTGCACACACTCCTCCCTTCCACTGCAATCTTCCTGGTCCAGTCACCACCACCCCTTACTGGAACAACTCCAGCAGCCTCCTCGCTAGCTGGCCTGCTCTAATCATGCCCTCGGTGTGTTTCTCGTCCTCTCACCTCCTTTACTCCCTCCTTTTCTTCTTTGCCCTCTTCCTCTCTCCTTCCATCCTTTCTTCCCTTTCTTCTTTCTTTCTCTTTCTTTCTTTCTTTCTCTCTCCCTCTCTCTTTCTTTCTTCTTCCTTCCTTTCTTTCTTTCTTCCTTTCCTTTCCTTTCCTTTCCTTTCCTTTCCTTTCCTTTCCTTTCCTTTCCTTTCCTTTCCTTTCCTTTCCTTTCTTTCTTCCTTTCTTTCTTTCCTTCTTTCCTTCTTTCTTAGACAGAGTCTTACTCCATCACCCAGGCTGGAGTGCAGTGACAAGATCTTGACTCACTGCAACATCTGCCTCCTGGCCTCAAGTGATTCTCCTGCCTCAGCCTCCTGGGTAGCTGAGATTACAGGCATGAGCCACCACACCCAGCTAATTTTTGTATTTTTAGTAGAGACAGGGTTTCCTCATGTTGGCCACGCTGGTCTCAAACTCCTGACCTCAAATGATCTACCCACCTTTCTTTCCTTTTATTTTATTTTATTTTGCTTTCCTTTTATTTTGAAATGTAGGTTTTATTACTGTTCAGGTATGGTGAAGTGAGCAGAACAGGAGACACCTGCTATTAAAGAGAGAGTTTGTTACTCACAGTTCCCAAAAGGAAGAGACACCACACCATGAGGAGGCCACAGAGGGAAGCACAGGGCTCACAAGAGGCAGAGGGAGGGAGGGGAAATTGTGGACAACAGTCTCTATGTGGTTTTCCTGGGAAGGAACAGGCGAGGCAAACAAACTAGTCTTAGAATCAGCCAGTTTGTCCAGTTTCACCAGCCCCAGCATGCAGAGGCTGTCGCTAGTTGTCTGATACCTGGACCCGGGGTGATTAGGGCAAGGCCTGGCGTGATTGGTCCCTAAAAGTGCAAGAACCTATGAAAGCCCAGGAAAGGAAGTGGTCGGGCTGTGGGCTCTGGATTGATGGGTTTGTTGATGAAAGGGGAACTCGCAGGGGAGTTGCTAGTCCCTCCAGAGTCAAGTTCCCAGCACCTCAAAGCATCAGAAATACAGAAAATAAAATGGCATGATTAGTCTCCCTCCCTCCCTCCTTCCCTCCCTCCCTCCCTCCCTTCCTTCCTTCCTTCCTTCCTTCCTTGCTTCAGAGAATCTCTAAAGGAAATAGCATACCCTAAATACAGTTGAAACCCCTTCCCCTACAAAATCATACATATGATTACATATGTAGAATCTCTAAGTTAGATGTACTATCTATGCATTTCTATAAATTTTCTAAAGGTATTTTGTGTCCTTGCCATATGTGCCCCCTTTGCCTACAGCACTTCTCTCATTCTCCATCAAATGCCTGAATGTTTCTAAACTTTGCATGAATTATATCTTGAGTATGTGTGTGTGTGTTTGTGCACGTGTATGAAGAGAAAGTTTCCAACCTCCATTCAAAAGAGTAACAAAAGGCAAAAATAGACAGAATTCGAGGTAAACAATATTCAACAGAAGATAGTTTTCCGAAATTAAAGACAGACATAAGTCTTCAAGAGTGAAAGTGCCTCCTACAGAAACAAGCAGCATGAACAAGAATAAACCTATCCCCTACACCTCGCAATCAACCGCAGGGCACCACAGACAGGGAGAAAGACAGGAAAGGCCATGGGAAGGGAAACGACCAGCCACGAAGGGGTGCCCATTGACTGGGTGGAGAACAGAATTCCCAGTCGTAAGCAGCGTGACAGTATCTTTAGAGGCCCAAAATGAAATGAAAAGCCAACTCGGAACTTCATGGCCAATTAAGCTTTTGGGACATAAAAAAGTTTACTACCCACATATCCTTGCTCTAAAAAAAGAAAAATGTGTGACAAGAAACAACTCAAAATACACACATACATGAACCCAAAGGAAAGGAGGGGAAAGGAAAGACAACAATTGACAGACTATGATTTATTTATCATGGACAGTTTCAAAAAGAAATCTATTTTCCCTAAATTACAGAGGATGGAACTAAAACAAAGAAAAAAGGAAGATTGTTCCCTGAAGAGTTAAAGCATATTGGGGTCTTACCTTAAGACCCTAAGAAAAGGAAACAAACACACAAAATACCTTTAATGAATTTATAGAGCTGCATATATTATACCTAATTTAGAGATTATACTTATATAATCATACATACGATTAAAAATCTAGGAGTACAAACACACTTTGTTATTGCTTTTACAAAACCTGAGATCACAGCAAACATTGTCCTTCAACTTAACTTTTTCCCTTGATACACGTTGTCATCTCTCCAGCTCCATGTTCTGGCACTTACACACCAGTCCCTTGTTGAAGAACAGGTGATTCTGTTCCAATTTTCACTACTGCAAACCATGTTTTAGAGAAAGTCCTTGAATGCATACTTTGCACATTTTATAGACCCAGATTCAAACCACATTCACAGCAAGGTTTGCTCAAGGAACAACGAATAGCTGGTGAGCATATCCACGTAAAACTCAGGAGGTTGTACATAAGAATTCAGACTGCCACCCGCCCTGGGAAAGCTATGACGTGCTCGGTAGCACCTCAGCCCTGGCGTTCCCCAAGCGCCACCAGCAGCAGGCTGACAGCAGCCGTCTTGGAGCAGGACCTGCTCACTCTGATCTGCCTCAAGCTATTTCTTCACTGATTTCTCAACTGGCCAGACCCAGCAGGCATCTAAGTGTGCCAATGTCTTGAGGTTGATTACATTCATAACTATTTTTTTCTTTTTAAATTCTTTTTTGAGACAGAGTCTCACTTTATTGCCCAGGCTGGAGTGCTCACTCCAACCTCCGCCTCCCAGGTTCAAGCGATTCTCATGCCTGAGCAACTCTAGTAGCTGGGATTACAGGTGCAGGCCACCATGCCCAGCTAATTTTTATATTTTCAGTAGAGGCGGGGTTGCGCTAAGCTGGCCAGGGTGGTCTCAAACTCCTGACCTCAGGTGATCTGGCCACTTCAGCCTCCCAAAGTGCTAGGTTTACAGGCATGAGCCACCATGCCTGGCCCTTTTAAAACTTTTATAGATTCACTGGATACATATGCGGGTTTGTTACATGGATATATTACACAAGGGTGAGGTTTGTGTTTCTAGTGTGCCTTGATATCACCCAAATAGTGAACGTTGTACCCAGTAGGTAATTTCAACTGTCACCCCTCCTGCCCCAGCTTTTGGAGTCTCCAGAGTCTATTACTCCCTCTGCGTGTCCGTGTGTACCCATTGATTAGCTCCTGCAGATAAGTGAGGACATGTGGTGTTTGATTTTCTGTTTCTGAGTTACTTCACTTGGGATTTTATTTGAGTATCTTCAATCCTAGTCTTTGAAAGTCGTTACCATAAAACTATGTGCTAACATCCCTCAGTCTCTCTCTGTTCTTTGGGAAAGAGCTCTCCAACTTCTTGGTCTTTGTGAATGCCTTCATTCCAGAATGACTGTGTTCCTTCCTGGCCCAGTCACTATGTCCTGTGGAAGTGGAGGGCCCTACACGTTTCCAAGAGAACTATTTCACTTTTTTGCAATCACTGAGCACTTTTTCAACCTTTTCTTTGATGGGGAGTCAAATTGTTTAATTATTTAAATAGGTCATATATTCACCTAGTTAAAATTTATTAGACAAAATTATTATAAAATTATAAGAGTTATTCAAATAACTTTCTTTCCCCCGCTAAGTCCTACGCACCCACAACAAATAAATGCATAGTTATTAGATTCTGGTGTATCCTTCAGAGTATTTTTTTAAATGATTTTCTACATTTTTAATTTTTCTTTATTTCAGTAGCTTCAGGGGTACAAGTGGTTTTTGGTCACATGGATGAATTGTATAGTGGTGAAGCCTGAGATTTTAGTGCACCCATCACCTAAGTAGTGTACATTGTACCCAGTAGGTAGTTTTTATCCCTCACCCCTTCCCACCCTTCCCCTCCTCCATTATACTATTCTGTATCCCTTTGCGTACCTATGACTTGGCTCCTACTTACAAGTGAGAACATCCAGTATTTGGTTTTCCATTCTTGAGTTACTTCACTTAGAATAATGGCCTCCAGCTCATGTGAGTTGCTGCAAAAGACATTACTTTGTTCTTTTTTATGACTGAGTAGTATTCCATGGTATACACATACCACATTTTCTTTATCTACTCATTAGTCGATGGGCACTTAGGTTGCTTCCATATCTTTCCAATTATGAATTGGGTTGCAATAAACATATGCGTGTATGTGTCATTTTGATATAACGACTTATTTTCCTTTGGGTACATACCCACTAGTGGGATTGCTGGGTCAAATTGTAGATCTCCTTCCAGTTATTTAAGAAATCCCCATACTGTGTTCTATAGAGGTTGAACTAGTTTACATTCCCACCAGCAGTGTATAAGCATGTCCTTTTGACTACATCCCCTGCAACATCTTTTGTTTTTTGACTTTTTAGTAATGACCATTCTTGTAAAAGTAAGGTAGTATCTCATTGTGGTCTTAATTTGCATTTCCCTGACAATTCATGATGTTGAGCACTTTTTCATGTTTGTTGGTCATTTGCACATCTTCTTTTGAGAAACATCTGTTAATTTCATTTGCTCCCCTTTTGATGGGATTCTTTGCATTTTTCTTGCTGATTTGTTTGAACTCCTTGTAGATTCTAGATATTAACCTCTCCGGGAATTTTTAACACACATGCATATAAAAGCAAGGTACAGTATTTCCACTGTCTTTAATTCAAATGGCAACATGTTCTATTGTTTTCAAGTTTACTTGAAATTGACATACTGAAGAATCTCTCATATGGCTACATGGAGGGCTCGCTCATTCTTTTTCATACAGTCCTAGAAGATTCCATTGCATGGATGTTCAAATTTATTCAACCCAATTCCACTGACAAACTTTTAGGTTGCTTCCAGGTGTTTACTATTACAAACATTGCTACAGCAAATAACCTTGAACATACTGACCAATCTAGACATCTCATCAACCAGCAGACCCTGCTGCAGAATCTAAACCAGACCAGCACAAACTCCCCGTCCTTGTGTAATAAATAGACTCCATCTTCTCTATTGATCATCTGCTTCTCCCCATTCACAAAAACAACACCATGGAATACTTAGATGCTTGAAGTCTAAGCAACGTGGAGACCTATTGACTTTTATGCTCTCCGATGACTCCTGCAGATTAAAGAAAGAAAGATGATTTTATCTCTATTTCTCCCTATGCAGTGTTATAAAATGTGGGTCTGGGAGAGCATGTCAAATTAGATGACGCATTTTTAAAATGTTGGTTATCTTTTGAATTATTAGCAGCACGAATATAGTGCAATATGCACATAATTAACAAGCTTTCTGAATTTATTATATATACTTTTTCTTGTTTCTTTTAATTATCCAGCATTCTACCTGAAGGTAGTATGGTGATTCAAATGATGATTAAATGTGTCAAATGGTGACAAAATGCACTAACCTGCCAGAGTGGAGAGAAGCAAAGTCTAGAAATGCCATGAGATGGTTTTCGTCCTATTAAATGCATAAAAGTTTCTTAATGTATTATTCATGTTATAACCATGGCACAAACAAAATATGATTTATTGAGTATTTTAATACAGCCTGTTAATGTTATGCAATAAAGTGTATTTTAATATTTAATATAATCTGTGAATTTCAAACTTTTTTCAGGAAAGATCTTGTGGTTTTAAACTAAATTAAATGCAGTAGGTTACAAATGAGGTCCCAAGAGCATCCCTAAAGGCCGATTGGGCCTGTTCAGAGCAACTAGAATTCAGAAGCTGGTTTTGGGCTGGGTGCGGTGGCTCATGCCTGTAATCCCAGCACTTTGGGAAGCCAAGGCGGGTGGATCACCCAAGGTCAGGAGCTCGAGATCAGCCTGACCAACATGATGAAACCTGTCTCTACTAAAATTACAAAATTAGCCAGGTGTGGTGGCTCATGCCTATAATCCCAGCTATTCAGGAAGCTGAGACAGGAAAATCACTTGAACTTGGGAGGTGGAGGTTGCAGTGAGCAAAGATCACGCCATTGAACTCCAGCCTGGGCGTATGAATAAAAAATAAATAAATAAATATATAAATAAATAAATAAAACTAGGTCAGAAGGTGTTTTTGTTTGGGTGTTGAGATTGCTGTGGAGTAGGGGTAATGTGGTCATTGCTTGAGAAGTGAGCTGATTAGGGAAGCTCGTCTGCTCACATGGAACGGGCATTCTTCAGGTCAACGTCATGGGTTAGTTCCTAGATAAATTGTATGACCATGATAGTGAGCAGCTACCTTTCTGTCACCTAGCATGCATTCTTTGTTCTTCTGATAACAGTGTACCCATTTCCCATGAGGTAATTAATGCCTCCATTGGATAGAGCTTAGTGAGACTACAGGTGTCCTGCTTTCCTCCAGGGGTGAGCGTTCAACCCACACCAAGTAAGGAGAATTCTCCTCTATCAATCTGTTTTGGTTTGATAATGCTGTATAATCAGCAACCCCAAATTCTCAGTGTCTTAGTGTACAGAAAGTTTCTTACTTTCTTGAGCCCATCCCAAGTCAAAAGACGGGCTTTGATAACTGTAGTTTCTTAACCCAGTTTGATGCAGGCTGCTTTTCAGTCCATGCTTTCATGAGGAGGAAGGCAATAAAAAGAAAATTTTATGGGGTCTTGTCTCTCAGCATAATGCTCCAGACTGTCACATGTCACCTTTGCTCTAAATACATTGGCCAGAAACAACACATACAGCCCCATCCAACCATAAAGAGTCAAGAAGTTCATTGTCACTCAAGGACATAGAAGAGGACAGTCTGGACGAAGGCACTAATGTCCCATTGCCACATTTTCTCTCTGTATTTTGAATTGTCAGCAGAATGGCCTTCCAAAAGAATATCTCTCTTTGGAATCCATTTATGCCATGAGAAATGCTTGTACCTCCTCCAGAGCATCCTTTGCTGTTGGAACTCTCTGATCCTACCGTTCCCACCAAACCCTCACATTCTTCCATGTCCTTCCAGTAGGTCCCCTTGCACCTCCATGAGTACGCAAGAGTCAGCCTCCAGTTCTCACAATCAAAGAGCCCAAAGCACCCAGCTGCACTGCCTTCTGACACCAGCCAGGCACTTTGTCAACATGGCTCAGTTTAGTCCTTCCTTGCACTCTGCAACCCTAGGGCTGGTACCACAATCCCACAAGAGCTGCATCCACAGCACTAACTGAGCAAGAGGGAACCCCAGTGATGGCAGGGTTTGCCTATGGGACAGGGACTAGAATCTGTCCAAATTCCCCATAACCTCCCACAATGCTGAGGGAATATCAGCAGGGAGGGTGAGGTCCCTGCACAGACCCTGCCATGGAAATGGAAGAATACTTGAGCCAAGAGACCTCAGAGAGGATCTTGCCTAATCCTTGCCCGGTGGATGAAGAGGGGAAGGCAGTTGCCCAAGACCACATGATTGTTTACGAGCAGAATCCCTAATTCACACCTAGGTGGATGTATCTAAGAGGAAAGTAAAAAACAAAGAAGGTACACATCGGAGCACACCTGGGTTGCTAAGACCCAGGCTGGGGACCACAATAGCCCCTTTCACTCCACTCTGGCTTGGGCTAGTCCTAATTTACCCCTTCCTTTCCCCAGGAAAGAACCCGCAGGCAGCCAAGAAGCTCAACATCCGTCTGAATCTCCCAGGACCAGCTGTTTTCTGTAGAAGCCAATAGGAATAGTTTAGAACATTGCCAACTGTTATCCATCAGCTCTAGGAATGGGAGGTCAATTGGGAGGTTTAACTTGGCAGTTAAAGTCAAAGTTTACAACTTAGCCCCAAGGCACAAGAAGAATCTTCTCCCCCAAGGACTAAAGCCTAAAAAATTTTTAGGTTACAGGATGGAAAACTAATTCATACATACACCTGTGCACAAATTTCTACACATCAGTCAACAAAAGCAATGCATTAGTCCTGAATAATCACAAATAATTAAAATACAGATTTTCTCTGCATCTCCTGAGGCTAAAGCAGTATCTTCTACTGCAAAATTAATCACCCATATTAACCCTTATGACTGCTTTTGAAAGCATAAATCCCATTTCAGGCCCCTCCACAGGAGGGCAAGCTTCACAGGGACTATGACACTTTTTGGTTTGCCTACAAACTGACACAATTTTGCAAAGATTTATTTTTATTGTTTGAATTAAGAAAACACCGGGTTTTCTTCAATTTAAGAAACACAGAATTTTGTTATAATATTAAATATGCTTTTAAAAACTTATTATTTGAGGATTTCTGGCCACTTAATTTCAGAAAAAAGAAAAATTCCCAAATGTGCTTGGTGGTAAGCCAACTTCTGCATGGTGAAGTAAAATAGCCTTAAATTAAGAAAGTTAAAAATGTAAAGTTTTAAGTTAAAAAAGGTAATAAAGACACCATTGAGAAAGTGAAAAGACAACCCACAGAATGGGAGAAAATATTTGTAAATCATGTATCTAATAGGGGACTCATGTCCAGAATATATAAAGAATTCCTGCAACTCAATAATATTAATAAAAACACAAGCAATCCATTTAAAAATGGGAAAATATTTGAATAGATATTTCTTCGAAGAAGTTTAAATGGCCATAATAAACACATAGAAAGATACTTTATATAATTTGTCATCAGGGACATAAAAAACAAAACCACAATGAGAATCCATTTTGCACCCACTAGGATGGCTAACATTAAAAAGACAGATCATAGCAAGTGTTGGTGAGGATGTGAAGAAGGTAGAACCCTCATACATTGCCAGTAGGAATGAAAAATGGTACAGCCACTTTGGAAAACAGAAGACCCTCAAAAAGTTAAACTTTGATTTAACTTTGAATAAATATAGAGTTCCTCAGAAAGGGGGTTGATGTGACTTAGCAATTCCACTCTGAGGCACATACCCAAGAGAATTAACAACATGCATCCACACAAAGACACGTATGTGAATATTCACAGCAGCATCATTCATAATCACCAAAAAGTGGGAAGAACTCAAATGCCCTTCAATTGATGAATGGATGAACAAACTATGGTACATCCGTGTGATAGATTCAGCCATAGAATGGAACAAAGCTCGAATATATACTACAACATAAATGAACTTGAAAAACATTAAGCTAAGTGAAAGAAGGAAGATGCAATAAGCTACATAGTTTATGATGCAGTTTATAGGAAATGTCCAGAATAGGCAAATCCATAGAGACAGAAAGCAGATGAGTGGGGAGAACAGAATGATTGCTAATGGATATGGGGTTTCTTTTGGGAGTGATTAAATGTTCTGGAATTAAATAGTGGCAATAGTGGTGCAATCTTGGGATTATACTAAAAACCACTGAACTGTACACTTTGTAAGAGTTAATTTTGTGGTACATGAATTATAACTCAACAAATCTGCAATTTACAAAAAAAAATTACCTTCAAAAGAAGTGGAAGAAGAAAAAGGAAAGTAAAGAAAAAAGAAGAAGAAAGAATGAGAGAGGAAGGAAGGAGAAAAAGAAGAGAAAAGGAAGCAGAAGCAATGCTCCTATTGCATTTCAGAGGGAGGTGCTGATGCCAGCATGTTCCAGCAGGTCTTGCAGAGCTGTAGCCTGAGGCATCCTGCCCACACCCCACAAAAGTCAACTTCCTCTTAGAAGGAGGGTCAAGAGCTGCCCACTGGGTCTCTCTTCATGGTTCTGCAATGCTAGCTGACAAGCGCTCTTCTGACCACCCACTCCAGGCAGGACCACTCCACCAGGGGACACCCTGCTCCTCAAGAAGAGACCCAGTGGCCACCAGGACAATGAGGTAACTCTCCAGCCCCTCTCTACGCCCCGCCCAGATCAAAGGGATTTCTTCCAGGGGAGTTTGCCCATCTCCTCACCTCCCTTTTGTTTGTCAAAATTGCACCTCCTCCAGGAAGCCGTATTACCCCTATCTAACTTATATTAACTCTAAAACTCCATGTTTTCCAATGTACACTCCTTTAAGTATTCCTCAGAAAACGGGACCCCGTGTAGGATTGCAAGATAAAATGTAGATGTCCAGGAAAATCTGATTTTTCAGACAGACAACTGTGAGTATGAGTATTTTTATGTCCTCAAGGACTTAGAGACATTAGATACCCCTGCAGGGTACACTGCGAATTCCTGGGGAGGGTTGCGGCCTGCAGCATTCTCTCGATTTACTGGACCACAAAACTAGAGTTGCTGGATTAGGCAAATAAAAACACAAATAACATTTTGATTTTCAGGTAAATGATATTTTATGTAAGTATACCGCAAATATTGCATCAATATACTTGTACTTCAAGATAGTGGCTTATCTGAAATGGAAATTTCACTGGGTGTCTTGAGTTTTAACTGGCAGCCCTACCAACGGGGCTTATTCATCATATAGACTCTGGGCATCATTTTCATGAGTCTGCAGTAGAAGCTCAGGAAACTGAATTTGTAAGAAAGGCCTCAAATAGGTAGGCATGATTGGTCTAAGGGTCATGAAATGGGAGAGCAGCGTGTGTGTGTGTGTGTGTGTGTGTGTGTGCACATGTGCATGAATTGGGGGCGGGGGCAGGTAGAGTTTGGGGTAAAAGGCTTCCCAGAAATCCAGAGCTCTGATCCGTATCTTCTGACTACTTTAAAATGACTGAAACCTCGGGTTCCTTTGTCAGTGCCTTATTCCACACAGACTCATCTTTTAGGAGGTTATTTGACAGTGCTTAACTGCAACCCACATTGTACATGCCCATAACAAAGACAAGTCCCCATCTACCATGCTGTAACTTAGAAAGGCACAAGTTATACAACATCTGGAATCTACCCAAGGGAAAAAAAAATGGGAGTCTACAAATCTAGCATGCTGGAGGCAGAAACCATGTGCTCAAAATCATTAAAATCACATTTCACTTTGCCACAATGCAGCTCCGTCCCTGGCTGATGGCCAGATAAGCCTGCTGGCAGAGATCTTCTCCTGTGGTGCTGAGCGAAGGGGCCACACACCTCTCAGTTAATACCTGCCCAGGTTTAATACCTAATCACCATCCTCAGATTGCCTCTCAACACTCATTACCAGCACTCAGCAGTCACAGCCAAGGTGATGGAATTTAAGATTCGGACAAGAGTAGTCACTTTTGTTCTTAAGTGTGGGTCTCCTCGGAACATCGTCATTCAGCAGATTCGGGAGACAGCATTTCCACTTTCTACTGAAGCATCCTGTAAGAACCAGAAAAGCATGACACCATTAAAGATAAACGAAACTGGCCCTATTTGAGCAAGAGGGGCTCAGTCTGTTTGGTCTGTGTTTTATACCCGTGATGAGTTAACCTGTTTGTTCATCTCCAGCACTCCGGCCTGAAACTCGCCCTTTGACAAGCACCCTGCAAGCTCCAGTGATGCTGAATCCCAGAAGTGATGGGCTGTCTTGGAGAATCCCAGGAGCTGTCCTGTGCTCCAGGACTGTCCCAGGCCTCCTTGGGTGGACACCATCCCCTCTGGTCCCCTCTAAAGACTTCTTCATTGTGACGATGGTGACTGTGGGCAAACCAAGTGAGATAGTTTCCCTATCTGCCTACCAGGAGCTGCTTCCTAGGAGGCAGGTAGAAAGGGAAGGAGGGAGGAGAGCGCAAGGGGCCAAGGAGAAAGGAAAGAGAGGGAGGGCAGGAAGAAAGGAGGGGAGAGAGCTCTCAGGGAAAGCAGGGAAACAGTGACAAAGGGAAGACCGGCTGTACCATATTAGGTAAGTGAGCATTTATAGTCATTATCAACTTACTGTGAATTCCAGATGGAGTTTCTGGAAGCTACAGTCTTATTTCCTGTTAGGAATTCATTCATGTAACAAATGTTCTATGGGCTGGGGCACTGTGCTCGAGTATGCAGATACACCCCTGAATGTAGCCATTTGCATTCTAATAAGGCAAAGCAAACAATGGAGAAATACACTCACAGATAAGACAATTTCAGACAACAGTCATACTGGAAGGAAATGGCATGGTCATGGGATAGAGAGCCAGGAACAGGAGGAGATGTTAGACAGGGACCAATAGGCAGGGAAGAGATTAAGGAGGGGACCCAGGAGAGAGCACAGTGAGAGAAGGAGCCCCCTGTGTGTGGACTTGGGAACTGACCGGCTTGGCAGGTGGAGCCATGCCACATAGGTCAACATGGCCAGAGGGTGCTGAGCAAGGGGACAAGTTGCAGGGCAGGAGTCTGAGGGCATGCAGACTTGAAGGTGCTAACAAGGAGTTGGACTGCATTAATTCAGGACCGTATGAAAAATGCCTCTGTGATCAGACAAATGGTCAACCTCTCTTGACAGGAAAACATTGACTGTAATGTGGGTTGTGCAATGAAGCTTCCAACCCAGGATCTGTTTCTGAATGAGTGTCATGGAGAAGAGAGCAGAGGCTCTGCATGGCCCCAACACATGTCCCTCCTCCAAGCTCCGACATTAAGAAACATGCCTGCTTCCTCGTGGAGGAGGGAAGCCTGGTATAAGATGTGTGCTGCAGGAGAGGAAATTCACACCTTCGGTTGCCTAGGTGACGGCTTCCAAACGATGTTGCGGGTCTAACTGGCTGCCTGGCAAGGCCTCTGAGATGGGAAAAAGAGAGCCCCTTTCCGTTGGAGTCACCATGATTGGACCAAATTCTGGTCCTCAGCTCAGGGGCCCTTGTTCCTGGTGACATCCTTCAGCTATACGGCACCAGACCCCAAATATGTGTCTCTCCCAGGGCTAACCCTGGAAGCTGATAAAAAGCAGAATACTCACCCAGCATGGTGGCTCATGTCTGTCATCCCAGCACTTTAGGAGGCTGAGGGAGGAGGATCACTTGAGCCCAAAATTTGGAGACCAGCCTGGGCAACATAGCAAGACCCCGTCTCTACAAAAAGTTTTAAAAATGACTGGACATGGTGGCATGCAGTTGTAGTCCCAGCTACTTGAGAGGGTGAGACAAGAGGATCATTTGCCTCTCAACCTGGGAGGCTGAGGTTGTATGAGCTATTATTGCATCACTGCACTCTAGCCTGGGCAACCCTGTCTCTAAAACAATAACAAGAAAACAAAAAATAATCAAAATACCATTGTCTAGTGTCCAAGACAACACCAGCTGCTCATGGGATAGGGAGGCAGACACACAGCCCAGGTCAGGGCCAAGGTGCTGCAGCCTCATACATTCTAGTCAGTCCCAAATGAGCAAGAGCCTGCACCCTAGGGGAGTTCGTGTCTCGGTGGATGTAGTGTCTCTACCCATGAGCAGTACTTAACAAATGCCTGCACATCCATGTCACTCACTTCGTCTTCTATCAGTCACTACAAGCACCATCTCCTCCAAGAAAATATGTTCTGATGGAGGAAACACTGGATGTGGAGTCAGTGGCCTGGGACTGCCTAGAAGCCTCACTGAGTACTACTGGCTGTGTAATCTCAAACAAACCACTCACCCACTCTGAGTCTCATTTTCCCCAACTATACATTGTGCCTAGCAATGCCCACCTCCCAGGACTGGGTATAAGGATTAGAGTCGATGCATGCAGGGTATGCAGCGGCTGATATTTGCTAAGAACTGCAATGTTCGGATTCAATGTGTTGGCCAGATCTGGAGATCCTGAGACCACCTAGCCATGGTTGCTCTAGGGTGTGAGAGATGAAATCCAGGGAAAGTAGAGGAAGGTTCCCAGATGTGACAGCTTCAGCAGGGAATCGGATTGCCACGGGAATCTCCGGAGACTGGACAAAGAGGAGTTTCACTGTTTTAAAGGCATCAGATGGACAGATGCAGAGCCACTTTCCTGGTAGGATTTATGACTCCAGCAGGTCCCCAGCTCCAACAGACAGCTCATTCCGGGGGAAATTAGGTGTCAAATGCACTGTTGTGGAATTCTTAGGGCACCCATTGGCGGAGTTTTACAGCCATTCTGATTCTAGGCCTTCCTCAACTTGTCAAAACATTGACTTTCCTCTGCCGCTCCTAACCAGACAAGCACCAGGCAATAGCAATGAGTAATGCAGCTCTTAACACCTCGGCCTGAAAAGATGAGACACCTCAGACCCTGGTTCTTCTGGAGTTTTGGTCAGTAATATGACACTGAAGTCATTTGCTCCTTGTCACACAGCGAGGACTTTATGGCTTTTCAGGCTGGCAAAAGACTTTCCCCGGGTGAGTCTAGCTTTCTGAAATTGAGACGTCTAACATCACATCCCAGATGTGAGAGAGCAGATCCGTCCCACTGGCCACTTGTCCCTACAAAAACAGGGGTAAGGAAGGCAGAGGATTGTCAGCAAAGTTCTGAAGAGCGGCTCCACACCAACAGCCAGCCGGCAGATCCCAGCCCGGTCCCAGAGTTATCACTGAAGATACTAAACACACAGCTGCTGAATTCCTGTCCTAGTTAGGGTGTCTCTTAAAGCAGACCCTGAACAATGACTTGGGTGCAAGTAGTTGATTTGGGAGGTGACCCCAGGGAACAGGAGCAAGGGAGCAGGAGGAAGCCAGTGACAGGGTGCAGTCCCGTGGGAAATGGGTACCCAATCTGCAGGGCCAATGCAGTGTTGTGGAATTCTTCGAGGACTCTGGAGAACAGGGGAGCATGGAGCTCAGAACTGCCCCTCTGAAGGACTGGAAGTTGGGCATTGATCCCCACAGCATCCCCTGTTGGTAGAGGGTTCGTCCCTGAGTGTATTAACCCTTCTCCTCTTCCAGACTGTGCCTCTGCATGGCTGATTAGACTCCCATAGCTCAAAGAAAGCTCTGAATAAAAAAAGCAGAGGTTGCAGGCTGCCTGCCAGAGGTGAGACCCTGGTGATGGGCCTGGCACTGCTCACTGCAGTGCTGATGTCAGGAGGGCCCAGGATGTGGCACAGAGCACGAGAGCCATCTGCAGCAGCACCTGTGCCCGGCAGTGTGCTAAGCACCAAATGAGAGCAGAAGTCATAGTGAAAAAGAATGCCCAGCCTCAATGACTCCTAGGAAAGTTTGGAATAGACAAGTGAACCCCGGGGCCCCAGCTTAGCAGCCTAAGTTATAATTGAGTGACAAGAAGAAAAGATGCTGTTATTTAAAACAAAAATTGACTGTAATGGCTGCAGCACTGTCAGGCAGAGGCCACGTTCTTCTTAGGGGTGGGTGGCCTTTTTGTTTAGAAAAAGACTTCAGAGGATCTCTTTGTGTGTGTGAAAATACAGGCCCCAGGGCACAGTGGGAAGGAGAGAGAGCACTCTGCTCCATAGTGATTGGAGTTTTTGTCTTGTTTGTTTGAAGGAGCCTTGTGATGGGAAGAACAGAATTGATGGAGCTTGTGACACAAAGTTCAACTGGCAGGAGTGGGTTGGACCTTGGAAGGAAGGCAGTCAGGAGATACTCCCTGTAGAGGGGTGGTCAGGGGACCACAGGGCAGGGATCGCTCACAAAACAGCCACATCAAGTCAGTGCATTCTGTGATATGCTGATATTAACTATCTGTGTCCCTGACTCTTCAGCGTGAATCAACTCAGCTCATTAGTCATGCTTTGGGGAACAAAGAGAGAGAAACATTGGGTGTGATTTAAGATACAGAGAAGACAGCAACCACGGGAAGAGAGTGGGGGATAAGAACTCAGCAGGGTAGGCCGGGCACGGTGGCTCAAGCTTGTAATCCCAGCACTTTGGGAGGCCGAGACGGGTGGATCACGAGGTCAGGAGATCGAGACCATCCTGGCTAACACGGTGAAACCCCGTCTCTACTAAAAAAATACAAAAAAACCTAGCCGGGCGATGTGGTGGGCGCCTGTAGTCCCAGCTACTCAGGAGGCTGAGGCAGGAGAATGGCGTAAACCCGAGAGGCGGAGCTTGCAGTGAGCTGAGATCCGGCCACTGCACTCCAGCCTGGGTGACAGAGCGAGACTCCATCTCAAAAAAAAAAAAAAAAAAAAAAAAAAAACAACTCAGTGGGGCTGATGTAGGTAAGTGAGCTCCAAAACTGGAGCTCAGTCCAGGAGGCCTCTTGGCTTCACCCAGGAAAGAATTCAAGGGGGAGCTGGTGGTGTTAGACAAGTTTTATGGAAGCTACAGTAAACAGCAGCAGCAGAGGGGCTTCTCCTTGCAGAGCAGGGCTACCCCACAAGCAATGTGCCCAGAGTAGCAGCTCAGAGGCAGTGTTGCACTCATATTTATATCTACTTTTAATGACAAGCAAATTAAGGGGTAGGTTATGCAGAAATTTCTCAGAAAAGGGCGGTAACTCGCAGGTGTTGTCATGGCAATGGTAACTGACATGGTACACTGGTGGGTGTGTCTTATGGGAAACTGCTTCTGCCCAGTCCCTGTTTTAGCTAGTCCTCATTTAGCTAGTCCTCAAGTTGGTCCAGTGTCTGAGCCCTGCCTCCAAAGTCAAGTCCTGCCTCCTATCTCAGGGCTGAGCTTCCAGGGATGTGTGTTCCCTTAGGAATCCTCGGAGAAGTTGGGAAGACACCAGACATGTCACAGCATGCAGAATAGGGGCCTGAGTCTGCATATTTGAAATTGGAGGAAACTGTGGCCCCCATAAACCTGAAGAACACAGGACCCTGGGCTGTAATTCAGACCCATTTGGCACCCAGTTATTGCTACTAAAAACGTAGCTGAGCCAGGCCCCGTGGCGGACAGGGAAGCCCAGGGATGACAAATGTGGCCCCTGCTCTCTGATTATGCCAATGTCCTAGGGTGTTCCAGTTGTCAGCAACCAACTTGGCCAAGCAATGCCTGAGGGGGCCTGGTTGGAGGTTCCATAAACTGACCAGAGACATCCTGGAAGACCCCCAGGAGAAGAGACATCAGAACATCAGCTTGAATGGTGAGAAAAAATAGCAATAGGTGGAAAGCGAGAGAGAAGAAACTGTGTGGGCAAAGGGAAGAGAAGAGTTTCTGGAGACACAGACCCTCATGGGGTCTTCCCTAGGCCACCAGTGACACACAGGTGTCACTTTCTGTATCCGTTAGGGGTCTAGGGGAAACTGAGGCACACTCAGAGTCATTGAGGAGAGTTTAGTGAGGGAACTGCTCACATGGGATGGAGAGGGCTAGAGGGATGCGGTAAACCCAAGGCTATGGCTGTGTACATCACTACTTCCTGAGCCCACAGGGGACAGTGCTGCTGTGGAAGAGGCCACAGGAAGGAGCTGGGGATTTCAGAGAGGAGCCTAACCCCTGCCACTTTTAGCCTAGTAGGGAGGGAGGAGGGCAGGTGAATATTCCCATCTCTTTCTTCCATCCCACCAGTCCCACCCCCATTGACTAACCGAGCTGGAAGCAGAGGTCGAGGGAGCCTGGTCAGAGCAGCCCTGCAGACTTAGACCCACGTAGCATGGGTGTGGAGCGGCTTCCGGAGAGCATCCTGTGTACTTGCTGACAAATCGGCCACCTGTCCCCTGCAAGCTGTCCAGCGTGAGCTGGCCTCATGCACTGAAGCTCAGCCCTGCTTTTAGAGAGGTGATCAGCAGAGTCGTAGATTCAAGAAAGAATGTGTGGGCTGGGGCATGCCACCGTACCCTCCCTTTGCCTGATACGTGCAGGAGTCTGTGTTACCCAGGAGGACTCAGGAATCTGGAGATTGTGCTCTTAGATGGAAAACTGGAACTAGGAGGAGAAAGTAAGTGTGATGTGCACAGATCCCAGGTGGCCTCGCATTTTAGAAGTCAATAGCAATATTTTCCAATCAACTGGACATGATATTGGAAGCCAGCAACTCTCCAGCTAGGAGGCTATGATTGAAGACCTGGCATTGTCAGCAACCTGGTGGGCCACACTGCACCCAGACAAGCACAAGGCTTACCTTCGGTCAGGGTCTCCTAGACACTGCCCCTGAGGTGGTGATTTGTGGGCAGGTGATTTATCAATACAGAAGAACCCAGTAGGGAAAAGAGGGCAGGAGAGGGGAAGAAGTTCTGCAAGGTGCTTTTTCAGGTAGGTCTCCAGCCTCAGCCAGACCCCGTGGGGAGGGTCTGGAATATCAGCTGCATCTCCCAGTCTGCCCAGCCTGAGTCAGAGGAACTGAGTTTTCACACCCCCGCAGGAAGAAGGGCAAGCCGCCAGGCCCCCAAGGCTCCTTCATGCTTGCAGCTCAAGCCTCCAGTGGGAAGGGAAGTCCTCAGGAGGCTGTTGGTGCAGGCCACTTAGAGCAAAGCACGTGGCCACTGCAGGATGGGGGCACAGAGCTGGCAAGAGTGATCCACAGTGGCTTGGACAGGGCCTTAACAGTGTCCGCTGAGGCCACTGCCCCAGGTGGCCCTGAAGTTGAAGTCTGGTTTGCTCTGTTTTGTTGGTCTGCACAATGGAGAGGAAGGTGCCACCCCAGCTCTAGTTCTCCATGTCACTTAAGAGGTATGGGATTTCAGCAAGAACTGAACAACTCTGAGCCTCAGCTTTCCCCTTCATCCCGTGAAGACCTTCAATCTTATCTACCTCGGGGGATGATACTGTGGATATCAAATGTCAGAGGACCTTGAAGGATGAAAAATACGTGTATGTGACTCGTCAGGCTGCGCCATTGCAAGGTGATGCTGATGTCAGGATGTCTTTGTCTGCAGGACAATCCACTACCGTATGGAGCTTGTCCTGGAAAGTCATTGCACCCCACCCCACCACTCCTGCCATCTCTCAGAAGAGGTCACCAAGAGCATTTTGTTACAACATAACCCTACTCAAGAAATCACTCAAAAATGTACGTAGGAACCACTGAAACATTTCCTGAATTTAAAAAAATGACTCAGCAAAGCATTCACGGTAGAGTTCCTTCTTGAATTTCTAAAAACTGGTGATGTTCACAAAGGCCAAAATGTGTGAGAGTTCTATGAAAACCAGGCCAAAGTGTGCTTCTGTGCTTTGTATTTTAAAAGAATAAGAAAATTTATAGTTCAAAAAATAAAATGTTAAGCCCACCACTGACTAAACAGACCCCCTCTTGGCCAAGGGGACCCCAGAGTAACCTGGAACATTGAGTTCTCGGCCATGATGGGATGGGGAGCATCAGACAAGTCTTGTCATTCCCTTCCCTTGCTAACTACCACTAGGCTTTCTTTCCTAAGGGCTAAACACAAACCTACCCTTCCAACACAGTCCACTGCTGCAATCAACCTACTGCTTGACATTGCTCCTCGTTTTTGCCTGATAAGAGACCACTGACCGTGGGATGGCTCTGCTTCGTCCATGGAGGATGCACAGTGAGGGTTTTGGTGTCCTCTGCTTCACCTTTTGACATCAGAGGGCCAAAAGTTCTACCTTGGGTCATGCTAACACCACCATTTTTGGTACAGGAGGCCCATAAAGGGGCGTGCAGTTCACTTGTGCATGTGCATGTTTCACCTCTCCTAAATCTTCATGACTCCTCCTGCAGTTTATTGACTATGTATATTCAACTATCCAATTCAGCACCAATTCCTGTTCCCTTTGCCCCTCCCTGAAAGTTTATGAAAAACAAAGCTCTTCTTAAAAAAAAAAAAAAGAAAAAGAAAAAAGAAAAAAAAAATTATAGTTTAACAAAGACAATTAGATAAAGTTAACCTAACCCACTGGAGATCCCCATCCTACAGGCGTTGGGGCTGACTGATCCCCTGTCCAGGACATGGTTGTTTGGAGGAACGGAGGCAAGATGGTGCAGTTCCGGGTTCTTCACTGTCAACTTTCCCGCGCCCGGGAAAGACACAGGTCTACTCTGCAGGCGCAACCTGACCTCCTATGGAGAAAAACCGGAACCCGCCTAGCCACGCCTACCGCCCGGCCCCTGATCCGCCTATGTCCCGCCCACTTCTTTCCCACTCCCAGGCCCAGGACATAAAAGCCACTCCCGGAGGGTGCGCTGCCACACTTCCTCAGCCCCCACTCCTGTCCGGACTGCAGGAACTCAGCCTGAGAGCTCCACCGGGTGACTCCCCCGGCCTCCACTGCTGGAGACTGACAGACCTCACCCCTCCTCCACAAAGCTGGCTGACCAAAAAATAAATTTGCAGTTTTGCTCCTAGCCTTGCCTACTCGCTGGTCCTTTAATACTCGCCCTGGTGTGCCTGGAAAGCAAATCAGTTTCCTGGAAAGCAAATCAGTTTCCTAGAAAGCAAATCAATGGCCAGACAGGGGCTAGTGGGCCAGTGACCTGAGGAGCACTCCTGAGTGACCGCAGAGTTCAGGGCTGCCTCCAAGAACGGCTGGTGCATAAGGACTAGTCAGACCAAAGCTGAGCACTCCAAAGTGTGAATAATGAAGCAGATTTGCTGGCTCAGTGTTGAGAACCAGGGGTGTTTAGGCTGTCACTGCCAACAGCCCCCTAATGGCTGGGATCAGAGGGGCAGAAGGCCACCATTTTACTGATGGGACCAAGTCAATCCCAGGGTCTGGTGCAACCTGGAGTGGACAGTGTAGAGATGGGCAGCAGGTCTCCCCGATGCAATCCTTCTGCATGTTGACAACGATATAAAAAGGGAAAACCTGCATTTCTATTTTGCTCTTCAGATTGGAGATCTGGTTGTATTAAACTGCAGACTTACTCTAGCCAGTCCTCAGATATTGCTTACCACTTAAAATGAATTGTTACCAAAATGTTCAGAGAAAACCATAGATTCTGTGTATTGACTATGTTTCTTCTTTAAGTCATAGTTAAGGGCAATAACAACGATGGAGAAGCCGAGTAGATACTTTCTGCTCATCATTAATAACAGCCCCTCAGCTGATGGATGGACAGCCCTCCCGGTGATGGAAAGCCGGCAGCACTCATGCTGTGGCAGGATCTGTTCCTGGGAGGGCCTGTAAGATATTTGATTTGAGAGATGCCTGGCTGCTGATGGATGAGGAGGGCCTGGGAGAAACACAGCAGCATGAACACACGATCATAAAAAGAGAAGAAGAGTGCAATCATCTTGTGTGTTCCCTTCCTTCTCTCACTCCTGGTAGAACCACAGAAGGGCAAGCCAAGAAGCTTGGAGGTCATTCTACCTGCCTGAGGGCTCCTGGCCCATCCAGTCACTATAGCTATGGAGGACAAGGCAGAGAAACATGGACCCGGGGGAAAGAGGAGGCTCCCTGTACTTGTCAGTTGCAGGGAAGAAGACTCTGCTTAACACAGTCACTTGGGATTGAAGCAGATGGAGGCTCCACCATGTCATAGCTACTTCATCTGGAACCAGCAGCCTCCTCAGCAGAAGGGGGAAGCAGGAAGGGCGTCCAGGGTGTTTTCACTGGATCAGCCCAGAATGACACATAGCACTTTGCTCACCTTTCACTGGCCAGAATTAGGAATGTGACCTCATCTAACTGCAAGGGAACTGGGAAGCAATGTGCCCAGAGCAAGAGATCTGCACACGTTGCCCTGCTTCCTTACCTCTCATACAATCTTCAATTGCCCAGTCTAGGCTGGTCCCTACCACTCATACCAGCACAGCCTCCTGTTTCCAAATCCAGTAGTCATTCTTATGTTTCCCAATCTCTGAGCAGCACTAGCCCCAGCTACTGACCCCGCCTCGATCTAGCCCGGCCTCAGCTTCTGCAATACCTCATTCTGTGGGGCTTCCTTCCCTCTCTCTCTCTGCTCTGTGAGTTTCTCCTCACCCAGCCTCCTCTAAATGTTGGTTTCTTCTCAGGACAGGTCTTGAACCTATTATTTTTTCTCTGTATACTCTCTTGCTAAATATTTATATCAGTTCCACAGCTTTAAATGGCATCTATTTGCTAATACATCTTAAACACAGATCCCAGGGCAGAGTTCTTTCCCTAGGAGACTCACACTTTCCTTCTCCACTGCTTGCTTGAGAGCCCACAGTGCATCATATAAGGGACTTGAGTCTCCTGCACTTGAGTCAATCACGGCTCCTTGTCAGAATCGGAAATCTAGGAGTGGCACAGCCTTGACAGCTCCCTTTTGCTCAGCCCTGAAAATAAACCATCCACACGTCCTGTTGATTTAACCTCCAAAATACATCAAAGGAGGTCTTGAATCAACAAATCTCGTGCTGTCTCCACTGCCACTCACTCGATGCCAATCCTGATCTGGGTGGGACTTGGGGCTCCCCTACTCACTCCTTGTCAAGTCATTCTCCCAGCAGCACCAGGCTTGTCTGTAAAATGCAAACCAGATCATGGCACTTCCTGCTTCAGTCCCTAAACTGGCTTCTCACTCCTCAGGAATCAAGTCCAAGTTCTCCTCCATGGCCCACATGACCATGCAACCCAGGGCCTCCCCGGCCTCGTTCATGCTGCCCTCCCCTCCACCGTGTGTTCCAGCCACACTGGGCTCCTGGTCCTGCTCTGCACCACCAGCCCCCTTTCCACACTGAGGCCTTGTCACACTCAGTGCTGTATCATTCACTAAAATGTCACCCCCTCAATGAGCTGGATGCACAGAGGCATTGAGGAGAACTGCACCTGGCATCTCCCCAAAAGTAAAGACATCACTGTATCAAATGAATACCTGCCCGCATATGTTCCTCCCACACCATTCACAATAGCAAAGACATGAAATCAACTCGGGTGTCCACCAACCGATGACCAGATGAAGAAAATGTGGTCATATGCACCAGGGAATACTACTCGGCCATAAAGATAAATGAAATCATGTCTTCTGCAGCAACAAGGATGGAACTGGAGGCCATTCTCCTAAGTGGAATAACTCAGACACAAAAAGATAAATACCACACGTTCTCACTTATCAGTGGAAGCTCAATAATATGTACACATGGACATGGAGTGTGGAATGAGACTCTGGAGATGCCCAAGGGTGGGGAGGTTGGAGGTGGTGAGGCAGGAGAAGTTACTTCATGGGCACCACATACGTTATTCCAGCAGTGGCTACACTAAAGGCTCAGACGGCACCACTATGCATTATATCCATGTAACAAAATTACACTTGTGCCCCAAAATTTATACAAGTTTGAAAAAGGACAACTGTGGGTGTCTTCTGCACGGTCTGCAAAGCACACGTTCCCAGTGGCATCCACCTTCCTACCCAGATGGCCTCTTGTCACATGGAGGTCCCACGGCCATCCTCTTGCACTCAAGGGTGGTTCAGTGGACCAGCAGCCCCTCAGCGGCCTTTCTCACATGAATAGATGGTCTCAGTTGCCCTTCTGTGACCCATCTGCCAAGTCGCACAATGTCCCGTGGCCCTCCAGGGATATGCCTGCCCTATGTTAGGTCCTGAACACATGTTCTTGGTTCTGAGAAATTTTTGTGTCTCAGGACAGCAAGGTCACTTAGCCAGAAAAGCCTGCATTTGAAAATCAAGGTTAAAAACACATTTCACCTTTTGCTCAGCATTCTTCTCATAGGTACCCAAGGAAAATCTCTGTGTTGGTTAAACACTCTGTTTGTCAGCAGTGAGACAACCTTTGGCATTTAGGGTGTACTTTCAGTGTGTACATCATATGTTTACACTGAAAGATGCCTGTAGCAGTTCCCGAGACATCCTGGGTTCCTCTCTGCACCTGGAGAAGCGCAGCAGAGGCCTCTATGGTCACAGGAACATGCCCACCTCCTGCCAGCCCACCTGCACACCTAATGGCAGTTCCCAGTGTCAGAGGAGGGCTTCCCAGAAACTCAGACCTGGACAGGTCATCAGGGGCTAGAGAGCCACTCCCAGGCCCTCAGGCCAGCTGGCGTGCCCAGGATTCAGTCCCCAGGGGCAGCTCATCTCCAGAGCTAGCAAAGGTACTGTCAGCAGGCCACCCCTTCTCAGAGCTGAGTGCAGCTGACTCCTATTTTTCCTCTTGCACGTGCAGAAGCAGAGAATGTCAGACCAGCCTGAACCCGGAGTGCAGGGCACTGGGGGCAGAGCATCGGGGTCCAGCCTCGGGGGTGTCAATGCCTGCCGCTACCCAGCTCCCATCTTTCTATCCTTGGAAACAGTGGATGGTTTCCCTTTGAGAACCTGCCCTGCCCCATCCTCAGGCCCTGTGGTTCGCGTGGCTTGCCCCATGCCCCATCCCCACTCCCTTCCCACAAGCAGACGCATGTACCATAATAGGCCATTGCAGCAACTCAGCCCGCAGCCAGGAGTATGTGGGAGGCAGGCACTCACACTTGAGTGGGTAGAGGCTGCTCCTGGGAGGGAACTGGAAGTGGAAGTACTGTCGGAGGCCGTCCAGGAGGGAGATGTCGGTGCTCCCCATGCGGAGGAAAGGAAGAGCTCTTGGCTCTTTCTTCTCTCTGTTGGCTCCCCATGCCAGTAGAGAGAAGAAAGAGCCAAGAGCTAGGGAGAGCCAAGTCCTGACACCAGCCTTGGTATCCCAGGAGCCAGCGGTATCTTTGTGACATGTGCCAACACCTTCCTCCCTTGTGCTGGCCTCATGCTGTGGCAGACAGGGCACTGGGAGAATCCAGGTATGAGGCATTGGGCCTGGCCCTAAGAAAATTGCTCAGAGAGTGAGGCCTAGGGAAGGTGGGCAGGAGCTGGGACCAGGGCCACAGGCGTGTGTCCACGGCCTCCACTCCTTGGCTGGGGCTGGGGTGTAACAGGCTGCTCAGCCCACCCCACCCTCTGGCCTTTAAACCGTAGGCATAGACTAGAGCAGCAAGTCTTCCAGCCACTGAGTCCCCCGGTGAGTGGCACAGGCGGGGCTGTCCCTCCATCCTCTTGCACAGTCTCCCTCCTCTCCCCCCAGCCTCAGAAGCATGTTCTTTCCTCCACCCCTCTGCTCACACTGGACCCTTAGCCTGACGTGCTCTCCATTCCCTTTCCACCCCTTTCCCAGGATCTGCCATCCCTCCAGTCCTGGCTGGAGTGCCCCCTCCTCCAAGAAGCCTTCCCTGACTAGCACAGCTCATGATTTGAGGCACTGGGTCACTGCAATCATCACCCAAAAGTGCACAGTCCACACTGGGTTAGATTCTGTCCTAAAAAAACTTTAGGCGGCTGCCCTCTCATCAGAGCCAGTGACCTCAGCTAGCAGCCAGCACCAGAGAGAGAATTTAATGTTTTCAGGAGGAACTATTCTGGTCATTCAGGGAGAAGTCTTCAAGAAGGCCTAGGATCATTCCCAAGACCTTTCCCAAAAGATATATACTAACATGGACAGAATGCCATGTGCTAGACGCAAGCAGAGTGAGTGAGGCAGGGAAGAGAGGAGACAGCTCAGGCTCCAGGGTCAGGCAGGCCTGAGTTTGAATCCTGGTTCTGCTGCTGGCTGCCTGTGTGGCCTGGTCAAGTCGCTTGACATCTCTGAGCCCAGTTTATTATCTGTGGAATGAGGATGATTGTGAGTATCTTAGGCTTAAGTGAGAAGCCATGGCTTGAACAGGGTGGATGCTGTGTAAATACTCCCTGTCGATTACTGGGTGACAGTAGAGCACCATGGTTGGATGGATAACCTAAGCATCTCTGAATCTGCTCCATGCACCTCTCAGTTTTTTACATTGTGATCCCATTTAATCCTCATTGCAACCTTATAAAGTAGCAATGCATATAATCTCTAGTGTACAGATGAGGAACCTGAGGTTTAGGGTCATAGCCAAATTCAAACTCCTGAAGATGGCAGAGCCATTTTCAACCTTTAGCCTGTCATCCTCTACTTGGTGGCCCAGCATGGTCCCAGGGCCACCCTGCAGTGGTGTGGTGCTTAAGAGCTCAGACTCTGAAGTCAGACTGCTAGGTCCCTAGTTCAGCTGTGACAATTGCCACTGTAATCCCCACCTCTCTGTGCCTCAGAGGTCTTCATTCTCTATCTGTAAACTGGAGATAATAACACTATGTCTTATTGCATTCAACATGCCATCAGTTGTAAAATGTGGTATCATTTCAAATGCCACTAAAACAGAAAAAAATGCACAACATAGTGTATCTAATAGAAGCTCTCCCCATAAAGCCAGGACACAAAGGCCGAGCCCCCTGTGTATGAATAAATGAGAAATATAAACCCACCATGCAAACCAAGTGACAATGAAATTGGCATGTCTCAACCTAGGCGCCACGTGAAGGGAGAAAATATTCTTCTCTGAGAGTTTGAACCCCAAACTGGTACTCAGGCAGGTTTGTCATCTGAATTCACACTGCCCAGTATAGTTCAAAAAACCCAAAGTAGACAATTTCACTTTGACTTCATGTTGGTAGTGGCTCTATGAAATGGAAGAAATAAACACAAATTCATTCCCTTGAAATTAGATCTCAGTTCAGGCCCACAGCCAGTCTAAGATGCTAAGGACTGTAAAACCCAGCCCAGTAATTTCAGAAATGTGCAAAGGTGGAAGAAACATGTTGTATGATCATTGAGATATGGTAGCATCTAGCTATGAGCTACTGTAACCAAATACTCCCAAGTCTCAGCAGATTCACACAACAAACATTTATCTCTTTCTCAAGTAAAGTCCAAGAGTCCCTGAATGGTGGATGAGTCAGAGAAGCAGGTTCTGTCCATCCTGTGGCCCCACCATCTTCAGCACGCAGCTTCCATGGTCTCCAAGGAAGGAAAAGGTGTAGGATGGTGTTTGAGAGGTTTCCACAGGCCAAGCATGGATGTGACATCTGTGACTTTTACCCACAATGGGTTGGGTAGAAAGCAGTCACACTGTCATGCCTGGGGGTGCTGGGAGCTGTGGGCTACCCCTGTGCCTGGGAGGAAGCAGAAAGAATCTTGGTGGACAGGCAGACAACCCCAGCCACAGCACCTCATGGGACCAGAGTGAAACTCTTAGAAAATAATTGTCACCAGCAGTAGATTAAAATGGGGCCTGACACCACACAGGGACTCAGTCAATGAGTGCTCCAGCTATGATTAATAATGAGAACATCTTTTATTTGTCAAAGCGATGTATTGTTGAGGATGGTGCTCACTTAACAAAAGCAGCTTCTCCTGGTGTTTCCTAGTGACTTCCCATAGAGGATTTCGAACAGGGATTTGAATTTCAAAAAAGGTAATCTGTGTGCAGGAGGGCCCGGGTGGTAGGAGGCTAATATTCGCGTTCAAAAATATTGCATTATTTTAAACCAGTCATCCTCACATTCAGTTTCCACAGGAAAGCTTAAAAGTGTAAGTTCTAGAATTAGTCGGTCTGGCTTTGAACCACAGCTCTGTAGTTTACTAGCTCCATGACCTTGAGCTAAGCCCTTGGCTTCTCACTAAGCTTTGGTTCCTGCAGCGTGAACTAGTAATGAAACAACTGCCTCAGAGGCTGTTGTGAGAGTGAACACAGATAATGAAGGTAAAGCACACAGCACAGAGAGGGAACACAGGGGCTGTCAGTGCATGGGGTCATTGTTTTTCTTGTAATTTTTATTAATGCCCTAGAAGCCATTTTCTCTAAACCTCATGTCAGCAATCATGGGTTTGAGCCCTGCAAAGTCCTGTGCGCTCCCCAAAGGCATCTCAGGTTTCAGAAAGTCTACCTTCTGTGCGGTCTGATCGTCTGAGAAAATGCTAGATGCTGGGTACATATGCGGCTCTCATTTGGACAGCCTCACCAACTGGTGGTCTGAACATTTATTTCCAATTTTAACAACCCTATTAATAGTTTTATCCTGTGAAACAACTCAAAGCGTTATAGAAACTCTTCTGTAAAACCTCACATCACTCCCGGTTTCCACCGTCGGCTGAGCGGAGGCGTCGGTCACATCCATCCGGTTTCTTTTATTAATGTTTAGCCAAGGCCCATGGAGATGAGCAAATGCCTCCGATTTATAACCAAATGTAAAGGGCAGTCCTGTCCTCTCTGCAATGCAAAATCAACAGCTTAATAGTTGGACAACCACACCTTTCCAACAGTGTCAAGAACAACTTCTGAACTCTGAAAATCCAATGTTTAGTTTATGACTCCTTAAAACATTTTATCCTTAGTTCCTGGGACAGGAGCCAGAAACACTGCCCCTGTAGAACCCAGCAAAGAAGAAGAGCTGAGGGCTGGTAGCTGACTCACAGCCAGCTGTCTGATGTGCACTGCAGGGAGGAGGTGCCAGAGTCTCAGCCTTCCCTCGTCCCGTACCTCAGTTGAGAACCTCTGGAGAGGCAAAGTGATGTCAGGAACTCAGAGAGCAGCACGTCCTTGCTCCTCCATTCCAAATGTAAGTCAACTCAGTCCCTCTGCAGGCAGCAAGCATTGGCTTTCTCTCAGTATCCAGTCATCCAAAGCTTCCCCAGAAACCACCCTCTTACCCCCAATCTCAGTGTCTTGTTCAGGATGGTGCTGATCCCACCCCTAGTTCTAGATCTAGGCTCAAACCACCATCAACTCCCACCCCTGCGAGGGCTGGTTAAGGGATGGACATGGAACACATCAGAGACAAGTAGTGCTAACCCCAGGCCCTCGCTGGAGCAGCCAGGACAGAGAGGACCTTGCTCTGTCCTGCTGGACAGAAGCGGTCTGTGTCTGCCACAGTCACCTCTGTTCTCTATCCAGGGAAGCAACTGAAAATGGCTCCCACACACAGGAAAGGAAATCCAGAGGTGGAGGGAGGGAGAAAAGGAGAGGCAAGGAGAGGGAAATAAACCTGATCCAGATGGCAAATGAGCCCCTTATCCAGATGAGCCTGAGGCCAGATAAACTTTGCAGTTTAGGGACCTGATACATTCCCTTGGAGGCACTGATTGAGTTTTCTATCCTATAGCCAGGAAGGAGTCTTGTGTGATGCCCCCATAGACTGTTTGCTGATTGCAATGGCTTTGCACCTTCGGCCATCCTGAACCCAAACCCCTACCCATCTCTATTCACACCGCCCAAACCAGCTATGTTGTGAGCCTGACATTGTGCAAAGTCTGGAAGATACAGAGCTCCCATCCCTCCACTTTAAGAGACCTCAGTACAGCAGGGCAATGCAGGGAAGGCAGAGCTAGAGCTGTGCAGAGGGGTCCTGGAAGGCTTCCTAGAAGAGGTGTCACTGATTTCCACTGAAGGACATAGGGGAGTTTGGGAGGTGGGAGTGAGGACAGGCATGGGCCAGAGGCACATAGAGGACACACAGCCCACAGAGGACCCCTCTCCTCACTCCAATGGGCCTTCCTGCCTGGTTTCCTCCTTGTTTTCTGAAGTCAACCTGGTCTCACCAGATATCTTCTTCAAGTTTCCTAAAGTAAGCTGCAGTGTGGTATATTTCAGAGATAGGAAAGGTGGCCACATGCACAAGTGGCGTCCAAGCTCCAGCCTCTCTCAAACTCCATAGGTGCCAGGTCTGAGAGCTGGGAGTTCAAGCCCCATGAGGGACTATGCCTCCTCTGCCTGCATCATAGGTCTCTTCCTTTTTGCTAATTTCAGAAATCCAAAACAACATAATAGAATAAACATCTATGTGCCTGGCATCCATGATTAGCAAATGAAAATATAGTCTTAATTGTGCTGAAATTCATTTTTCATAAAAGAAACAAAACTTCTCAGATTTCATTGAAATGCCTCTCCCCACAAACATTCTTATATTTTCATAAATATTTTAATTTTCTTTTGGTGAAGAGATATATCTAGTCCCAACTTTATACAGATGGATGGATAGATAGATAGGTAGATTGAAATGACGGACGATGAAGATAGATAGATAGAATAGACAGAAAGATGATAGGTAGTTAGATAAAAAATAGATATGTAGATAGATAGATAATAGATAAATAGAAAGGATAAACAGATGGAAAGATGACAGATAAAAAGATGGATAGATAGATGATAGATAGCTAGATAAATAGATAGATAGTAGATAAATAGGATGGATAAACAGAAAGATGATAATTGGATAAAAGATAGATGGATGATAGGTGATAGATGGATAGAAAGGATAGAGAGAAAGATGATAGTTAGATAAAAAAGATATAGATAGATAGATGATAGATAAATAGAAAGGATAGGTAAACAGAAAACAGATAAAAAGATAGATGATAGAAAGGATAAACAGACAGAAAGATGATAGTTAGATAAAAAGAGATAGATACAGACAGAAGGATAGAAAGATTAGACTGATGATAACATAATGGAAAGATTGATAGATAAACAGAAAGATAAATGATAGGTAAGATGAATGGAAAGAGATAGGTAGGACAGATAGATACACAGATAGATAGATTAGTCATAGATACAGATATACAACAGACACATTGCTTTGTGAGTTGTAATTTACATAAATGCTATCACAGCTTATTTCTCAACTTGCTTCTTCCATCAGCATTAATTTTTCAAGATAGATCCATGTTGCCATAACTGCTGCGTAGTAGTCCAATACCTGACTATATTGAAATTTATGAGTCCAGTCTCATGCTCAAGGCTATTTGGTGGTTTCTTATTCTTCACACCACTAACAATGCTGCCAGCAATGCCCTTGTGCACATCTCTGAGAAATGCTCTGGGGCACGTGATAAAAACACAGGTCTGGGTTGCAGAGCACACGGGTCTTTGATTTTATCTCATGTTGCCATAAAGAGAGCAGTGACCGTGCCCACTCACTCTCCTGCCAGCTGAGTGCGAGTTTTTCAGCTTCTTCACTTCCCAACACTCAGGATAAACCATCTCACTTTGTGAGTTTTGTCAGTTGGGTACCTGTGAAGCAGTTTAGCTCTTTTGTTTGACGTTATAAGCATTTTTCATTTATTTTTGTTCATTAATGGTCTCTCTTCTCTGAATCTCGTGGTCTTCACCTTTTCTCCACTTGGTTTATTTGTCCTTTGCCAAGAAAATTCACATGTAGGACTTCTTGACATGTTCTGGGCACCGCTTCCTCACCTATCTTCCTCCACTCTGGCCTTATTTGTTAACTTGGTTTATGATGTCTCTTGCAATGTAGATCGTGTGCATGTGTGTGTGCATGTGTGTGTGCATGTGTGTGTGCATGTGTGTGTGCTTGTATGTGTGTAGTAGTCATCACAGAACCATCTTTTCCCTTATGAGCTGTGCTTTTGTGCCTTGTCTAAGAAGTCTTTCTCTACCCTGAGATGATAAAGACGTTATTATCAACGACCTTCTTAAGGTTATAAAGTTCTACTTTTCAGATTTAGATCTTGTATCCATGTGGAAATTTGTTTCTTTACAGGATGAGGTTAGCATCTGATTTTAATTTTCTTCCCATAGGAAAACAAATACTTGAGTCTCCTAGTATGTAATACCATCTCCATCCATCACCAAGTTCCCATAAATGTGTGGGTCTACGTGTAGGCCGGTGCTTAGCAGACTTTTTTATTAAAAGTCAAATAGTAAAATTTTAGGCTTTGCCGGCTACATAGTCTTAGTCACAAAGACTCAACTCTGCTGGTGTAGGGGCAAGCAGTTCATAAGGGAATGAGGACAGCAATCTCATCTGTTCTGCTAATATCTTTATCTTCGAGGCAACGCCAAACTTTTAACACTTAGTATGACTTCCAAATATGGCTTGATATCTGATAGAGGAAATATCAACCTTTTCTCTTTTTTAGAATTATCATAACTATTCTTGGGCCTTAATTCTTCCACGTAAATTTTAGAATGATTATGACAAATTCCACAATTTTATTTTTTTTGAGACAGTCTCGCTGTGTTGCCCAGGCTGGAGTGCAGTGACATGATCTCATCTCACTGAAACCTCCACCTCCTGGGTTCAAGCAATTCTTGTGCCTCAGCCTCCTGAGTAGATGGGATTACAGAGGCACACCACCACACCCAGCTAATTTGGGTATTTTTAGTAGAGACAAGGTTTCACCATGTTGGCCAGGCTGGTTTCAAACTCCTGAACTCAAGTGATCCACCCACCTCAGCCTCCCAAAGTGCTGGGATTACAGGCATGAGCCACCATGCCTGGCAATTCCACAGAATTTTGTATTGGGTTTTTAAACTGGAATTGCACTGAATTTTTAGGTTAATTGGGAGTGGGGGAAACACATAATTACAATATGTGTTCACATCATCAACACATTTATTTGGTTAATCCTAAGAACACATACGCAGGGTCCCTCTACCTGGTGTCTAATTCACATGGTGACACCACCTTCCCCATCACCTATACCGGAAAGCTGCCAGTTTCATCCCCCACCTTCCCTCTTCTTCCTCCTACGCAACCAGGTACAGCATCGCCTTTCCCCTCTTTCTGGTGTCTCCTCTGTTTCTGTCATCATTCCTGGCCTCAGGGGTCTCCCCACCCTCCAATCTTCTTCCTCCCATTTCATCTCCATAGTGCACCCAAGAGCCCTCTCTTGTCACCCACGTACCCTCTGCTGAAGCGGAGCTCAACATCCTTAGCACAGCTTGCCAGACTTTCTTTGGCTCCTAACTTACTTCTACCCCTCACCGCCTGACCTGCTGCCCCCTCAAGGCACCCGACACCTCAGCCGCACAGACATTGGCAGCTCCTCAGATTTCCATCCTTCCTCAAGCCTCAGTGTCCCCCACGCAGAGCACCTCCCATTTTTATCCAGCCACTTTCTTTCTTTTATTTTTTAAGGAGTCATGCTCCGTCACCCAGGCTGGAATGCAGTGGCATGAACTTGGCTTGCTGCAACCTCTGCCTCCCAGGTTCAAGTGATTCTCTTGTCTCAGCCTTCAGAGTAGCTGGGACTACAGGCACCCACCACCACACTTGGCTAATTTTTTTTTTTTTTTTTTTTTTTTAGTAGAGACAGAGTTTCACAATGTTGGCCAGGCTAGTCTCAAACTCCTGACCTCAAATGATCTGCCAACCTCAGCCTCCTAAAGTGCTGGGGTTACAGGTGTGAGCCACCATGACTGGTCTACCCAGCCACTTTCTATTCAAGGCCCAGCTGGGCCATCACTGGCTCTGGGGGCTCACGCCTCACTGCCACTGCTCCCAGAGCCACTGACCTTGGTCACTGCACATATCACCCAGGAGAGGCTGGCTCCATGAGGACGGGGCACCCCAGGACCCGGCATGTGGTAGGCACTAATCAGGATGGGTTCCTTAAAGGAGTGAAAGAGTAGATGTTGTACACAGTCAGAAACAGAAATGGGGCCGCGAGAGGCAGGTATTCTCATCTCAAATACATGCTTCTCACAGGGATGGGCTGAGGGCACAGAGAGGCAGGTGTCCTCATCTCAGGCGCATGCGCTTCTCCCAGGGAGGAGGCTGAGGGTGCAGAGAGGCAACTGTCCTCATCTCAGGGGTACATGCTTCTCCCAGGGAGGGGCAGAGGGCACAGAGAGGCACGTGTCCTTGTCTCAGGTACACGTGCTTCTTCCAGGGAGGGGCCGAGGGTGCAAAGAGACAGCTGTCCTCATCTCAGATACATGCTTCTCCCAGAGAGGGGCTGACGGCACAGAGAGGCAGGTGTCCTCATCTCAGGTACCTGCGCTTCTCCCAGGGAGGGGCTGAGGGAGGAGCCAGCCCCACCATCTCGGTGCCTTGCTGACCCCCAGCGTCCTGCCCTGAATGAGCAGGCTGGAGCTGACAGGGCTGAAGGGGATGCCTGCCTGCGGGAGCAGACGGCACGCATAAAAATGCAAATGCCAGGCTCCTTCCCTCCCCGCGCTCTGCTCGTTTATCCCTCTCAGACAGATAAAAAGGAAACTGTGCCGCTGAGGACAGAGCCCCTCCGGGTAAAAAAGCAATAGCAAAGTGACAAATGTCATGTGGGTTTAAGCAAAGTCCCCCATCGTTACAAACCCACAGGGAAATAAGCCTGACAAATGCACAGCCCAGCTCGCTGCACCCTCTTCCTTTGAAATAACTTGAGCCCTGAAAAGGGAGAAAGAAGGAAATAACTCAAAGATGTTAAAAGCAAAGTTTCTGTCTGCAAACCAAATGGGCTGAATTTTTATAGGCTCGTTTGGAAGAGCATGAAAAATCCAGTTGTCAGAGGAGCCTCTCTCTGCCAGAGAGCCTCGGGGAGAGACATGAAGGGACTACCTAAAACCTAAGCTGCTCTGCTCCCTTGCTCCCATCCCAGGGCTGAACCCGCTTTCCCCAGTCCCTACCCTTGTCCTGAGGGCTGCTGAGTCAAAGAGGGAGGGCTCCTGTGCAGGGCCAAGGCGACCTGGAGCCGCTCTGATCCCAGGCTCTCGGAGGTCACTGTGGAGGACGGTGGAGGAAGACAGGTTGCTCCTGCGAGTTCAATGCACTAAGACCACATGGCTCCCCTCCGCCCAGCCCTCGCTGAGTACCAGGCATAGCTCTAAGCCCTTGGCGTGTCCTTTCTCCTTCAATCCTCACAGTAACTCTATGAGGGAGGCATTATGATTATCCCCACTTTCCAGATGTGGAAACAGGCAGGGAGAGGTTCGGGTGCACAAATGGAAGTGGAGGATTTGAACAAACACAGGCTCTAAAGCTCCCTGCCACAGATGCTGGCAGGGTCCCACCCGGTGCTCCTCTTTACTGGACCGTCCACAGCACAGCACAACTGCTAACAGATCACAGCTACCCCTTCCGGGAGAATCCACTTTATCCAGGGATGCCTGGGAGATCGGGGCCACACACCAGGGGGCTTACAGCCAAGTACAGACTGACTGGTATACGAAAGCCCGGTCTCTGCACCTCAAAGGGGAGAGAATGCTGGTGCCGTCCCCTCCGGAGCCTCCATCTTAGCCGGGCCTTCTTTCCCCTCAGGCTTCTCCTGAGAGCACACCCTCGATAAAACACGTGCACAAGAGTCCACATCACAGGCCCTGCTTTTCCAGAACCTGGTTACACACCTGCCCAGAGACTTAAATTAGTCCATGCATTCTTTTTCCTCTCTGTCCCTTAAGAGACAGGGTTTTGCTCTGTTGCCCAGGCAGGAGTGCAGTGGTGCAATCTCAGCTCACTGTAGCCTTGAACTCCTGGGCTCAAGCAATCCTCCCATGGCAGCCTCCCAAGTAGCTGGGACCACAGGCGTGCCCCACCCTGCCCAGATCATTTTTTAATTTTATTTTGTTTTATTTTTTAGCAGAGATGGGTCTCACTATGTTGTCCAGGCTGGTCTCAAACTCCCAGCCTCAAGTGATCCTTCTGCCTCAGCCTCCCAAAGTGCTGGGAGTACAGATGTGAGCCATCGTGCGCAGCCCATACATTCCCATCTAAAGTGCTAAATGCTGTGCCTGGCACACACGGCTGCTCAGAAGTGATATTCACATCAATGATGAGGGCCCCCTTCATTGTCCTCACTCCCTCATTCATCCACAGTCCATGTTCAGGGCGTCTGTGGCTTGCTTAGTAACTTACACTAGGAGCTGAGAACGAAGAGTCATGAATCATGGGGAAAAATAACAATCAATAAATCTATTTTTTTTCCTACAAATCCTTCCAAATTAAGAGGTATATTCATGCTTCCTGGAGCCAGGAGTGCAATGATTTTCCTCCTCCCTCCCCCAGATGAAGGGCCTCTCCTCAGTGGAGACGTTAGCCTCATTACCAGCCCAGACTCCACTTAAGGGTTTGCAGTTGTCAGGGGTTCACCCCCCTTGACAGCGAGGCATTGTGCTGATTGGGGAATGAAAACAGAATGTCAGAGACCTGCCGTGCTTTCCTTTTTGATCAAGTCTCTGCAGCAGAAATGAGAGAGCATCCGGCATCAGCATCCAGACTCAGCGCGCTCACCCCACCGCCCTGCAGTGCACCTAATGAATCTCATTTACTGGCAAAGACAATGAAGTTGCCCACATGGCACCTGCCGGTCTCATAATGAATGTCCTCCCCCTGCCATTGGGAGTGAGCCGTCTGAGAGCGGGGCGCCATAATTGGGCTAGCACTTGCATGAGAACAGTCTCCAGTGGGGAATGTTGTAAGACACTTGTCCCAGAGATGTTGTAAGAGGGCAGGAAGGAGCTGTTTTCAGGAGAAATTAATGATCCTTGGCAGAGGCATGTGAAGGGATCATCTCCCTGAGCAAAGCCCCAGCACAGCTCTGCCTACGGTGAGAGGCACAGTAGCACTGGCTTGGGACAAACTGTCCCCATGGCCTCCTGGGAATAGAGCTGCTTACCAAGGGAGGCACACAGCCACGTGGCAGAAAGCAGCAGGTGTCTTCCACCACCATCCGCAGAGGTCTGGAATTCCGATGTGAAGTGAGCCATCTCTTTGCAAGGGAATCTTTGGAGGGGCAACATCTTTGCTTGGCTTAGCATGGATGACGCTGGCCTGGGAGTCGGAAGACCTGATGGGATGCTAGTTCAGCCCTTATCTGGGAGGTGGGCTTGGGTGAGCTGTCCCTCCTCCTGGGTTTTTCAGGGTGTGCACCCACAGAGACAAAGAAAGCATGGGACACATCTGTTGTATCGAAAACCAACCTAATGCAATGGCTTACACGAAAGAAAAGGTGAGTGGGGTAGGGCGTGGGATCTGTCAGCAAACAACACTGAAATATCCAGGAGTATATTCAGGCATGGCAGTGGTCTAGGGACTCTGATAATGCCATCGGGGTTTCATTTGGCTCTGCATCTCAGTTCTGTGCTCCTCTGTTGGACTTCTTCCCTGGTTGACTCTTCCTCCCTAGTAGAAGGGATGTGCAGGCTCCAGTCTTACCGATGGAAAGGGACGTTCTCCTTCACTTGAGCCCAAGGCTTGCCTGGACCCCATGTGAACTATATAGCCATCCTCCAATCACTCACTGCATCTAGGGGAACTTGGCATCCCGGTTTCTAGGCTGGGGTCAAGGCAAGGAGATAAACCACCCCCTCCCAGCTGCCTGGATGGAGAATAAAGGAGGGATGACTCTGGAAGAAACGTCACCGAAAGGGGGAGTGGGTGTGGAGCAGGGGGAGTGGGTGCAGAGCAGGGGGCGGTGGGAGGCCTTCTGCTGGGCTTGAAGCGGAGGCTGCTTCAGAGAATGCACGAAGGCGCAGGGTGGAGGCTGAGGGCATTTCAGACCCGCTCCGCCACCTTCCATTTCGTTTGGTCATTGGATAGCCCTTTTCCAAAGTCACTTCTGATCTTTCTGCAATCACCCACCACTGAGCTGCCAAGCCACAAGTTTCCTTATGGTAGAACTGATTGGCTGAATGTGCTTATCTCGCCTGAAATGTGTGGAAGGGAGCCTTACTCTCCTATCAACTGGATCTCTCTTAGTTCGGCAAACATGGGTACTGTGCCACTACGTTCTAAGCACGGGGCAGAGGAGACAAAGCTCTGTGGCTTTTAGGAGATGGAGCCACAAAGACATAAAAGAGAGTTTTTTACTTCAGAGGGTCTAGGACTGGGAGAGGGGAGTGGAGAACAGGGATGCTTCTGGAGAGAGGGGGCATGATTTATTTTGGTGAAATTGAGACACGAATGGGAAGCGGACAGGTGAGATGCAACTCTAGCTGGAAACATGAGGCATTTTGCAAAAGATTGCCAGCTGCAGAGACTAGACTTGATCCTGTAGGTATAGGGAGTCCTTAAAAGTTGTAAAGTGAGAGAAGGACTTGATCACTACTCCACTTTAAGAACGTGAGTTTGACAGTGACTTGTAGGATGAAGTTGTGTGTGTGTGTGTGTTGTGGAGTGGGGATGGAAGGCACAGGAGAAAGAATTGAGAAGCAAAAAATGCTGCTTGGAAGCTGTTCCAATACCCAGGAGAAATAAGGTCTGTTTTAGAGCGTTTGGGGTGTGAGAGGAGGAGAAGGAAAACAAGCATCTTTAATATGGCCTCAGCATTCCAAAAATGCTTTCATATCCATCCTTATCCCCAGGATACAAACGTGCTGGGAGGTAAGCAGAATGAGTAACAGAAATTCCATTTTACAGATGAAAATTGAGACCAAAAGGGCAAGAGTTACATCCATCAACAAGGGACAGAACTGAAGCAAAACCAGGGCCACCAACCTCCCACCACCCCCTGAGCCTCTGCACAGGGGCACCTGAACCCCGATAGATCACTGCTGTTCCCACCTCAGGCAGGTGAGGGGAGCCCACCTCGACACTCCTGAACAGCTACCGAATAAAGCAATCTGTGCTGCTAATACTAATATAAATATTGATTATCTCACTGCAGGAGTCCTGAGATGGTCAGCTCTGGCTGCCGAGGCTGGCGGCAGCACCTACTAAATTGTGTTTATGGGAAGCTTTTTACCTGAAGGGGTCATAATTCACTCTCAATCAATAACCAATCAATCCACCTGCTTTGCACATTGCAAATCCTCCAGATCCGTCCGCAGAGAGGAAAGAGAGAGGAAGACAATCTGTTTATTGGAAAAAGACGGCCGAATAACAGGCTAATGCAGCCACTTAGGCTGGTGATTACATAAGCTCTGATTTTTTTTTTAAATTTAAGTGAAGTATTTTGGCTGATATGCTGAGTCCACTGAATTTAAAAAAGAAGGATCTTGATTGGTCTGAAAGGATCAGATACGAAGGATCTGTTATTCATGGAACACCTACTATGTACCTTGCTCTGTACAGAACTCTCTCATTTATCCTAACAGCCAGCAAAGGAGGTGTTATTCCCACTTCCACAGGGAAATCAGCGACAGGAAATGACTAGCTCAAGGTTAGTGGTTGAGCTGAAAATAAAAAACATTGTCTCCCAACGGAGAAGTAAGTGGAGTCAAGGGCAGCTGAACTTGAAGAGCCTGAGTCCCATTTTGGGGCTGGGATAAGGTGGAGTTATGGCAGGAACTGCAGAGGGATGGTTGGGAGAGGGAGGACCCTGGGAGGCTGGCCTGGACCCCTACTGCCAGCACACATTCCCCCACTATTTGCAGGTGGAGCTGCAGTTCTCAGACCTGCAGGATGCATTAGAGGGCCATCCAGGGCCACCAGATTCCCTCCAGCTGCTGCTCTGCTCTCCAACCCCCAGTGGCCTCCCAGGACCCAGAGGAGGAGGCCATTGAGTAACTGAGTACCCCAAGCTGCTTCATCACTCTCCAGGAACCTCCCTGCACAAACCCACCTGACTCAACCCAGCCAGATCCCTCCCCAGGAGTCCCTCCCTGGCTCTAAGCCTGAGTCCTCTGAAAATGCTTTCTCCTTCGTCCTGCCAATGACCAAGATTCCCAACTCCAAGCAACTTTCAGAGCGACCCACTTGGGGAGTATCTGCACTCCAAGTTTCTCCTTCCTCTGAGCTCTAGTCCCTGCTCTCTTGGGTCCCTCCTGGCAAGGTGGAGTGGAGGAGACTGAGTTGGGTCCACTCAGCTCCAGAGGGGCCTGCATCCTGGTCCCTGTGGCTCCTGTATGCAGACCCAGCAAGCTCCTGGAGTCCAGCAGCCATAGATCCAATGGACATCGGTCTCTGGTTCATCCTCTTTCAAACTAGTTCAGATGTGGAGTTCTCCCCAGATGTGGCTCTGTCTCCCGCCTCACTGCAGTCACCACGGGCAGAACAGAACAGTCCTCAGAGACACGATGATGAGATTGAGGACCGAACCTATGATCTTGTAACACGAAGAGTTCCACTCACTGTGATGGGGTCTTGCATCTCAGCGGGTGCCCCACTCGGAAGAACAGCATCCTAATAGGCCTTAGGCAGTGCACTGGCACCAGGGCCTAGGGACCTCACCATGGTCAGAATCAGATGAAGGAAAACAGTTTTCCATTAACAACTCATTCTTCCTGCTTTTTTTGCTGATTTGTTGAAAATTATTTTCCCGCTACCATTTCACAGCTAATTCATTTTCCCTGTTGAGGCCACTACCCTGATTTTGAAGACTGTGACTAGAGGTAACTGTTCAGTCTTCCTGGAAAATACCTCTGTGATAAGGAATTGCACGTGGCATTGATCATCAAGAAATTCCACAGCATTGGCTCAATTAGCAAACAGTTAAAGGTGGCAGATTGCATTCAGATAGCCTCCCTCGGAGTGACAGATGTCTGCAGTCAACACAGGGAATAACTCCCAGAGATCGGCTGAGGCCAGGCCCAACCCCTCCCTGGTGGTCAGAGCAAACCCCAGTGGCCTCAGGCCCCACACTTCTGCACAAGGAGGGGCCAGCTGTTCAGTTTCTCCCCGGGAGCTCTTTACCTCTCCAGGGAGAGTCTTGGGGATCAGAAAACCTGAACTATTTGCACAGAATAGTCCCAGTCCCCTTGGAGGGACCCCTTCTCTGCAGAAGGCAAGGGCTGAGTGTGCCCCAGATGTCAGCCCAGTGGCCTTTGTCTCTGGGCTGCGCTGATCTTCCTGTGACAGCTGTAGAGACAGCTGTAAGGTGACACCATCAATGCTTTTCTGGTTAATTAACTAAATACACACAGCCTAGGGCCTCAGTGTGAGTAAGTTTCAGGATGAAAAGTGCCAATTTTCCTGCATTTATGTGTCCAAACTACTTTCCTTAGCAGTTCTCACTCCCTTTTTCTTATCCGTTAAGTCGAGTAGATGTGTGGCTCAGCTGAAAGGCTCAGAATGACAGGCACATGGAACCACTAATTTAGATAAATGATGGTGTTCCTGCTTTCTGGAAACATACCTGTCAGTACATTCCAGGGCCTGAGGAACTCAGAGGGGGCCAGCGGGAGGGTGTTACGGCTGTTTCTTGTGTAGGAATTAATTAAGTGTTTTTATCAGCTACATATTCCCCCTGAGCCTGTTTTATTCTAGATGGTGTTATGATCTTCATGCTTACATCTCTCCAAAATTCCCATATTGAAGTCTACTCCCCAAGTGTGTTGGTATTAAGAGATGGGGCCTTTGGCAGGTGACTAGGGCATGAGGGAAAAGGGAGCCCGTCTGTTTCTCCCACTGCACAGGACATCTAGATGGTACCAGTGGTAAAAATGGGTCCTTGCCAGACACCAGATCTGCCTGTGCCTTGATCTTGGACTTCCCAGCCTCCAGAGACATGAGAAATAGGTTCCTGTTCTTTCTGAATCACTCAGTCTAAGGTATTTTGTTATTGCAGTCCAAACGCACTATGACAGATGTTGAGAGGGCCTGTTTTACAGGAAGAGTCCACGTGGCCTAAAGACTTCCTCCAAGAGAAATGTGGTGGTCACCTGCTTGCCCCCACCTCTCCTCTGGGTTCTGAGCCTTGCCCCATGAGGCTGGGCTCCAAGGACTCCATCCCCAGAGCCCCTGTGCAGGCTGGCCTCAACTTCTCCAGAGGTCAAAAGGCCGAAGGCCCCAGGGGTGGCCAAAGACAGGAAGGCTATGGCTGTGAAAGCCACCTGTGTGGATGAGAAGGCATATGTCCAGGCTCCCATGGCTCAGATGGGGACACCAGGTCCTGAGAAAGAAAAGGAGCCCCAACAGGGGTTGGAAGGAAGATGGCGATGAGGACTAAGACGGCCACACCTCGGAAGGATGATCATCCTGGCCTCCCTCTCTAACACCCCTTCAGCAGCTCCTCCTCAAAGTGTCGTGACGTCCTGGAGAGTCAGCACATTAGAAGGCTTTCTGTTTTAATTTCCCTCCCACTCAAACCATGATTTCCCACATATCTGGAGCCAGGGAGGCCCAAGCCCTGGTTTTCTTGGGCAGCAGATGTGGGAAATGCTGAGTACAGGAGCTCAGACACCCTCCTAAGGTCAGAAATTACACACCTTGGAGGCCTTCCCCAGCTTGGAAGAAGCAGAAAGTATCAGAAGGAACAGAGAGGATAACTTTTTAAGAGTAAGAATTAAGTGTATTTATGTGCTATGCATTCCCCAGAGCCTGTTTAACACTCAGATACTTAGAAGATCTACCTGGATTTTGTGCAACTCTCCTTTTAGCGTTGCTGTTTTTGTTTTGTTTTGTGACTGATTCTTGCTCTGTTGTCCAGGCTGGAGTGCAGTGGTGCTATCTCAGCTCACTGCAACCTCCGCTCTCAGGTTCACGTGTTCTCCTGCCTCAGCCTCGCGAGTAGCTGGGATTACAGGTGCCTGCCACTACGCCCAGCTAATTTGTGTATTTTTAGTAGAGACGGGGTTTCACCATGTTGGCCAGGCTGGTCTCGAACTCCTGACTTCAAGTGATTCACCCTCCTCAACCTCCCAAGTGCTGGAATTACAGGTGTGAGGCACTGCACTCCACCTAGCTTTGCTGTTAAATGTAAAAACAAATAAACAAATAAGCCCCTCCAAACCGCTTTATAAAAAGCCTCTTAAAAACCCTCCCTTGTAGGGTCTCTCTAAATACAGACATCGGGACAGATGTAGCAAGTGGCTCCCGACCTGTAACAAGTAGAGAGGCTTTTGGGGATGAAGATGAACACTGCAAATTCAGCCACAGGTCACGCAAGGGAATCCTGACCGCACAGGGCAGGGGTACTGTGTTCATGTTGGGGGCTCCCAGGACGTGGCTGTGGGTCAGGAGAGGGTTGACAAACAGTGATTCGTATTTCAAGCATGTGCAGAAAACAGTTAAAGAGAAGGGATCTTGGGCCTGGTTCAGCAGCCTGCATGGAGGCCCAGGTTGGTCAGCCTTGTGCAAACTCCAGATCCAGTGCCCTGGAAAATGACTGTGGGAGGCTCAGCCTGCTTCCAAGATTGGGCTAAGAGATGCCAGCCCTTCCTCAGAAGGCCAAGTGGGATTGCAGCAAAGGCTCTCTTCAACCAAGGGGAAAGAACTCTTGCTTCAAGAATCCAGACAAGCACATCACAAAAGCCCGACTGTGGGCTCAGAGAACCAGGTCTCTGTGTCTAACCTGATGTGTGACCCTAAGCAAGCAACGTTCCTGCCTAGACCCTTATTCCATCCACCCGTGAGTGCAGAGGAATAACACACAACGCTCACTGCATCTTGAACCCCATCTGCACCCTGAAATCCCAAGCCCTAGCCTTCCCTCCCTTGAGTGTCTCAACCTGGAATTCCTCATTAGAGCATCTGGCCGCTAGCTCTAAAGGACATCTGTGTAGAGAGCTCTGAGTTAGGGGCCCCCTCGCCCTATTTTCCCAATGCTTCAGCACCGCATCTTCTCTAGGAAATGCCCATCAATAGAAAATGAATGACAGGGGCAGCCCAAACAGGGTCGCTTGCCAGAGTTCCCAGCAGAAACGTGGCTTCCCTCCCTGACCCCGCAGCACACCCGAGACGATCCAACAACATGCTCAGCCTTGTCGCATGCCACCTCCTTTGCAAACCCTGGAAGGAAGGCAGGATTGTTCTTGATTTACATGCAAATAAACTGAAAGATGGAGAAGTTAAATATTTTGCCTCAGGTTCTGCAAAGGGAGAGGAGAAACTGGGAGTCAACCCAGGACCATCAGTCTCCAAGCTACACGCACCCAGCTTCCAGTCACTAGGTATATATATATTTTTAGAGACAAAGTCTCACTGTGTTGCCCAGGCTGGAGTGTAGAGGTGCAATCATAGCTCACTGTAACCTCCACCTCCTGGGCTCAAGTGATCCTCCTGTCTTGCCTCCCAAAGCACTGAGATTACAGGGATGAGCCATTATACCCACACTGACCACACCAGGCCCAAGATGGAGGGATGGGCAAATATCAGAAGGGGCCCCTGTCTCTAAGGAGCTGACAGCCTAGATGAGGAGACGACATGCAAAACCTTTTATGAGGCAGGGAGAGCAGCTGGTGGGAGTCCTTGACTTCCCATATGGGCACATACATTCCAAAGAGGTTCCCGCCATGGTGAAAAGGCCATGGCGCCCGCCACCAGCAATCCAGCCCCTCGCCCTGCATTTCAGATGTGCGTTGGTAACAGAAGCTCAACTCCCAAGGCTTTCCATAGGACAGAAAGATAGACTCCAGTATGAGCTGGGCATCGTTACCAAAAGAAAACTGCAGTCAACCTAAGGGGCCTTTTTATAGACAACACGCAAAGCCATGACACTTTACACGAAGCCTGAATTTGCTTCATCGTGTGAAGAAAGTGACCCCTATTTCAGCCCATGCAAACTGACTTCTCTCTGATGCACTTTGAAGGTTTGGATCTACAGAAAAGTGCTTGGTGAGGGGGCAGAGGTGGGGGTGAACAGGGAGATCTCATCTGAACGTTCTCCCCAGGTCCGCATCACAGCGGCTTGATTCTGGCTCCTTGAAATCCTGTCCACATACAACAAGACAAAACAGATAGTGGAATGAAATATAACCCTTGGAAATTTTCAAATAATGAAAACCAAAGGTCGGCAGTAAGAATCTTTTACTACTGGGGTCAAAACTCAATTCCTCTTCCACCCTCTCCCTACCCAATTTCACATAATTAGTCTCTACTACATTGTCTTTGGGGGTTCCAAGGACTGGACATTGCATCATAGACCTCAAATCATGAGCATTTTGCTTCCACATAAGTTACAGTTTTATTGCCTGGGCTGGTTGTATTGACTGCTGAAATGAAAAGCAGTCATTTCAGAGGGCTTTCTAGAAATCAGTTACAACCATGTCTCAATGCTGAGAGAGACCAAAAGAGAAGAAACGGCAAAAATGTCTATATGTGATGTCATCAGCACCCCCAATGTGCCATCCCCATCCCACACACAGATACACACACAGCTGTAGACTCACGGTTCTCTTTTTATTGTAAAGATGATTTCCCTGAAGTATTTTTAAGCTGGAAAGATTTTCTACAAGCTGGTGAAAAATCGCTCACTGCAGGAGATCTTATGCATTGGCAGAAATCCAGCAACCCATGTATTGGTAACTACCTTGGTAATGAGTCTCTTCCATGTAAATTGGCTCATTATTATCAATTTTTGTCAGCTCTTGAGTGAGTCTTGATCCGCTCCCCCATCTCGGCCCAGGTGTCAGCATGAGGCGAATGGGAGTGTCTGGACCCGCTTTCCACACCAGGCACCTAAGACCTCACATCTCAGGGAGGAGGGAGAGAGCGAGGATGACAGACTCCATGCCATTAGAGCTTTGAATTTAACGTCCAGAACAGAGAGATGTTAAGGAGACTTGCAATGAGGTGTTATAAAAACCGAGTTTGATTGAAGGAGCTGGCAGGCGATGCAGATGAACACTTTGTCCTGTGATTCATTGCTATCAGGAGAACTAAATTTGTACAGCCCAGAGGAGAGATGACTAATGGGAGGCATAATAATTGTCGATTTATACCTGCGAAGAATTAATCAAGAGGCCCATAGGAGAGAGTGCTCGGCGGCCACTCCAGTTGTATGTGCTGGGGATGGGCAGAGCCAGGAGGAGCCAGAAAAATTAGGCTAAATAGCAGGAATGACTGTAATAACACTGAGGTCCATTAGGCAGAGACATTGCATCACCTCCACTGCGGGATACTACGGGGTTGCCATCAGAGAGACCTGCACAAGGCAACTTGGGGAATAGATCTCTTTGCAATGATTGGTGGATTTGACAATGCATCTGGAAGATTTTAGGGTGAGGTTTCCTCATCCGGGGGCCCCTTTTCAGGGAACCGAGAAGCTGCCTTTGCTTTGTTGACAAAACTTCCTTCACTATTTCAATCAAATGCATCTTAGAGCACCAACTGCAGGAAAATCTCTGTCCAGTATGATGTGGGAGGCAGAGGGAGTTTGTCATCCTTAGAGTCCATGAATACTTACTAAACACCTACTGTGTGCCAGGCAGTGCAGGGGGCAGCCCCCAGCTGTGGGGAGTTGGTGCCCCAACGCAGGGAGACAAGGACAGCAGCAGAGGCAGGCAGGCCCCCAGGAGAGTGATGCTAGCTCAGCCAGGCTTCAGATGACCATGCCCAAAGAGAACCAGGTCAATAGCCAACATCTCTTTGCAGGTTTTTTTTACAAAGTGGGCCCTTCACAAGTCAGTCTCCTTTCCTATAAAGGACAGGCAATTACCCAAAGTTGATTGGAGAATTCTGAAGGCTTAAGAGACCTCTCCCTCCTTCCCAGGCCTCCTCATGCTCTCAGCTTGATCACCCCACACTGTTGGCTCATAAGCAAGTGGGTTGAAGCATGCGGTAATGTTGGGATCTTTTTGTTTTGTTTTGTAGAGATGGAGTCTTGCTCTGTCACCCAGGCTGGAGTGCAGTGGCACTACCATGGCTCACTGCAGCCTCCTGGGTTCAAGAGGTCCTCCTACCTCAGCCTCCTGAGAAGCTGGGACTACAGGCATTCACCAGCATGCCCAGGTATTTATTTTTATTTTTTGTAGAGATGGCGTCTCACTATGTTGCCCAGGCTGGCCCTGTACTCGTGGGCTCAAGTGCTCCACCTGCCTCGGCTTCCCGAAGCACTGGGATTACAGGTGTGAGCCTCAGGAATGTTTTAAATTAGGATTGCCAATGTTTAAAACATGAGAGCTGTCATATAAATTCAGATTCCTAACATCTTTGGCAAACTGAACTGATGATGCCAGAGCAGTCCCTATTGCTCCTGTTTGTGTTACAACTGGCCTGTCTCATTCTCTCGTTTTCCTGGCTCAGCTTCTGTGGGAATTTCAGTTTGTTGCCACCCTGAGCTAAATGACCAGAAATGCAAGGTGGTTGGCCTGTATTAACTTCGAGTCTTGCAGAAAGGCTCCTAATCAGTTATAAAATTCAGTGCTTGAATTTGATGAATATCCTCAACAGTCACTTGGAAAACATTTCTGTGTTTTGCAAAACTGCAAGCAAATACACAATTACCATGTATTCTTTCCTTTAGGGCCCACGCTCTGAATCCTTCCTTCTGCTCACTGGTAGCACGAAGCTTATAACTTTAGACAAGCTCGTTTGCTCCCTTTCATTTGCAAAGGAAAGGTATCACCTCACTGAGCTCTTTTTTGTTGTTGTTGTTGTCATTGTTGTTTTGTATTTGTTTTTGTTTTTGTTTTTTTTGCCTTGGCTGCCAGAAGCCTCGTCTAGCAATGCTGAGTTGCAGTTCATGGTTCAGCTCAAGAGTTTGTTTTTTTCTTTTCTTTTCTTTTTTTTTTTTTTTTTTGAGACAGAGTCTCACTGTCACCCAGGCTGGAGTTCAGTGGTGCTATCTCGCCTCCCAGGTTCAAGTAATTCTCATGCCTCAGCCTCCCAAGTAGTGGGGATTACAGGCGCCCACCACCACACCCAGCTAATTTTTGTATTTGTACAAGAAATAGGGTTTCACCATGTCAGCCCGGCTGGTCTTGAACTCCTGACCTCAAGTGATCTGCCCACCTTGGCCTCCCAAAATGTTGGGATTACAGGCATGAACCACCACACCCTGCCCCCTAGTTGATTTTTTTACCTGTATTTCTAACCAGTGAGTTTTACATGTTTTCTTTGTAATATTACAAGTTGTACTCGAAGCTTTTTGAAAGAAACAAAAGGAACACCTGGAACAGCAATAAACTGCAGGAACATCCCAGAAGAAAACTGGGATGGACCCTGCCTTGGAGCTGGGAGGCAATTAGAGGGTAGGGTGAATGATGACGCATGCAGAAATGTTGGCTGCTGCTCCCAGCCACAGCTGATGCTGTCAGTGGGGGATGCAGTTCTGACATAGTTAGCTCAGTTTGCCTCGGTGACAGAGCAAGACCCCATCTCTAAAAAAACAAAACAAAACAAAACAAAACAAAAAACCCCAACATTAGTGAGCTGGAAATGTGCAGCGAGGCAGCTTGGAAACAAAGCTCGGGATCATGTGGAGAACAGTGTGTCCGATATTATTCCTCCGACGCACCAGCACCGTGATGCCCACCGTGGGCCTGCATGGTGGGGGTGCTGGAGAATGCAGGCAGAAATCAGACAGGCCTCCAGCCTCCAGGGGTCCAGTAGAAAACAAATAGCAACTTATAGCTGCTGCCAGAATGCACCATGCATCCCTTGGCCCCCAGATTTCAGCCCAGCTGCAGCAGATGGCATCCTGTTTTTGCCAGTGTCCTGCCTCAAGCGTGGACCGAGGCTTCCTCAATGCCACAAAACACTGCTCAGCCACACATAGGCTCCCCCAGGATGTTGGGGGGGAATCCACGCCAGGGCAGCCTCAGTCACCAGGAAATAGAGCCTCCCCCTCCTGGCCTCCGGTGGGATGCTTCCGCAGCACATTCTTCACAGCTCCACAGGAGGTCCTAGAAGGCTAAGGCCCGGGTGCCCACAGTGGCCACCTGCCGAGCAGCACACCCTTCATGGCTGCTCTCCATCCCCTTCTCCCTGCCCTCATGTCCCCATTCCTGCTTCCTGGGATCGCTTCTGACTAGATGACCTGCAGCCAAGTTCTTACTCCAGGATCTACTTTTCAAGGTACTCAAAGACACTGCCAGAAGAGTGTAACTGAGGCTGGATTATGAACCGAGTGATTAGAAATGGCTTCAAGGACCAGAAGACGTTTGAACCAGCAAAGACTTTGCTGGACAAGCAGAGAAGGAAGTGAGGAGAGACGCATTCCAAGGGAAGGCCCAGTGCGAGCAGCAGAGGGAAGGCACCCAGTCGATAAACGGGACGGGAAGTTATTCCCTTTGGCCAGATCATAGGCTGCATGATCAACCCTGGAAAATGAGATGGGAAAATAGGGTGAGCTGGGACCCCCATGGGCTCAGATGTGCCACTGCGGAGTATGAGCTTCATTCTGTCAATGGTGAGGATGGCGTGATTTGGAAAAGCAGTTGAGTGGGGAATAAGGGGCTGGATGACAGATTCAGACAAAGACTGTCTGGGGAAGGTGGGCCGCCTGGGCTGCCACCTCTGGAGTGGGCATTTTCACCATGCGATCCAGCAGTGCTGTGGTGACCTGTGTACTCACCATGCCAGGCTCCAGGCTGGGTGCTCACAGAGTGCCTACATGGCTGGCAGGTACAGCGCAGCTCCCGGGATCATGGATGAAGAGGTAGAATTGGTGGATACAAAGTTGCTACCCCCAGGCAGGCCAGAGATGCTGATCAAAAGTGCTCAGGTGGATGAGAGGTCATTTGAACTGACACTGGAGGGGCATATCCCACTCTCCCCACAGCCAGGTGGGCTCCGGGTGGCGTGCCATGAGCTTATTGTGGGGTCAGAGTCACCCTCCTTGTCTGGGGGTGGCTGAGACCAGCATGGACAGCTTCAAAACACAGCATAAGAGTAAAATAAATAACAGAACTTTAGAAGTAAATTACATTTACTCTCACATTTCATTTGCCCACATGACATCAAATGACCATGCTGTCTCTTTTCTCTCCATGTAAAGTGTCCCCGTGTGGGGATAGTCCAGATGTGTGGCTATGGTGAGGACAAGCTGAGTCCCAGGTCAGCCTCCACACTCTGCCCGAATCCCCTGTCCCCCTCACCCGGACTGCCGGGGGCACATGGTGCATGACAGTATCCATGCTCCTGAAAGAATTGAAGGTTGACTTTAGAAACTTCAAACTCAAGCTTCCCATATTCACACATCCCCATTTCTGAGCTGCTTTCTCTTCAAAAACATTTTTTACTTTGAGGTGTGAGGTCTTTATAAAATGTCTTCTGAGAAATATGAATTCCACACGTCATTAATAGGTGTTCCTTTAAAATAATGATTCACGTTTGCTCTAAACTGAATGCTTCCATCTCATCAAAATTCATATGCTGAAATGTTAACCTCCCAGGTAATGGTATTAGGGGGTAGGTGTTTTGTGATGTGATTAGGTTACGAGGGCGGAACCTTCGTAAAAGGATCAGTGCCTTAGGAGAAGAGACACGAAAGAGATCACTTCCTGTCTCTGCTCTCTGCCAAGTGAGGAAACAGGAAGATGGCTGTCTGCAAACCCGGAAGCGGCTCATCTCCAGCCACCTTGAATCTTGGACTTCTCTACCTCCAGAACCATGAGAAATCACTGTTTGTTGTTTAAGCCTCCTTGTCTATGGTATCTTGTTACAGCAACTCAAACTAAGATAAGATTTAAACAGCTTTAAGAAATGATGTGTGGAGCAAAATCAAATGGGTTTCTTTACTACTGGACATGTCAGAGCCTTCCACGTGGGGCCTGGCCAAGTGAAAACACAGGACCCCGTGTTCAGAAAGTATTAAGAATTGCAAGACCAGGACCACAGGCGTGACACTAGGCGCAGAGCCCTCCTGAGTTGGAGCCTGAGAGCCCACACTCATCTCACCCCTGTGCAGCCAGCCCTGCAGGACAAGCCAAGGTGGCCGTGCACACCTGCTTGTGCAGTGCATGCTCCAAGGATAGAAAAGAGGCACCAGACCAAGGTCGCAACGAGTTCCTAACATATTCAATCACTGATTGACAGCTCTCCAGGACACACTTAGAGAAATCCTGCTTACAACTGAGTTCTCATTTTCCTCTAATTTCCGAGCTCCAATACTCAGACATACAGGGAAAATGAGTAGTTTCCAAGAACCCCACGGGACAGTCATACATAGAAATGGAAGACCCTTTTCATCTGCTGGATCTTTTTTGTCGGATAACTGGGTTTGTGTTTTTCATTTGGGGATTTTTCTGGAAAGTGAGGTCCACTGATAATTTCTGTTCATTCCTTATTTTGCTCCATCCTTTTAAATAAAGCCCAGCATCTCTGAACTAGGAAAACAAATTCCAGGCAACTGTAGCAGGTAATTTACAGTGATAGATGAATATAACAAAAAATAGTATGCTTCAGGCAGGGACAGTGGGCAGTGTTTGTTCTTAGAATGCCAGCTCTGTTAAAGAGCTGTCGGACCTCTCCACCTTATTCTGCCCATCCAAGAGGCCCCGTGACACCCCTAGGTCACTGGGTTCCCTGATTTTCTTTTCTCTGGTTATTTAGGGCTGAGGAGGGAGTGGGGGTAGGAGATGAGGGACACAAGCCTTAGCACTGAGTCACTTAAAAGTGGGTGGAGTCAAGGCTGTTCCATTAACTCCTACTTTCCTGAGTGCCCTGCTTGGCTGGAGGGGCCCCGCCCACACTATCTCCAGCTGCTCTGACTCAGAACTGCCAGGTCCATGCCACTGTCATTTCTGGCCTCCCACTCTGTGCTCCTCCAGGCCTCAGAGTTAGTTCGTGCTCCACCCCTCTCTACCCCCTCCTCCTTCCCCACTGTCTTTGTTAGGGTGCCCACCTCCTGAAAGAAGCCTACTGGTTTGTTTTGTTCTTTGAGATAGAGGCTTGCTCTGTCACCCATGGTGGAGTGCAGTGGCACAATCATAGCTCACTGTAGCCTTCAACTCCTGGGCTCACATGATCCTCCTACCTCAGCCTCCCAAATAACTGGGACTACACTACTACCACCTCCATGCCCGCCTAAGTTTTTATTTTATGTAGAGACAAGGTCTCACTGTGTTGCCTAGGCTGGTCTGGAACACCTAGCCTCAAGTGATCCTCCTGCCTCAGCCTCCCAACGTGCTGGGATTACAAGCCTGAGCCAGCACACCTGGCCAGGAAGTCTACTATTTAGCTGGGAGCAGGCCGCATGCTGAGCTGGGCAGGCCAACTCCTTGCATCTGGAGCTGACATCTCTGTTTACCACTGACACGCATTGTGCACCTACTGAATGTACGTGCTGTGCACTTATTGAGGGCCCCGCATGTAACAGTCCTGAGAACAATTTCTCATGAGGCTTGCAGCTCCTGCCCTTGAAAAGCCCAACTCTGGTAGGAGACAGGAGGCTAAAACTGACATGCAGAGTAGTCCACACCCCACCCTGGCTTAGCCCCTTCCAGGGATGTACGTCATCTGCTGTTTACAACTTCAATTCCTCCAGGGGCCCTTTTTAGGCCCCTCAGCATCAGGCCTGATCTCTACCTCACCTGTCCCTGCCCCTCCTTACCCCTAAGCTTGCAAGTTCCACCCTCTCTTCAGGCACTCAGTGGAGCCTCCCACCTCCCCGGGCTCTCCCTGGGTGTTTTTCCCTCATTTCCTGCCTGGAGGACACCTTCTCCCCTTCCAAGGTGCACTTCAAGCATCCACTTCTCTAGGCAGCTTTTCACAGTACCCACCTTCCCACCAGGTGAGTGTAACAGCTCCTCCCACCTCAGTCACTCTGTTGGACCGACACAGGTCTCCAACATAGACCCAGCCAGTGCCTCCCTGGCAGAAGTCTGTCTCTCCCACCAGGCCATGAGTAACTGAAGGCAGGGGGTCTGTTCATGTTTCTTTCTCAAAGCCAGGGCCTGGCGGTGGCTACTCAATACATCAGTGACGCTCTGCACTAATAGCACAGATCCAGAGGAAGAAGAGAAGTGGGTTAAAGAGTGCAAATATACAGTAAGACAAAAGGAATAAGTTCAATGTCAGATAGCAGGGTGGGGTGACGATACGTAACCAAAATGTTGTACTCAGACGATGAATACCCTGAATACCCCAATTCTATCACCACACACTATATACATGTAACCCATTTTCTCATGGGTTTCTCATAAATTTGCACTTTTTAAGAAAGGAAATAAGCAATGTATTAATCTATTCTGATGCTGCTAATAAAGCCATTCCAGAGACTGGGTAATTTATCAAGAAAGACTTTCAGTGGACTTACAGTTCCACATGACTGGGGAGGCCTCACAATCATGGCAGAAGGTGAATGAGGAGCAAAGTCACACCTTACATGGTGGCAGGCAAGAGAGGGTGTGCAAGGGTACTCTCCTTTATAAAACCATCAGATCTCATGAGACTTATTCACTACCATGAGAACAGAATGGGGGAAACTGGCCCCGCTCTTGACATATGGGGATTATTACAATTCAAGGTAAGATTTGGGTGGGGAAACAGCCAAACCATACATATCAAGCAGGTATGTGCAAAAAAAAAAAATAATAAATAATAGCACACATCCAAGCACCTTGGTCCCAAGCCCTGGTCTCAAGGGGCAAGAGTGACTTTTTCAAGCTGGACCCCACCAAGGCAAGTGGCAGCTATGACCCTGATTTTCCTCCCTCTCATGCCCTCTGCACTTTCAACTCTGTCTCTCCCTTCCTAGATCAGCTTTCATGATGAGAATCTCAGAGTCCACAGCAGTGTGTTAGAAGGCAGAGAAGAGAAAAAGAAGCTCACAGTCTTAAGGGTGACAGCCCTGAAATATTGAGTTAGAAATTGCCTGGGGACTCGACTTCACAGTCATGGCAAAGTAGATGCAAATACATATTCAAATTCAATGCAAATTCACTGGCAAATTTTCTCCCTCCTCCCCAGGACCCAGTGAAGCTGGCAGGGCTAGGATGGGCGATGCTTGCATGGCAGGGCCCCCCTCCTCCTCTTAGTGCCCTCCATGGTACCCAGAGTTGAGTTCCAGGCAGTAAGAGGCTGCAAAGAACCAGTCCCAGAGGAGGGCTTCTCTTCAGAGACATCCTTCTGGAGGCGTTGCCGGTGTGAGGCCTTCTGGGATGGGCCCATAAGGGACAAGCTTCCTGCAAGAAGGAGATGGGCCCTATGTGCATTCTGTATGGGAAGAGAGGAGCCAGGAGAGCAACCAGAAGGAAGCCCTGTCACTCTGCAGCCTGAGTGTTCACTGCAGGGAGGAGAAGCTGCAGGGCACATCTCAGGGGACAGGGGAGAGGCTGGTGGTGCAGAAACTCAGGAGTCTGAGAAAGCCAGACTGGTTGTAGGTGGTGGAGAGGAAGGAAGGGAGGCAGAGCAAGTTCAGGTTTACTTAGGGTTCCTCCTGAGATCTCTGGGGACCTCCAAGAGGCCTGGAGCCCACTGAGGCTGGGAGAGGCTAACCTTAGCCTTAGGTCACGCACAGGGATAGATGACATTACTCCAGGTGGTCCTTCCTGTCCTGGAGGCCATATGTCCCAGAGCCACAGACCTCTTGTTTGGGAAGAGGTGGACGTGAAGTTTCTGCTTTGGCAGGGAGCCCAAGATGAGGGGAGGCCATCATTCTCACAGCCTGGCAGGCACCTTGTCCTTTCCTGCTAACTTGGCACAGCAGGGTCGCTCCTCCGGCCACAGCAGAGCCTGGCCATCAGCAACAGGGGTCCCTAGGGAGGCATATGCACAGTGACTTCTGCACAGTGGATTGCATGGCATGGGGGCAGGCTTGCTTCAGCACCTGGAGAGCTCCCTGCGTAGGTTAGTGGCAGTGAGGGTGAGAATGTGCTAAATCCAAGATGACCCTGGGGAAACAGCCAAGCTGGACCACAGATGGAACTCCCTGATTAAGAGTGCAGGCAATGGAGGGGAGGAGCACCCATGCTTAGCGGAGCCCATCTTTCTCAGTCAGAGCACCACTCAGCTGGGATAGCCTCCACCCAGCATTCTTAACAGTGTGAGACACGTGTAATCATGACTTACTGAGCACCAGCTACATGCTAGGCATTGTGCACACATCATCTCTAACCATTGCTACAGCCCTCAACTTGTTCCCATTTCAAAAGCAAAGAAATCAAAGCTCAGAGTGGTTAAGTGACCTGCCTAAGGTCACGCAGCAAAGATGCCACAGAACTACCCAAAGGTGGTTGTTGGGAAATATGGGGGTCCTCCCTGTCCTTCCTCTCACAGTGGTTTATAGATCTGCCCTGAGTGTCGTTTTGGTGCCTTCTTTGGAAATCCATGGGAAAGAAAAGTTTCTTCGTGGGTACAAAAAGTTTACCACAGCTGGGCATGATGCCCATGACTTTAGGAGATTGCTACAGGGACTCATTAAAGGAAAATATTCTTATCAGGATGCAATTAACGTCCTGTCCCCTTTCATGTTTATGGAAAGACGGAATGAGCAGAATGGCACCTGGTGAATTTGACGCCTTGTCGGAATGCATCACTAAGCTCACAGTGGCAGCCCGGCCCTCTGCTGACCTCACACCCCCTCCAGGTGCCTGCCCACCATACAGTCCAGCCCGTCCTCGAGGCTAAGAGAAGATGATTGTCATCTGTGCTGCCCCACAAATCCAGCTCTTCTGGAAACAGGTTTTCTGATGAAGCATGCCCCTCCCCATTCCCAGCCCACACGGCTCAAGAAGTCTGACTCCACTGTGGACTCCACAGCAGGCACCTGGCCAGGCCTGGTCAATCCAGGCATGATGTCCCCTGCTGAAGGTCACTGGCTCGGCATGGCCAGGCAGCCCAAGCAGACAGTCAGAGCCAGTGGGCTTCAGCCCTTAGACCACCGTTAGGAAGGGAAGCAGGTTTTCCCTGAGGCTCCTGTCTGAGGACCATGGAGGGATGCCCGAGGAGTAGACAGCATGAAGGAGGGCAGAACCATTGTGGGATCCTGGTGACACTGTTCGCATCTGCATCTGGCCATACCAAGCCACAAATTCTGGACTTTTCCATTTATGTAAACCAATAAAATCTCCTTGCTTGAGCTAGAGGAGGCTCTGTTTCTTTCAAATGCAGGCAAAATATTTTGACAAATTACCTCTCCAGGCAGTTGCTTCTGGTGGTTTTTTTTTTTTTTTTTTTTTCCACTCTAAACTCAACTTTCTAGGTAAGTCCTGCTACCCTAATGGCAGATTTCCTAACGTCTCTATTATCTGACCTGTTACTGGGACATCTGGGTCTCTTCTGTGGGACTTGTTCCCCAGCCTGAGACCTGATGCCTGCCTCCCCATGTTAAGCCCAGTGCCCATCAGAGCAGGTGCACAAAAGTGGTTTAAACTTATGCCTTCTAAACCTCTATCCCCCACCTCAACATCTAAAGCAGCATATGAAGGTCAAGAAATGTGCACTTATCTTTGGAGGAATGAGACTCCCTCCAGCCCCAACCAGTCTCACCTTCACACCTCCACATGACCTCAGAAAAAGATGTTGGCATCTAAGCATGTCACATGGGGCACCTGACTTGACCTCTCTTTGTCAACAGAATCAGGGCGCATCTCAGAAGACCTGTAGAGGAAGACTCCCTTCAAAAGCCCAGAGCATATGGGCTGAAGGTCACTTATCTTCCATCTGTGATGCCCCACATTTCCCCTGGGGCTTTGCCATCTACTGGCATTGTCATTCTCTCTCATTAGGTAAGTCGAGAGAGTTGGGGAAGGGGGAGAGGAGGAAAGAGAGGAGAGAGAATTGGAGAATGCACATGCCTAAAGATCCATGCACAACACATTTAGAGTTGCCAATTCATGGCACATTTTGTAAATTTCCATTACAAAGGACAGAATTGTATCCCATTACAATAGAATACAAATGAATTCCTTTGTGTGTACATTCAATTTAAAGAAAAATGTATAAATAACAGTACAGGTGGTGGACTGATTATGATGAATAGAAGAGCCTGGACCCTGAGATCCACAAACAACCATCATTATCTTGTTGAGTGACCTGCGGTGAGTAACTTAACCTCTGTGAACCTCAATTTATTTGTCTGTAAAACAAGAATGATGCACCTGCCCCACCCTTCTGAACTAACAGAATGACTGAGGCTCTGAGCAGCCAGAGGTGCTTTGAGATGATTTCTGAGCCTTGACCTTGGGCTGCTACCAGAAAATCAAGGCTCCACCACTGCAGTGGGGCTCTTACTAACAAGCTTGGTAGCCTATTTTGGAGTCTGTCCCAAAAGACTGAAATTAATTAACCTCATGAGGGATTTTTTTCCCCCAAAATAGCTATAATCTATACCATCAGTCATGACAAAGCACAAAAATTCAACTGCCTGCAGGGCTCAGTGCTCCCATAAGTTATGGAAAAAGGCAAGGTATAAAGCAATAGGGAAGGGTGAAGACTGTGGCAAACTGTTGAATCCATGCCCATGTCCCATCTGAGGGGCCACCAAGCTCTACTAGCAGGCTGTCGCATGGGGCTAAGACTCAAGATTGACAGAAATTCCCATTTTTTTAGTAGAAACCAGAAGGGTTGATTTTTATATGAAATCTCCTCTGGTTAATATTTTTTTAATTTGACAACTCAATGTTAAAACTTTTGAAACACTTTGTGAGAGCCAAAACAATGTATCTGGGAGTTAGATTTCACCCACAGCCCACCAAACTCTGTTTAGCAATATTGCAATCTTCCTGTTTTGATTCCATGTTTCAAGTTTGTAGGTTATGTTGGCTTTATGTCAAAAACAAAAGCAAGTAACCCAGCAAACACCCCCAATTTGCACAGAGGTTTCTTCTGTCACCCTGTTCCCGCACACAATGAATCCACATGGGGAAGGCAGTGGCCTTCACTCTCTTCTAGCCCAGTCATCATGGCGGGCTGTGCTGTTCCCGCACCTCACTCTCTCCAACCAACTCTGCTGGACCACTTGGGCCTCCCAGCAGAGATCTCTGCAGATGAGAAGAAGCCTTGGAATATAGTTTATATATCGTCCCAAGGTAAAACTGAATATTTCTGTCCATTTTTGTTTACTGAATTTTACAAGCTCTGCAAATTAAGTGCATACACACACCACTGCTGACTGCCTTGTTCCCTGATAAGGAAGTCAGACTGCTGGACCCCAATGTGCCCATGGGAAGAAAACATCTTAGCTGCAGCCCAAATACACACGCACACATTCACTCAACCAAGGCATCCTGCCAGCATGCTGTCACCACCTTTGACATCCCTTCTTGTGGGTTTGTCCCTTTAATTTTTTTCTTTTCTTTTTTTTTTTTTTTTTTTTTGAGACGGAATCTCCCTCTGTCACTCAGGCTGGAGTGCAGTGGTGCGCTCTCGGCTCACGGCAAGCTCCGCCTCCCGGGTTCACGCAATTCTCCTGCCTCAGCCTCCCAAGTAGCTGGGACCACAGGCGCCTGCCACCACCTCCAGCTAATTTTTTGTATTTGTGGTAAAGACGGGGTTTCACCGTGTTGGCCAGGGTGGTCTCAATCTCCTGACCTCATGATCCGCCCGCCTCGGCCTCCCAAAGTTCTGGAATTACAGGCATGAGCCACCGCGCCCGGCTGTCCCTTTAATTTCAGAGAGGTGGATCCCTTCTCTCTTTTCCCTGGATGCTTTATTGTACTCTGGCCACAAACACTATTTGCTCAGCATCTCTGGAGGGGAGGAAAGCCCCTTTAGAAGTTAATTGGGTGAACATTCAGATCCAGGGGATGCTAATCAATCAGGGCATAGTAAGGGCGTTATGTGTTAGATTTCTAGATAACAGGTTTACTCCCCTTTTTATGTGTCAGCAACAACAATAAATCATCTTTGGAAACAAAAGAAAAACCAAACCCTTGACAAACATCCAAACACCTGGATGCAGAACTACTAAAGCTGATGACTCTTTGTGAAATCCATAGCACTAGGTAGCCAGTTTCCTGAGGGCAGCATCACACACCTGCCTTGACAGGGCCCATGTGCTCACTGCCCAGCACAGTCCAGACCCTGCCCACCAAGAACAGGGACTCAGCACCAGAGAAATGAACAATTCGATGGAGTCATAGGAGGATTTCTGAGACTGCTATGCCCAGCTTACCTGTATCCCTGCAGATTAATAACCATTTTAGGGAAGTGTTTGAATGAAGGAAGAAGGAATATAATTAAATAAACTTCTGTGAAATTAGATTTTTATTTAATCAAATAAGGCATCAGAGATATATGAGATTTAGGTCTCATATATCTATAAAATATATATTGTAAGCTTTATGTATTATGTATTTACACAAAAAGTAAAATAAGACATACACACACACACGTACACACACACACACACATATGTATAGACAAGATTTTTTCATCTGTCAGATAGGGCACAATTAGGCGGTCTGCGGAGACCTTGTGTTGGAGAGGGTGGGGGACCCAGGCGTGGTCTCTGCAGAGGGCAGCAGTCACCAAGATTGCTCACAAGTCCTTGGGACACGTGGCAGGATGGTACAGATCCACTCCATGCGATTCCTTTGATCAATCAAATACAAAGGTGCCACTTCCAAGCAAAAAGTGGGGGACACAGTCTATGATTCAGTACATTCCCTTTTAGGGTCCCTGTGCTGTGAAGCTCATAATTGCTCCAGATTGTGGCTGTGCTGTCCTCTTGGGTCTCAGAGGGGGGACGATGCAGAACTGAGTCCCTCCCCAGGATCCAAGACAGATACGAGTATTAGAAAGAACTAGCCCTTTGTTATTTTGAACCAGGAAGATGTGGTGCTGCTTATGACCCACTGCGTCGTCGAGCTTATTCTGACTGGCAGGAAGATCTATTTGGCAACATCTATAGGAATTTAGAATGTTAATACCTTAGACCATGTAATTGCATTTTTATGATTTTTACACAATTTCTTTTTTAAAAATTTTACTCTAAGTTCTGGGATACGTGTGCAGAACGTGCAAGTTTGTTACATGGGTATACATGTGCCATGGTGGTTTGCTGCACCTATCAACCCATCATCTAGGTTTTAAGCCCTACATGCATTAGGTATTTGTCCTAATGCTCTCCCTCCCCTTGCCCCTGAACTCCCGACAGGCCCCAGTGTGTGATGTTCCCCTCCCTAAGTCCATGTGTTCTTATTGTTCAACTGCAAATTTTGAGTCAGAACATGTAGTGTTTGGTTTTCTGCTCCTGTGTTAGTTTACTGAGAATGATGACTTCCAGTTTCATCCATGTCCCTACAGAGGACATGAATTCATTCTCTTTTATTGCTGCATAGTATTCCATGGTGTATATGTGCCATTTACACATTTTCTTTATCCAGTCTATCACTGGTGGGCATTTGGGTTGGTTCCAAGTCGCAATTTATTTTACACAAGTTTACTTTTACATGCGTGCAAAGTAGTACCTGGGTGAGCATGTTCATGTTGTGTAGCAAACACTGGAAAGAACCAAGAATATATCAACCATATTCTCTGTATGTTTTATGCTTTAATGATTAAAACATCAGAACCATCCAGACTGAGGAAGAGTAGACAGCCCAGAAAGAGAATAGAGCACATTCTTGTAAACTGAGAGGAAATGTTTCTCAAAACATTGCAAAGTAGAAAAGCAAGATGCAAAATAAGAATGTACCGTAGTTTATGTGTGTCATCTTCAATTTCTTTTATTAGTGCTTTATAGTTTTTAGCACACAGATTTTCCAACTCCTTAAATTTACTAAGTATTTTTATGCTATTGTAACTGGACTTCTAAAATTTCTTTTTTTGAATAGTTCATTGTTAGTGTACAGAAACACTACTTTCTAAATATTAATTTTGTGGTAAAAGTGGTCATCCTTGTCTTGTTTCTAGTCTTAGAGACAAAGCATTCAGCTTTTCACCATTGAATATGATGTTAGCTGTGGGCTGGTCACATATGGCCTTTATTGTGTTGACTAAAACTATTATGGAGTTTTTATCATGAAAGAACCTTGAATTTTGTCAAATGCTTTCTCTGCATTCATTAAGATGGTCATGTGTTTTGTGTCCTTCGTTCTGGTAATATAGTATATTACACTTATTGATTTGCATGCATTGAGCCTTCCTTGCACCCAGTGGTAAATCCCACTTGATCATTTGCAACATGGATGAACCTGGAAGACATTACACCAAGTGAAATATGCCAGGCACAGAAAGACAAATACTGCATGACCTGACTTATATGTGGAATCTAAAACACTTGAACTCATAGAAGTACAGAGTAAGAATGGTGGGACTGGGGTGGGGGAAATAGAAAAAGGAAAGATGTTGGTCAAAGGATACAAGGTCTCAGAGAGACAGGAGGAAAGAGTTTTAGTGATCTATAGCACAGCAAGATGATGATAGTTAATAATAATGTACTGCAATTTCAAAATTGCTAAAAGAGTAGAATTTAAATGTTCTCACCACAGAAAATAAGTATGTTATGTAAGGTGTTGAATATGTTAAGTAACTTGATTTAATCATTCAATAATGCATACATATATCAGAACATCAGGTTGTACTCCATAAACATATTCAATTATTATTTGTCAATTAAAAATAAAATAATTTTTAAAAGGGAAATGTTTGGAAAAAAGAAAGTGCCCTGAAGTACTTCTTGCTCATTGACTGTTTTCAAGTCACAACAGAAGTTAAGCCACTTCATGCACTCATGAATCTGTTTGTCCATTCGTCCATCCATCCATCCATTCATCCACCCATTCGTCTGTCCATCTGTCTGTCCATTCACTCATCCACTTGTCTGTCCATCTGCCCATCCATCCATTCATCCAACCATCCACCCATTCGTCTGTCCATCTGTCTGTCCGTTCACTCATCCACTTGTCTGTCCATCTGCCCATCCATCCATTCATCCAACCATCCATCCATTTGTCTGTCCATCTGTCTGTCATCTATCCATCTGTCTGTCCATTCGTCTGTCCATCCATCTGTCCATTCGTCCACCCATCTGTCCATTCGTCCATCCATCCATCCTCCTTTCTTCCCTTCCTCCATTCAGTCATGTCTCCATCTCTCCATTCATCCGTTAAACATAATGAGATAGTGTTGTATAGGTTACCAAAAAAAGTGAGCCCCATTCTGTGTTGGTTGCCTTCGAAGGTTGGCTGAGGGATGTCACCCAGAGACCAAGAGATATATGGAGTAGGAGGTAAAAGTGTATGTGCTTGAGAGTCAGCTAGAGCTGTGATACAGCTGTGCTGCTTTCACAAAGAAACTTGGGACCTTGGACAAGTTTCTTAACCTCTCTGAGCCTCCAACTCCTCATCTGTAAAATGTGCTTCACTGATCAGTATAGTACAAAGACTCACATAGCCCAGAACTGAAGTGACGTTGCTTTTTGATGAAGTAAAGCCTTTGCTCCCGTCTTTTCCAGACATTTCAAGGCCTGGGTTCCACCCAAGGGGCAGTCCCTGCAGGAAACTGGAGGAAGGAGGGAAAGGTCATGGCTCTCTCCCTATTGGCCACTATGGCCTGGCTGCTCCCCAGATGGTCTCAGCTCCTGCTGGTTACACTCTCCACACCATCATCCCTGCCTCTACTCCAGACATGGTGGCAGGAACCATGGAGTGTCTGCTCTTCCTGGATGCAGACTCCTGTCCTATTCCTTGTGAGTCCTTTACACCAGGCTAACAGTCCCTAGCAGAATCTCTTCAGGTTACCCTGATTTGAGTGTTCCAAGTATGTCCAGCTGAGCCCTGATTGAGAGAAGTCATATGTCAGTCCCAGTGCTGCAACTTGGAGTTACAGAGTTGAGAAATAAACAGACTGCCACTTCATCCTGTTCAAGGTTCTCTAGCTCACAGGGGAAACATAAATGCAAAAGAAAACTGCACCCCAAACTCCCAGGTGCCATGACAGAAATATGGATTCAGAGCTGTGGCACCATAGAATGAACAGGTACCTTGCAGGCCTGAATGTGGGTGAGAGTCATCAGGGAAGGCTTCTCAGAGGAGGTGACACTCTATATGAGTCTTGGAGGGTGAATACAAACTCCCCTGTAGGACAAGGTGAGAACATTCATCTCCCGGAAAATACACCATCTTCAAACACATGAAAGTACATGAGTTTGCTACAGGAATGGTAGTTTGCTCAGATGCTTGGGACCCATATTGGAGATAAGAGCAACAAGGGAGAGGACTGAAGTGATTTGATGACTGGTAACAAATTGCTCACTTAAATTTTGTCAATCAAAGGCATGCCTTTTAAGTGGCCATCTGTTATCACTCACCACCGGGATATAATCATATAATCTTGGAATAAAGAAAAGTCCTTTATAGCAAATAAATTTAGGGGTGTGTGTGTGTTCGTGTGTGTGCACTACCTGCATGTGCGTGTATATACACAGACATATACACACATGCATATATGTGTGTGTGTATATATATATATATACACACACACGTATGTGTATACACACACACACATACACACTACCTGTCCTTGTTTTTCTTTTCTCATTTTGTAGCAGTCTAGGAACAAGTCCATTGGCTGACATTTGAAAACCACTGATCTCACCTGACCCTCTTATTCTACCCACAGGGAAGCATGTCTTTTTTCAAAACTCATTTTAAAACGAGTTCAATTCTCTTAAGTGTTTATTACTAGCCCTTTGACTGCTCCTCACAAAGAGGCCCCTGACCAGCCTTAGGCACTGCCACGCACTTGGGTTCAGACAACACTTGGTCCTAACACCACAGGGAAAAGCATTAAAGTTCCCGAATTACTCTTTCTGCGGGTTATTTGATAATACTTTCCACTCCTGATGCATGTTACAACAAGCAATATATTGGTAATTGCAGCCATCTAAGAATAGACATATTTGCAGGAATAATGACCTCCTCCCCCACAAAAAAAAACAAAATTAGATTTAAGTAATACTGCCAGTTGTGCACTCACGTCTGGTTGCATTTGCCTCCAGGGAGAGATAAATAGCAAAGGAGAAAACTGAAGTGGGGAGGGTCTGAGTAAATCAGTCTCTCTCTCTCTCCCTGCCTCTAGCTCTCTCTCTATCTCTCTCTCTGTCTCTTTCACACACACACACACACCTGTTATTTTAAATGTGTTATGAGTTCTTTCTTGGTCTGGGAACCCATGGATTGGTTCCTAGGATGCTGCAAAATGAGAAAAACAAGGACAAGTAGTACATAGACAGGTAGATTAAAAAGGTGGGGAGGTGTTCAGGGACCAAGGTTGAGTGTGAACAAAGCAACTTCCGTGGAGTTCTATTTTCCATGGCAAGGAGGTGCTAAAGTCATCACAGAAGGTGAAAATTCCTATCTGAATGACTTTTGGAAGCTTCCAGCAGATGTTGGAATAGATTCTGCTTCTTCACTAAATCGCCAGAATGTTAGTTTGTATTTAGAAGTCACTTTGTACAGAAAATACAAAGATTCAAACATAAGAGTCACCCTCATCTAAGCCAAGGGCTCACACTGTGAGAGCGCTGTGCTGATTGAGACTGAAGGAGGGAAGGGGAAGGTTGCCCTTCATCCTGCACCAGCTCTGGGGTGCCTGGGCTGAGTGGAGCCATGGGTGAAACTGCTCTTTCTTTAAGCTGCTCTCATTCCACCTCTCTCCCCCCTTTTATTCTCCCATACCCCCATGCCAAAGAAGAGGGAGTTACCTTCTATCCTGACAGCATCTCCTTCAGAGAGGGTTGCTTTGATGAGAAAGGCCAAGTAATCTGATAGAGTCAGAAAGACCCCAAGAATAAGACTTCAACCAAGAGAAGGAAGAGGAGGAAGAAGGGGAAGTGGAGGAGGAGGAGGAAGGGGAAGCAGAAGAAGTGGAAGAGAAGGAAAAATAGGAGGACAAGGAGGAAGAAGGGGGAGTGAAGGAGGAAATGCTACTGCCTAGTCAGGAGAAGCCTGGGTGTTGGGGCCTCAGGGTAATAGTTACTTTCTCCTCACCCACCTAGCCCAATTATAGCTGCAGTGCCTCACAGGGAAAGTCTAACCCACACTGTCCTTGAGAACTGAACCCTGCAACATGGCTGCATGTTTGCAACTTATCACAAGTCTTGGGATGCTTGCAGCTTTGGGCCACATTATTTTTAATAAATTCATTTTTGAAGATTTAACTGCCATGGCAAGGAGGGCACATCTTTGAAAGCCAGAGGAACCAAATTCAAGCCTAAATTGTATTCTGATTTGCCATAAGGCCTTGTCCAAGCCTGTGCCTTGCCCAGGCCACAGTTTCGTGCTGCTGTAACTTAATCAGGGAGCTTTCTCTTGCCCTACGCAGCTCCAAACACTGTGAATTCTTCTGGAAGGTTCTTATTGGTTAGTGTTAGTGTAACGCCAGGCCCTGACCTTCACCCAAGGTATGGCCAGAACATTAAGAATGTTTGCAATGTGCATGTATAGAGGCAGAAGGACAAACATTACAACCTTTTGGGGAAAACTTTGAGAAACCAGAGATCAATAAAAGGCCAGAGATTGGATCATGATATAGTTCTTCAGAATTAAGGTTCAGCTGGGTATAGTGGCTCATGCCTATAATCCCAGTACTCTGGGAGGCTGAGGAGGGCAGATCACATGAGGTCAGGAGTTCAAGACCAGCCTGGGCAACATAGTGAGATTCCATCTCTACTAAAAACAGAAAAATTAGCTGTGCCTGGTGGTGTGTGCCCATAGTGTGTCTAGTGTAGACAGTCCATTTCTGTCTACACTAGAAATTTGGGAGGCTGGGGTACGAGAATCACTTGAACCTGGGAGATGGAGTTTGCAGTGAGCTAAGATCATGCCACTGGACTCCATTCTGGATAACAGAGCAAGACTCTGCTGAAGAAGACAAAGAAGAAGAAGAAGAGGAAGAGGAAGAGGAAGAAGAATAAGAAGGAGAAGAGGAAGAAGAAGAAGAAGAAGAAGAAGAAGAAGAAGAAGAAGAAGAAGAAGAAGAAGAAGAAGAAG